>NC_086445.1:672827482-673127482 GCF_028390025.1 Pseudophryne corroboree | reverse complement strand
AGAAAGCGGAATTCGTCCGAAGTTCCGCTCTGTCATCATGAAACACCAAATATGGCGGCTTGCATGACAAGGCACCCAAATCTGAAACCCGCCTTGCCGAAGCCAAGGCTAGAAGAAAAATTGTTTTCCAAGTGAGAAATTTAATATCCACTTGTTGTAAGGGTTCAAAATGAAAAGACTGTAAGAAATCTAAAACCAGATTCAAGTCCCATGGCGCTGTAGGTGGAATGAATGGAGGCTGTACTCTGAGGACACCCTGCATAAAGGTGTGTACTGATGGCAAAAGAGCCAATCGTCTTTGAAAGTAAATTGACAAAGCAGATATCTGCACTTTTAGTGTGGATAGACGTAGACCTCCATCTAACCCCATCTGTAGAAATAACAAAAGACGGGATAACTTGAAAGAAGATGTCGGAAATTTGCGAGCTTCACACCAACCTATATAGGCACGCCAAATTCTGTAATAATGAGCTGCCGTAACCGGCTTTCTAACTCGTAACATGGTTGGAATGACTGATTCTGGAATGCCCTCTCTTCTTAAGAGGGCGGTCTCAACAGCCACCCCGTCAAACGCAGCCGCGCTAAATCGGGGTAAAGAAACGGACCCTGTTGTAACAGGTCCGGAAGTAGTGGGAGCGGCCAAGGATCGTCTGCGAGTAATCCGCAAAGATCCGAGAACCAAGCACTCCATGGCCAATGAGGCGCCACTAGTATGACTGTGACGAACTCTCTTTTGATCCGTTTTAGCAATAGCGGGAGCAGCGGAAACGGTGGAAACAGATACACTAGACTGTATGGCCACCGGACTGTGAGAGCATCCACCGCCACTGCCTCTGGATCTCTCGTTCTGGATACATACTGGGGCATTTGATGATTGTGGCGAGATGCCATCAAGTCCACCTGCGGGTAACCCCACCTCTGGACCAGCATGAGAAATACTTCTGGATTTAATGCCCATTCTCCTGGATGAAAATCCCGACGACTGAGATAATCCGCCTCCCAGTTGTCCACTCCCGGAATGAACACTGCCGACAATACGACCTGGTGGTATTCTGCCCAATTGAGGATTCGAGCTACTTCCCGCATTGCCATGCGGCTTCTAGTTCCGCCTTGTTTGTTGATGTATGCGACCGCCGTTGCATTGTCTGATTGCACCTGAACCGCCTGCGCCTGCAGGATGTGCACTGCCTGTCGCAATGCATTGTTAATTGCCCGGAGTTCCAGGACATTTATGGACAGCAATCTTTCGTGATCCGCCCAGAGACCCTGGAGCTGAAGATTCTGAACTACAGCTCCCCAACCTCTGAGACTTGCGTCTGCCGTGAGAATTATCCAATTCCAGGTGCCGCACTGTTTCTCTGCGGTTAGATTCTGTACCCTGAGCCACCAGAGTAGAGAAACTCTGGTCCTTGGAGACAACCTTACCCTGTGGTGAATCTGTAAGTGTGAGCCCGACCACTGTGCGAGCACATCCAGTTGAAAAGGACGTGAGTGAAATCTCCCGAACTGAAGTGCTTCAAAAGCCGCCACCATTGTGCCTAAGAGGCGAATGCACAAATGAACCGAGACTGTGCGTGGCTTGAGCACTAATTGTACCAGATGACGAATGACCCGTACTTTCTGTTCGGGTAGGTAAATCCTTTGGTCTACCGTATCGAGAATCATTCCTAGGAATTGAAGTCGTTGGGACGGAACTAGATGTGACTTCTTGAAGTTGACAATCCAACCGTGGTGAACCAGAACATTGTATGTCAGCAGTGCCTGTTGAAGGAGTATTTGTTGAGACAGAGCTTTGATGAGCAGATCGTCCAAGTATGGAACTATTATCACTCCTAGAGATCTGAGATGAGCTATCAACACAGACATCACCTTGGTGAATACCCGAGGTGCTGACGAGAGGCCAAACGGTAGAGCCTGAAACTGATAATGGTTCTGTCGTATTGCAAACCGCAAAAACCTTTGATGAGGAGGCCAAATCGGAATGTGTAAGTACGCATCCTTGAGATCCAGCGCAATCATAAACTCCTGTGGCTCTAGACCTGCAATTACTGATCGTAGAGATTCCATCTTGAATCTGTAGTAAGTGACGTACTGGTTGAGGCCCTTTAAGTTCAATATTGGCCTGACCGAGCCATCCGGCTTCGGTACTACAAACAGACTGGAATAATAACCCTGACCCTGTTGGTGCACAGGGACCGGAACCAAAACTGCTGCGTCCAGCAAAGACTGAATGGCAGTCTGCAGAATCGCCCTCTTGTCGTCCGACCGAGGCAGTCCTGTCCTGAAAAACCGCATTGGCGGGAGACAGTCGAACTCTATTTTGTAACCTGTTAAAACTAGATTGCGGATCCACCCATCTGTGGACGTCTGAAGCCACGCCAACTGGAATGACTGAAGACGTGCTCCTACAATAGGAGATCCGAGATGGGCTGGGAGCCCGTCATGCCACTGGCTTACCGGTGACTTTAGTATCCTGACGAGTGGTATTGGCTCGTTGGAAACTACGTCCCCGGCCTCGTCTACCTGGTGTGGCCGTTCCCCTGCCACGCCCGCGAAAGGACTGAGGTGTAAAAGATTTGAACGCCGGTCCAGAATATCTTTTTCTAGGCACTGTTGGAGGAAATGGTAAGAAAACCGACTTTCCTCCCGTGGCCTCAGAAATCCATTTGTCCAATTCAGGACCGAATAACCTCTCGCCCTCATAAGGTAATGCTTCTATTCCTTCTTTGACCTCTGCCTCAGCTCGCCAAGAGCGTAGCCAGAGCGCACGTCGTGCTGTGACTAGTGATGAAGAAAGGCGAGAAGTAAGCTGATAGACGTCAGTAGAAGCTGTACATAAATAGTCAGCCGCTTCCCAGATTTGATCAGCGAGAAGTATAAGATGATCATCAGTTAAGACAGATCTGAGTTCTGTTATCCATACCATTAGTGCTTTAGTTACCCAAATGCCACTCAACCCAGGTCTAAGCAGCACTCCTGCCGCTGTATACATGGACTTCAGCATAACCTCTATTTTACGGTCCGAAGGGTCCTTGAGTGTAGTTGCAGCTGGTACTGGTATGGTTAATTTCTTTGTAAGTTTAGACACAGATGAATCCACCAACGGCGGATTCTCCCATGTAGCTGTCATAGACTCTGGAAACGGATAGCTAGACCTAACTCTGTGAGGTACAGAAAACCGTTTATCCGGATTCTTCCTTGTTTCTAGTAACATTTTATTAAGAGATTCTGACACAGGAAAACAAACTGGAGTTCTTTGTCGTTTAGTAAAAACGAGCTCATCATTTGTCAGAGGCTCCTCAGTTTCTGTAAAATTCAGAGACTGACGCACTGCTCTGATGAGATTATCAATACCTGGCCTGTCAAAATCGTCACCCTCTGACTGCTGGTCTACTTCGCCCTCCTCACCTATATCTTGTAAAGTGAGGTCTGGCGAAGAATCATCAGACATTAACATAGCAGCCGGTAGCTTATAGGAAAAATGAAACTTATCCCCTTTAGTCAAAGAAGATCTGGACCTTTGGTAAGGCTGAGACCCCTCAGGAAGTTCTAGCGGTCTCACCCTAGATTCAGATCTTGCCGCCTCTCGCTCCCGCCGAGAGGCGGCCAACACTGATTGCAATCCAGCTAAAACATCTGCTAATATAGCCCATGGCGGGTCCGGGGTTGAAATGGGATTTGAAACCGGAGCAGGAATTGTATTTGTTTCAGAATTTACAACACATACTTTACATGTGGTAAATCCATCAGGTAATACACCCTTACAGACATTGCAGTAAACCTGCTTCTTGGACTTTGCTGGAGTCTTACTCATTATGCCAAAAAAACCCCAAAAACAATACAAATACAAAGACAAAGAACCTGTGCGACTCAGTAAATAGCACTAAGGTGTCTCTATATCTCTGGTCAAATGTGCCAGTAATATGTCTGATCCCAAAATCCCCCTAACACCCCAGCGCCTTCAATGGTGGAGAGATGTATACAGGAAATTCTGAAAAGAAACAGGAAAAACAGGAAGCATGGTTTATATATGTCCCCATGCTCACAGAATATCACAAAGTGCAAACATTAATCTATGTAGCAGATTATACTTAAATGCATATATGCCATTCCTGTTACTTATCTATACAGCGCTGCTGGCTCTGTGTTAGGTCATACATACTTTCAAAGAAGTGTGCCTCCCCCTCTCCCCCGTGCTCCGTGTACCGCTACTCTGTACACGGAGACCGGCCTTGTGCGCCCTCCGGAAGTGCATCGGAGCAGACGATATGCCGCGTGGAGCGGCTTCCAAAGACCAGCGTGGCTCAGCGCAGCGGAAGAGACATTAACACAGCGGCGCTGGAAGCGGCGGCGGGCGGCTGCGGGCAGCGGCGCGGCACTAATACACACACAGTAATCCCACACAGTGGGGCGGCAGCATGAGCTGACCGCCCCAAACAACATACCTGGACCCTGTGGTGAGGGCAATGACGGGGCTTCTCTGTAAGCACTGTCAGCCTTTTACTGCAGGTGTCCTGCACGTGGAAGTGAGGGAGCTCTTTTTAGAGAGGTCCGACACCCACAGCTGCAACAGCAGCTTTCACTATCCCAAACCCTCGCCTTCTTGGAAGGGGGAAAGGGATGTTTTCCAAAAAAAAATAATCAAAGAAAAAATCAATAATTGTGGATCCACTTCCACAAGCCTAGTTGCTCTGTGAGCACCGAAAAAACACTGAGGTACTCTGGGATATGGAGGAGAGATATAGTCAAAGTTTAACTGTTCAGTGCCGTCCATATCACAAGAGTACTCCAGTGACCCCTAGTGGATGGAAAATAAATAAAGCCGGTCACGAGAAAGCTTAGAATCTAAAACCTTCTCCACCAGGAACTCTTGTTGACCCTGAACATCCACCGGAAGTCTACCCTGGGAAATCTTCCGGGGAACCTCCTGGAAACAATATATTTCTTCAAAAGAGAGCAGTGGAAAGTGTTGCCAACTTTAAGTGATTTAGGCAACCGCAGCCGAAAAGCCACTGGATTGACTTTCTTGACAATAAGAAATGGTCCAATAAATTTGGGTCCCAATCTAGCCGAGGGTTGTCGGAGCTTGATGTTACGGGTTGACAACCACACCTTATCTCCCACCTTAAGAGTGCACGGGTGTCGGAACCTATCCGAAAAATTTTTCTCTCGGAAGGCAGCCTTCTTCAGGGCAAGGTGCACCTTTTTCCAAATTATTCTGAGGCGGGAAGTTACGGTCAACGAAGAGCCAGGAAAATGAGGATAAAAGGAATTGGCTCTAGGATGAAAGCCCAGGACCGAAAAGAAAGGAGACTCCTTGGTGGAAGAATGGCAAGAGTTATTATAGGCAAACTCGGCCAAAGGAAGAAATTCAGACCAATCATTCTGAAGTTTGGCCGAATACAGCCGTAAATACTGCTTTAATGACTGATTAACACGTTCAGTTTGTCCGTTAGACTGTGGATGGTATCCAAATGTTAAAGAGAGCTTCATATTTAATGAGGTACAAAAACGTTTCCAGAAACGGGCAATGAATTGTGGTCCCCGGTCAGAGACAATATCCATGGGTAAACCATGGAGCCTGAAGACATGGCGGAGAAACAAAGCTGCCAAAACTTGAGCGGAGGGTAATCGGGGAAGAGCAATGAAGTGGGCCATCTTACTAAAATGGTCTACCACCACCCAAATGACCCGGAATCCAGATGAAAGAGGAAGGTCCACCACAAAATCCATGGAAATGTGTGACCATGGCCTAAGAGGGACGGCTAAAGGCATGAGTTGCCCGACTGGCAACGATCGGGATATCTTGTGCTGAGCGCAGACCTGACAAGAAAGGACAAATTCCCTTACGTCCTTGGAAAGATTAGGCCACCACACCGAGCGAGAAATTAATTCCAAGGTTTTAGTAACACCCGGATGACCGGAAACTTTGTTATCATGAAACTCAGCTAGAACAGTGCCTCTCAGAAATTCAGGGACAAAGAGACGGTCCGCAGGAGTAACTTTGGGAGCCTGCTGCTGAAGCTGGACTAGCTGTGTAAATAAATCCTGTGTGAGGCCTGCTCGGATGACAGACGATGGAACTATGGGGGTAGTTGCCGGATGGTTATTGTGAACCGGAAGAAAACAACGTGACAAGGCATCAGCTTTCGTATTCTTGGAACCAGGCCTGAAGGTGATAATAAACCTGAAACGAGTAAAAAACAGCGCCCAACGTGCCTGTCGAGCATTAAGCCGTTTAGCTGACTCAATATACTGCAGGTTCTTGTGGTCAGTAAACACTGTAATGGTATGCCTAGCTCCTTCCAGCCAATGCCTCCACTCCTCGAAAGCCCATTTAACTGCCAACAATTCTCGATTACCAACATCATAGTTGGATTCTGCGGAGGAGAATTTCCTGGACATGAAGGCACAAGGGTGTAATTCCTGAGACTCCGGGTCTTCCTGAGAAAGGATAGCCCCCACTCCAACCTCTGAGGCATCTACCTCGACAATAAAGGGGAGCTCCGGGTTAGGGTGCTTGAGAATAGGAGCTGAGACAAAGGTCTGCTTCAAGGCCAGAAAGGCAGACTCGGCTTCAGGCGACCAATTGGAAGGGTCCGCTCCTTTTTTAGTCAGTGCTACTATAGGAGCGATCAAATCAGAGAAGGTATGAATAAAACGCCTATAATAATTTGCAAACCCTAAAAAGCGCTTAATTGCTTTTAAGTTCGTGGGTTGTGCCCAATTTAGGATGGCCTGGAGTTTCTTTGGTTCCATGAAAAACCCCTTAGGAGAAATAATATACCCCAGGAAGGACACTTCTGTGATGTGGAAATCACATTTCTCCAGTTTGGCGTATAAATGATTCTCCCGTAATTTTTGAAGGACCAGTCGCACATGGGTGATATGTTGTTCAACAGACTCAGAGTAAATAAAAATGTCGTCTAAATAAACGACTACGAACTTTCCTAGAAAGTCACGAAGGACGTCATTAATGAGATCTTGAAACACCGCAGGAGCATTTGACAGCCCAAACGGCATCACCAAGTATTCATAATGACCTGACTGTGTGCTGAAAGCCGTCTTCCACTCATCCCCAGATCTTATTCGGATGAGATTGTAAGCCCCTCTAAGATCGATCTTGGAGAAGATAACAGCAAACCGGAGCTGATCAAACAGTACTGAAATCAATGGCAAGGGGTAGGTGTTTTTAACAGAAATTTTATTCAGAGCCCGAAAATCAATACATGGTCTGAGCGACCCATCTTTTTTCTCAACAAAAAAGAACCCTGCACTTAATGGAGATTTCGAGGGTCTAATGAAGCCTTTCTTTAGGCTCTCCTGTACATAATCATTCATTGCCGTGGTTTCCGGCCCAGACAGGGCATATAGTCTCCCCTTAGGTAAAGAGGCACCGGGAACTAAATCAATAGCGCAGTCATAGGACCGATGGGGAGGCAGTACATCCGCATTACCCTTGGAGAAAACATCGGCAAAGTCCTGATATTCCAAAGGAATAAGTTCTGGGGTGACTGCCGCAACCCGGACTGGACGGGAAATACACTCCTTAACACAAAAGGGACCCCATTGGGAAATCTCCCCGGACCGCCAATCTATGGTGGGATTATGAAAGGCAAGCCAGGGGTGACCCAAACCTACGGGGACAGCCGGACAACGGGTAAGGTAAAATTCGATTTTCTCTGAATGTAGGGCCCCCACTGTCAGTTGTACTGGAGGTGTGCGGTGAGTGATAACCCCATTAGAAAGCGGACCACCCATCATGCATTCACTGGCATGCTCCGCCCAATCAGAAAGTATGGACACATATAGAAGCCCACACATTATCGGTATACTCCCCTTCCACTCTCTTATGGTGCCTGCGTACACAACGCCCACCAACCTCAACTATGCTCCCCACAATACGATTCACGCTATCCATATGGGACTACTGCACACGATTATACAAACTCCGCTCATTTCACCCCCTCCTGGTCCCCTTATGGAACAATCCTATCTTCACTCCTGGTATAGATCACTGTCATTTCCCACATTGGACTGCCCACAATATTTTGTTTCCCTTGGATTTAGCTCCCCTACATACCTTCCCGGACTTTGCTAATCTACAATCGCGCTTTAACCTCCCCCACAGAGTTTTTTACCAATTTTTACAAATCCGACATTTCCACCACTCGCTCCACCGTTCCTCCCCAGGCACTCCCCTCACACCCACCTCAGCTATCGAATCCCTATGTCGCTCACATCACTTATCAAGAGGTCTTATCTCGTCAATCTATCAGATTTTGCTATCACACAATCAACCTACTAAGGAATCCCACGAATTGGCATGGGAGAATGACACGGGGGAGGTTCTCACCCCCGAAGACTGGTCCCTAATTAAACTGGCCATATCAAAATGCTCAATTTCAGTGGGCATTAAAGAGAATGCTTATAAATTATATACCAGATGGTATTTGGTGCCGACCCGACTCCGTGCAATTTTCCCTGATGCCTCAGATCTTTGCTGGCGACAATGTGGCCAGAGAGGATCCTTATTACACGTTTGGTGGACGTGTCCTGTTATAAGTCAATACTGGAAGGAAATACACAAACTAATTAAAAATATCACTGACTTTGATATGCCCTCCTCACCCTTTTATTCTCTCTTAGCTAGACCGATCCCCAACCTTCCACGTCCCACGCTCAAACTAATCAACCACATACTTAACACAGCGAAGTGTCAGATCGCATCGCACTGGAAATCCACAACCCCCCCTCCCGTCCCTGCTACTATCAATGCCATATGGTCAACTTACAGACTGGAACGAATCTCCTCAGTCCTTCATGACACCCCGACTCAATTTATCCGCGTTTGGTCACTTTGGACCGATTACTACAACGCCGAACCTCCATTGTCAACCATCTAAAATCATCTGAATACACCTAGCATGATGCTACACCCCGACTGGCAAAACCCCCCCCCCACTACTTGTATCTTATGATTGCATCTCCGATTTTGTAATTCCTATCCCCAATCCTACCTTCCCCTACCCACTCTATCACCCTCTCTCTCCCCCTCTCTTTCTCTTATTCTCTTTATCTGCACCCTTACTACCTTCCTGTCTCTCCCCATGCATAATCACTAAAGTTCTATACTATTTTCTTTTTCCATCTTTCCTACAATCTACTACACATATTTTTTCTATCAGTTTTTTGACCAGTATATTCCTCTCCACATATATAAAATGTTAAATTCTATCTCAATGTTATAATGAGTTACACTCCTATTGATCTTCGATGATATATATCAGACCGCAGACGCTTGTTACAGTATAATGATGTTTGACTAAGATTTTGTAATAAGCCTGCTGTTTTTCCCTCACGAGTTGTAACCAAATTCTATTTCACCCAATAAAATATTCTTTCAAAAAAAAAAAAAGAAAGCGGACCACCATCCAAGCCGTGCATGGTGATACGTTTATCCAAAGGTATCTGTGGAACGCCCAAAGCCTGAGCCCAACCAAGATCCATGAAATTTCCCGCAGCTCCACTGTCGACGAAGGCCGACACCAATGAACTGAGGCTACCAAAGGAAATTTTTACAGGAACTAATAAGGAATCATTTGAGGATATTAACTGCAGACCCAAGTGAACCCCCTCACTACTCACTGGGTCAGAGCGTTTCCCTGCTTATTCGGGCAATTACGCGCGATATGTCCCTTGCCACCACAATACAAACAAAGACCAGAATTTAGCCTTCTGGTTCTTTCCTCTGGGGACAGCTGGGAGAGACCCATTTGCATGGGCTCCTCGATGTCCTCAGGAAAAGTATATATACATGGACTAGGCCTAAAAGTAGCTCCTCTTTCAGCCCTCCACTCTCGGAGACGACGATCAATTTTAATAGCGAGCTCCATGAGTTTGTCTAGAGTCTCAGGAGCGGGGTACTGAAGGAGAACGTCTTTAATAACTTCAGACAAACCGAGGCGAAACTGACTGCGCAGGGCCGGGTCATTCCAGCCACAGTCGTTCGACCAACGGCGAAACTCGGTACAATACGCCTCTGCTGGATTTTTCCCTTGCTTAAGTGCACGCAGGTGGCTCTCAGCTGGGTCATCATACAAAAGGCCTAAGGACTTAAAAAAGGCATCTACTGATAGCAAGGCAACATCATCCGCTCTTAGCCCAAAAGCCCAGGTCTGTAGATCACCTTGGAGTAAAGACATCACAATCCCGACCCGTTGAGACTCAGTACCAGAGGAACGGGGCCTTAAACGAAAATAAAGCTTACAAGCTTCCTTAAAATTAAAAAAATCCTTTCGGTTACCCGAAAAACGGTCAGGTAAATGCATTTTTGGTTCTGGAACCATACTCGGGGAGGCTCGCAAAAGATCTTCCTGCGATCTCACCCGAAGAGTGAGGTCCTGAACCATCTGAGTTAGTTCCTGAATCTGGTTGGCCAAAAGCTGGCTGGGATTTGGACCTAAAACTGCCGGATTCATGAGGCCGAATTTCTAGGCCCACCAATACAAAAGGAAAAATTTACTTTTTATTTTTTATTTAGGCCGGTGATAATGTTACGCTCCTGATGCTCAGAACTGGAGGGATGTAGTGATGCGAGTTCAGAGCACCAGAACGTGACGCTGAACTAAGGAGAGGTACGGGAATAGCCCCTAGCACCCTACCTCCGTTGTCTTACCCGTGTGGTCGACTCACGCCTGAACGACTATGGTTTCTTGGGCCCACGGCAGCCGCGTTTGAAGGGCGGATTAGGTCTGCCCAACTCCGATGCCCCCAGGTCTTAGAGAGAGACAAAGCGTGAACCGAGACAGGGTAATAACAAGGGGACCTCTAACTAAAACAAACAGAAGCTAGGGGCTACTAACTACCCTAAAACTAAAGGTATGTGCGGCATGCCGCCAAGGAAAAAGGACAACAAATGATACCACTGTCCGTTCCCCTACACGGCACCGCCGAGTTCCGGGGAGGACAGTGAAAAGCGGAAACCTCCTCAAAAACCTCCAACACAAAAGAAATACAAAGTAAAAGCGGCCTAGGTCGCAACTCGCGGCAGAAGCCGCTACTCACGAAACCGGGAGAGAACCCCAAATAACGAGAACCCTCGGATGACTGCAACAGGTTCGTTTTGGACAGGAAGGATTCCCAGGACCGGCTTCAGAACTCCAGGACTCGGGAGCCCAGGGAGCAGGATCGACCAGATACAGCCAAATCAGGAACAGACGTTACCAGGCAGGAACAGCATGCAGGAAGCTATCACTGGCGTTTGTGTGAGGCACTGAGGAGGCATATAACAGGGAACCCTCCAATGGCAGTGCAGAGCCTGATCGATGAATGTCGTGCAGCTGCCTTGGACCAGGGGAGAACAGGTGTGAGTACTCTCATGGCAACGGGGAACGCGGTCCGCATGTGGCGTCCCCGTTACCATGGACCCGGCGGCCCTGGGCGCACGGCGTCCTAGCGTTGCCAGGGACCCGGCGGCTATCGCGCGCACGGCGTCCCGGCGTTGCTAGGCGCCGTGCGGGAGCAGACAGAGCGAGAGGCGCGGCGGCCGTGACCGCTGCTCGGTCAGAGCGCGGACAAAAAACGCCGCACCTAACATGCAGGGTGCAGCAGCATAATGGTGGGCAGTGGGGCAGCATAATGGTGGACAGGGCGTGGACAGTAGATTGCAGTGGGGCAGCATTTTGGGCAGTGGGCCAGCAGAATTGTGGGTATAGGTGGCAACATAATGGTGGACAGTGGCTTGCAGTGGGGCAGCATAATGGTGGGCAGTGGGGCAGCATAATGGTGGACAGGGCGCGACCAGTGGCTTGCAGTGGGGCAGTATTTTGGGCAGTGTGCAAGCAGAATGGTGGGTATAGGTGGCAGCATAATGGTGGGCAGTGGCTTGCAGTGGGGCAGCATAATGGGTGGGGGGGCAGCATAATGGTAGACAGGGCACAGCCAGTGGCTTGCAGTGGTGCAGCATTTTGGGCAGTGGGCCAGTATAATGGTGGGTAAAGCAGCATAATGGTGGGCAGACCAGTGGTGGTAAAACAGTATAATAATCATTGGTGGCCAGTGGTGTAGCCTGCCTACCTTATCTGGTGTTTGGGAGCTCAGCAGCGTGTTTCTAGCCTCCTCTCCAGTCATGTGCACAGTGGGTGGAAGAGGAGTGGCCATTAAGTCAGCTCATATCTTCACAGATTGCACCTCGCAGCGTGATAAATCGAATGTGGTAAAAACAGCATTTGATTGCACTGCGATTCGATAAATATTAAGTGCAGCACATATCTTGAGACGCGAGATTTGACCGGCGTGCCCGCGCATCGCGTCACATGGTACATAAAATGTGCATACAATCATGTGATTTATCTTACAGATGCAGTCGAAATTGAAGGGTTGTACCTAATATCTCACAAGTGTATGGCCACCATAACTGTGATAAGTATAATGGTGGTCATTCAGAGTTGTTCGCTCTGTAATTTTCTTTGCATCGCAGCGATTTTCCGCTAATTGCGCATGCGCAATGTTCGCACTGCGACTACGCAAGTAAATTTGCTATGCAGTTAGGAATTTTACTCACGGCATTACAAGGTTTTTTCATCGTTCTGGTGATCGTAATGTGATTGACAGGAAGTGGGTGTTTCTGGGCGGAAACAGGCCGTTTTATGGGAGTGTGTGAAAAAACGCTACAGTTTCTGGGAAAAACGCGGGAGTGTCTGGAGAAACGGAGGAGTGTCTGGGCGAACGCTGGGTGTGTTTGTGACGTCAAACCAGGAACGACAAGCACTGAACTGATCGCACTGGAAGAGTAAGTCTCGAGCTACTCAGAAACTGCTAAGTAATTTCTATTCGCAATTTTGAGAACCTTTCGTTCGCAATTTTGATAAGCTAAGATTCACTCCCAGTAGGCGGCGGCTTAGCGTGTGCAATGCTGCTAAAAGCAGTTTGCGAGCGAACAACTCGGAATGAGGGCCAATGGTGTGTACACACGGTGAGATAAAGCTATAAGATTTTGACTATATAGTCAAAATCTTAAGGAAAGTTAGTGCATATCTCAAGGTGTTAGGCAGCTTGCAATACAGATTCGATCCCAATGCACGCTCCCATTGGGTCGGTATCGTAAGGCTAGATAGACTGTACACGCAAGTCAATCTTGACTATCTAGTGTACTATCTAGTACAAGGTATAGTCATAATTGGCACTTAGTCAAAATCTGTACTATCTGGGCTCTGGGGGAGTTCACGGGAAATCGCATAGTCAAAATTGGCCATAGCAAGGCTCTCACCGTGTGTATGCACCTTAAGAAGGATTTATATGGATAAGTGTATCTTTTGTAATGTCCTCTTGTCCTGGTGGTATCAATAATAACAACTGCTTGAACTCTGGTGCATTATGCTACAAAACTGTTACATATTTTGTAAATAATATCCAAAACCTCCTGACTGAGGTCCTGATTCAGAGATGTACACAAAAACGATGTTTACGCAATTGAGTGATAAACGGCTGACTGTGCGTGCATCATGGTTGCACTGCACACAGGCCAAGGTACCTCGCAAAGTGATTGACAGGGACCCTACATCTGCGATCTGTATGCAGAAACCATGGCACCAGTGTCTCAGTTCCCACGGCCATTCTGCAACTTAGCTGTGTGTGTGTACACAGCTGCTATTTGCAAGGCCGCCAGTGGGCATCAAAATTCTGTTGCATATGGGATTTGGCTGCGAATGCATTAACATACATCTCTGAGTCAGGCATTAAGTCCTTAAAGTGTGAGGGTACATCTACACTATGTAGACAAAAGTGATTGGACACCCCCGCACAAGCGAAATGGTGTGCTCCTGCAGATAATGTGAAGTATAAAACTGGTATAGGGGCACTGATTACATCATTTTTCTAATGAAATGGATTGCTGGAAGGAGCTAACAGAGGGGGTCATTCTGACAACATCGCATGCTGCAGTTTTTCATAGCAGTGCGATCGGGTCTGAACTGCACCTGTGCCGCAATGCGCAGGCGCTGCCCAGTGACGGGAAATGCCGGAGAGCATGGGACCTTACGAAGAAAGCGATCGCAGCAGCGATCGCAAGGTGATTGACAGCAAGAAGACGTTTCTGGGTGGCAACTGACCGTTTTCTGGGAGAGCTGTGGAAAATGCAGGCGTGTCCAGGCGTTTGCAGGGTGGGTGTCTGATGTCAATTCCGGGACCGGCCAGGCCGAAGTGATCGCAGTGCCTGAGTAAGTTTAGAACTACTCAGAAACTGCACAAAAACTTTTTGCACAGCTCCCCTGCACACGCGATCGCACACTTGCTAAGCTAAAATACACTCCCCCATAGGCGGCGACTATCTGATTGCACGGCTGCAACAAACTGCTACCGTGCGATCAACTCGGAATGACCCCCAGAGTTTGAAAAGGGGATAATTGTAGGCTGCTCGATCAGAGGTATGCAATTAATGCGTGGATGAATAATGGTCATTGCAGGACCCCCGAAACTGCCATCCAGGGACCGGAGAGTGCTAATTAGGGAGATCAGGGGTTGCCCCATGCATACCAATGCACACAATTTCCAAATGGCCACTAATGAGCCAGTTTCGACAAGAACACTCTGAAGGGAGTCCCATGCACTTGAATATTATGGACGAGCAGCTGCTCATAAACCTCTAATCACAAAGAAGAATGCAGCCTAGTGCTTACGATGGTGTAAAAATAGGATTTTAATTACCTACCGGTAAATCATTTTCTACTAGTCCGTAGAGGATGCTGGGGTTCTATCTAGTACCATGGGGTATAGATGGGTCCCTTGGGAGCCATGGGCACTTTAAGAGTTTAATAGTGTGGGCTGGCTCCTCCCTCTATGCCCCTCCTACCAGACTCAGTCTAGAAACTGTGCCCGAGGAGACAAAAATACTTAGAGAGAAGGAAATACACAGATAGTGGTGAGATTCACACCAGCTCACACCGAATTGAAAAACCATGCTGATCAGCATGCAACACGGAGAAACCATGCTAACCAGCATGCCACATGGAGAAGCCATGCAAACCAGCATGCAACATGGAGAAACCATGCAAACCAGCAAGCAACTCGAAGAAATCAAGCGAACCAGCATGAAACATGAGGAAACCATGCCAACCGGCATGCAACATGAAGAAATCATGTTAACCATCATGCAACATGAAGAAACCATGCTAAGTAGTACGCAACATGAAGAAACCATGCTAATCAGCAGGAACAAGAAGAAACCATGCTAATCCGCAGGAAAGAGGAACAGCAACAGCTGAACCAATACTTAACCAAGTAACACTGTAGGAAAATGAAGCGCTGGGCGGGCACCCAGCATCCTCTACGGACTACGAGAAAAGGATTTACCGGTAGGTAATTAAAATCCTATTTTCTCTTGCATCCTAGAGGATGCTAGGGTTCCATTTAGTACCATGGGGATGTACCAAAGCTCCCTGTACGGGAGGGAGAGCGCAGAGGCTCCTGCAGAACAGATTGACCAAACTTAAGGTCCTCAGAGGCCAAAGCATCGAACTCGTAGAACTTAGCCAACGTGTTCGACCCTGACCAAGTAGCTGCCCGACAAAGCTGCCAATCCGAGACACCCCGGGCAGCCATCCAGGAAGAACCCACTTTACAGGTAGTGTGGGCCTCAACAGAATTTGGACACGGCAATCCCGCCGTAGAATAAGCACGCTGGATAGTAAACCTGATCCAGCGAGAAATCGTCTGCTTAGAAGCAGGACACCCAACCTTGTTGGGATCATAAAGAACAAACAGAGCTTCCGACTTTCTGTGACGAGAAGTCCTCTGCACATAAATCTTCAAAGCCCTTACAACATCTAAGGATTTTGAAGTAATTGAGAAGTCAGTAGCCACTGGCACCACAATAGGTTGGTTGATATGAAAAGCCGACACAACCTTTGGAAGAAAATGCTGACGCATTCTGAGCTCAGCCCTATCTTCATGGAAAATCAAGTAGGGCTCTTGTAGGACAATGCCCCCAATTCTGACACACGCCTAGCAGATGCCAATGCCAACAGTGTTACAGCCTTCCAAGTAGGAAACTTGACCTTAACCTCCTGAAGAGGTTCGAACCAATCCGATTGCAGGAACTGCAGCACCACATTAAGATCCCACTGTGGCGTAGGAGGAACAAAAGGTGGTTTGAAACTCCACCGTAGGAAACTTCTTGGATTCACACCAAGACACATACTTTTTCCAAATCCGATGGCAATGTTTAGACATTACTCCCTTCCTAGCCAGTATCAGGGTAGGAATTACCTTTCTCGGAATGCCCTTCCAAATTAAAATCAGGCGTTCAACCTCCATGCCGTCAAACGTAGCCGTGGGAAGTCTTGATAGGTGAATAGCCCCTGTTGCAGAAGGTCCTTGCAAAGAGGAAGAGGCCTCGGATCCTCCAGCAGTAAGTCCAGAAGATCCGCGTACCAAGCCCTTCTGGGCCAGTCCCTGGAATGAGTGGAAGTGGAGGGAACACATACACTGACTGGAACACCCATGGAATTACCAGGGCGTCCACTGCCACTGCATGTGGGTCTCTCGACCTGGAACAGTACCTTCAAAGCTTCTTGTTGAGGTGAGAGGCCATTATGCCTATCTGAGGTACACCCTATCGGCTTGTGACCTCTACGAATACCTCCGGCTGGAGGCCCCATTCTCCTGGAAGGAGATCAAGTCTGCTGAGGAAGTCTGCTTCCCAGTTGTCCACTCCCGGAACGAAGATTGCTGACCGCGCCACTGCGTGATTTTCTGCCCAGTGGGGGATCTTTGTCACCTCCGACATTACAGCTCTGTTCTTCATTCCACCCTGTCGGTTTATGTAGGACCCCTCCGTTACATCATCCGACTGAACCTGAATGGCCTGATCTTGAAGAAGATGTGCCGCTAACCCTTAGGTCCAGAATTTTTGTTGGAAGGATGGATTCCAGACTTGACCACTTTCCGTAGAAGTTTTCCCCTTGGGTGACAGCACCCCAACCTCTGTCGAGAAGGTGAGAAGTTTGCAGCCATCAGAGGAATGAAAATCTGGCTTTTGGCAACAGGCATATTTGCTGGTGCATATGAAGATGAGATCCCTACCATTTGACTAGGAGATCCAGTTGGAAAGACCATGCAAGGAACCTTTCCGTACTGTCGAGCCTCGTAGGAGGCAACCATCTTCCCTATAAGGGGAATACACTGATGAACCGATATCCGGGCTGGCTTCAGGACATCCCGGAACAATGATTTGATCACAACGCTTTCTCCACCGGTAGAAACCCTTTCTGCACTTCTATGTCGAGAGTCATCTCCAGGAAGGCCCGCCTCCTTGTCGGTTTCAATTGTGAAATTGGAAGCTTCAGGATCCACTTAAGATCCCGGGACAGTTGATGTTAGAGAGCAACACTCTGTAACAACATCTCCCTGGAGGATGTTAAGGTAGTCCAGATATGGAATTATGTCCACTCCAGGTCTGTGGAGCAGAGGAAATTGTCAGCACTGTTTCCACCCAGAATACCTTCAGAGAGTCACAGAGAATAAGGAGCCAGCCACACAGCGCCCCCGGAGGTCGGCCGGCGATGACTGAGTAACCTGTAATAAGATAAACAGTGCATAATTATACACTTCCCCCCTTTCTATAACCCTGGTATCTCAGAGGATAGCTGGAGTTATGTGGAGGGCAGCGCTCCCTGTCAGCGTTCTGAGGTTGCTGCATGGAGAAAATGGCGCTGGTAAGAAGCTGGATCCGCTCTGAGGAGACGCTCCGCCCCATGAAATGGCGCATCTTCCCACACTTCTTGTATTATACTGGCCTGAGGTAATAAGGAGCTAGCAGCAATACAAGTCCCTGATAGCCTTTGTGACCAGTTTTTAGGGTATTGCGCTGGCCCAGGGCGCCCCTCACAGCGCCGCACATCTGTACCTCTGAGCACTCCAAAGCGCAGCCTCTTAGAGCTGCGCTCCCACCCATGTGCCGCCATTCCCGCCGGCGACCCGCTTACCGGGTCCCCGGCATCATACTCACCACTCTTATCTTCTGGCTCTGTTAGGGGGTGGCGGCCGTGCTGCGGGAGTGAGCGGTCGCCTCGGGGGCTTGCGATCATCACCCTCAGGAGCTCGGTGTCCTGTCAGCAGAGATAAGAGCCATTAACCTCTAGGGTTGGATCCTACTCCCCCTCTAAGTCCCACAAAGCAGGGAGGCTGTTGCCAGCATCTTCCCTGTACCTAACACTCTTCGAAAAATAACATAACTAGAAAAACTCCTAGGAGCTCCCCTAGCTGTGACCGGGTTCACCGGGCACATTTTCTAAACTGAGTCTGATAGGAGGGGCATAGAGGGAGGAGCCAGCCCACACTATTAAAATCTTAAAGTGCCCATGGCTCCCATGGGACCCGTCTATACCCCATGGTACTGAATGGAACCCCAGCATCCTCTAGAACGTAAGAGAAAAGCACAAAAACTGGACAGTGAACAGTAGCGCTGAGTGTTAGGGAGTGACGAATCATAGTTTACACTTAAGATCAGATGCACGTGTTTGGGTTTGGCGATTGGCAGGTGATCGCCTGATGCAGTGGCGGAATTAGTGAGCGGTGGGCCCAGGTGCAACAAAATGCGTTGCCTCCCCCCCTCTCATTCTGTCCAATTTTATATATACACACACACATATACACAGTGGTGCAAGTAGAAAAAAATTGTTAGTGCGCATGCCAAAGGCGCGGGCACGGCAAAAAACTGGGTGTGGCCACATGCACATTGGGCGTGGCCAATGAAAATGGGAGTGTAATACACATATGACCCAAATAGTGCAGTGCCATATACGCATATGCCCCCACAGTGCTAGATTTGCCCGTACAGTGCCAGATACACACATGCCCCCACAGTGCAAGATACACATATGCCCTCGCAGTGCCAGATATACCCCCACGGTGCTAGATATGCCCCCACAGTGTCAGATAAACATATGCCCCCACAGTGCCAGATATACCCCCACGGTGCTAGATATGCCCCCACAGTGTCAGATACACATATGCCCCCACGGTGCTAGATATGCCCCCACAGTGTCAGATACACATATGCCACTGCAGTGCCAGATATGCCCCCACACTGCCAGATACACATGCCCCCACAGTGCTAGATATGCCCCCACAGTGCCAGATACACCTATTCCCCCACGGTACCAGATATGCCCTCACATTGCCAAATATACATGCCCCCACAGTGCTAGATATGCCCCCACACTGCCAGATACACATATTCCCCCACATTGCCAGATATGCCCCCACATTGTCAGACATGCCCCCACGGTGCCAGATATGCTCTCATAGTGCCAGATATGCCCCCACAGTGCTAGATATGCCCCCACAGTGCCAGTTTAGATATTTTTACCTGCGTGTTGCCAGGGGTTTCATGCGCGTTGCCAGGGGTTTCATGCACGTTGCCAAGGCTTTTACATGTTGTGTCATGCTTTTCCCCAGGGGTATTATGCTCTGGGATCCATGCTCGTTGGCACGGGGAAAGCTCATTGCCTAGAGTTAGCTAGGAATGGCCACTGACCATCGATGTTATCCATCGATGGTGACCATCGATGTATAACCCACCAATGGCCATCCCTAGCATTTGCTGGTGGGCACTAGCCCGCCAGCACTATAATCCTCTCCCCTTCCCTCCTCCCCTGTACTCCGCTCACGTCATCCACTGGGCCGGCCAAGCGGAGTAAGGAGGAGGGAGGGAGGGGGAGCACTGGCATGCCTGGAAAATTTCCGGGATTGCCAGTCTGCACAGCGCAGCTGACCCTGGAAATTTTCCGGGCATGCCACTGAAGAGGTTAAATGCTTGCACTGCTGGTAGATCCGCCACTGGTCTGATGCCAGATTGTACAGTACCTACATTAATGCACTGAGGTGGTGGCTGTTTTGGCATGGGTCCACTAGTTGTAATGCATGGTCACTGTTAATGCTGATTAACTTTCAGGAAGAAAAAGCAATACCTTTAACTTATATTTGTGCAGGCCGCTGCGACCGCTAAGCGTGTGTGTGTGAAACCCCTAACAGATGCGTACACGTTGCGTGCGCACGCCGTCACGCTGTAAGCACAGAGTAGCTACACGTGAGGCGGAATACACTCTATAACCCCTAGCAGGAAAGGCACATATTGTATTTAAATATGTTGGGATCCGACCCACCAACAGTTATAACCCTCGACAATGTGAGAAGTCTGTAGCCACCACAGAAGGGAGATTCTGGCTCTTGGTGAAAGACAGATCCTCTGGTGCATGTGAAAATGCGATCCTGATCATTTGTCCAACAGATCCAGCTGGAAGGGCCTCGCATGAAACCTTCCATACTGAAGCGCCACGTAAGAGGCCACCATTTTCCCCAGAAGGCGAATGCACAGATGTACCAAGATCCGGGTCGGCTTTAGGACAGCCCAAACCATCTACTGGATTACCATAGCCTTCTCCAAGGGAAGGAACACTCTCTGAGACTCTATGTCCAGTATCATTCCCAGAAAAGGAAGCCTCTGTGTCGGTTCCAGGTGAGATTTTGGTAAGTTCAGAATCCACCCGTGATCCAGGAGTAGTCTGGTTGAGAGGCCAATGCTGTTCAACAAGCACTCCCTAGACAGTGCCTTTATCAGAAGATCGTCCAGGTACTGAATTATGTTCACTCTGTGTTTGCAGAGTAGAAACATCATCTCTGCCATCAATTTGGTAAACACTCTCAGTGCTGTGGAGACCAAATGGCAGGGCCTGGAACTGGTAGTGACAGTCCTGCAGTGCAAGCCGTAGATAAGCCTGATGAGGTGGCCAGATCGGAATGTGAAGGTACGCATCCTAGATATCCGAGACACTAAGAATTCCCACTCCTCCAGATCTGAGATCACCGCTCCATCTTGAATTTGAACACTCATAAGTACGGGTTCAACGACTTGAGGTTCATAATCGGCCTTACCGAACCATCCGGTTTCGGTACTACAAACAAGTTGGAATAATACCCCTTGCTTTGCAGATGAGGTGGAACTGGAACAATGACGTGAGTCTGTACCAGTTTTTGAATGACTTGCCTTTTGTGAAACTGGTAAGCCGGATTTGAAGAATCTGTGAGGTGGGAGCTCCTGAAACTCCAGTAGGTAGCCCTAGGAAATAAGATCTATGACCCAGGGACCCTGGGACGAACCTATCCAGATGTGACAATTTAGTAGAAATATTGGAAATCATGCCCTTAATGGCGTCCAGCCAAACTGGCTCTGCCCCTCTAGCCTGGGAAGGTACACTGCACGGAGTACACAGCAGTGAACCCCCTGGAGAAGAGCAACACTGTGCCTTACATGAAACACACTCTTTGTCAGACATACTGTGACAGTGACAGCACACACACACATGAAAAGGTTAAATGCACAATTAACCTACAAAGAACCCTTCCAGGGAGACACAGAGATAGTATGGAGCCAGCACACAGCGCCCTTACTGCTTATGCCAAGCTTAGCCGGGTCGCAGACTAAGTACCCAGATTGAAGACTTAGGCCCTCATTCCGAGTTGTTCGCTCGCTAGCTGCTTTTAGCAGCATTGCACACGCTAAGCCGCCGCCCTCCGGGAGTGTATCTTAGCTTAGCAAAATTGCGAACTAAAGATTAGCAGAATTGCGAATAGAAATTTCTTAGCAGTTTCTGAGTAGCTCGAGACTTACTCCTACACTGCGATCAGTTCAGTCAGTTTCGTTCCTGGTTTGACGTCACAAACACACCCAGCGTTCGCTCAGACACTCCCCCGTTTCTTCAGACACTCCCGCGTTTTTCCCAGAAACGCCAGCGTTTTTCCGCACACTCCCATAAAACGGCAAGTATCCATCCAGAAACACCCACTTCCTGTCAATCACACTCCGATCACCAGAACGATGAAAAATCTTCGTTAGGCCGTGAGTAAAATACCAAACTTTTGTGCTAATTTACTTGGTGCAGGCGCACTGCGAACATTGCGCATGCGCAGTTTGCGACTAATCGCTCCGTAGCAAAGAAAAATAACGAGCGAACAACTCAGAATGACCCCCTTAGTACACTAATAATCGCTCCCCCCCTGCTATGACCCCCTGGTACCGCTGAGGTAATCTGGAGTCTCTCCGGAGGAGCTGCGCATCCTTGTCAGTCAGCATCTGTGTCTACTGCAGAGGGAAAATGGCGCTGGTGAGCTGCTGGATCCGCTCACAGTAAAGCCCCACCCCTTCAATGGCGAACGGTCTTCCCACTCTTTTTTATACTGGCTGAGGTAATGTTGTGCCTAAAATGGAGTCATCCCCCTTTTAAGTCTGTAACGCCAGTCTGGGTACTGTGTACACATATAGTGTACTGAGACTCAGTTCGCCCCCTCAGAAGCTGTGCATCTGCACTGTGTACTGAGTCTGGCGACCCAGCCGCCCTATGTAGAAGCCATGCGCCTCCGTACCCTCATGTCGCTATATTGGGCGGCGACTCGCTAACCGGGATGCTGGCTTAGTACTCACCACTCCTCTTTCTTCTGGCTCTGTTAGGAGTGGCGGCGTGCTGCGGAAATGTACGCTCACCGTGGTGGGGCTTGCGAATAGTTCCCTCAGGAGCTAGTGTCCTGTCAGCGGGGAACGGGACCATTAACCCTTCAAGAGGTTGTGCCGTTCCCAACCCCTAAGTCCCATGAAGCAGGCAGGCTGGTGCCATCCAGTCCTGCCTGAATATAACAAACAGATAAAATAAATGCAGAAAACTCTTCAGGAGCTTCCAGCTACATGACCGGCTCCTCTGAGCACATTTTCTAAACTGAGTCTGGTAGGAGGGGCATAGAGGGAGGAGCCAGTGCACATGGTCAAATTCTCAAACTGGAAGGCTTAAGACTGTGGGGACGTCCCAGAGCTCCCTTGTTGGGCGAGAGAGCGCTGAGAGCCCTGTAAAACCGCCCAGCCAAACTGCGAAGCCGAGTCGGCAAAAGTGTCAAACCGGTAAAGCTTGCCGAAAGTATGCCGGACTGACCAAGTGGCTGCCCTACACAATTAAGTCAAGGATACTCATCTGGCAGCAGCTTAAGAGGTTCCCACAGACCAGGTAAAGTGAGCTGAAATAGAAGGTGGAGGTTGTCTAGATGAAACTACATATGCCTGACGAATGGTCAAACGAATCCAGTGAGATAGCGTATGTTTTGAGGCAGGCCAGCCCAGACGAGCAGCATTGTAAAGAACAAACAAAGAATCTGTTTTACGATTAGAGGAAGTCCTGTCTACATAAATCCGTAAAGCCCTGACGACATCCAGGGATCTAGTTGAAGGGGAATCAACCGTAAGTGCCAGAACCACAATCAGTTGTTTTAAATGAAAAGCCAAAATAACTTTTGGAAAAAGGACATGCGAGTACCCAACTCCGCCCTATCAGAGTGAAAAATAAGATAAGGAGGGCGACATGATAGAGCCCTCAATTCTGAGACTCGAGACCAGTGCCAACAATAAAACCACCTTCCAAGTAAGGTATTTTATATCTGAGGATTCCAACGGTTCGAAAACTGAGGATTGCAGAAAAGATAGAACCAAATCCAGGTCCCACGGTGCCGTGGGAGGGACATAAGGAGGTTTTAATCTGATGACCCTATGAAAAAAGGTCTGCACATCTGAAAGGAGAGCTAGCTTTTTTTTGGAAGAAAATGGAAAGAGCCGAGACCTGCGCCTTTAATGATCCTAAACGGAGACCAGACGAAAAACCTGACTGGAGTAAAAGCAAAATTCTGGATCGTTTGAAAGAGGTGGAAGAAATGTTACGAGTTTCACACTAAGTTACATAGGCTTTCCATATGTGGTAGTAAATGTTGAGAGGTAACCTCCTTCCTAGCCTGAAGCATAGTAGGAATAACTGCTGCTGGAATACCCTTATTTATCAAAGCTGACTGCAGCGAAACGCGTCAGCTGTACCAGGGACCCCCGCCAGGAGTTGTTCTGAAGGAGGACCGAACCATCCCCTATACTTCGCCCAGACGATCCATCTAAACTCTGAGACTACAAATAGCAATAACCGCACAAAAGGACTGCATCAACCGTAATGCATGAGGAGCTCTCCACTAAAAAGATTCTGGAGCACACAACCCTCTAACGGTAAACTACCTATCTATTGGATATTGCTTATCTCTGAGACTGTTGTTCATGCTGGACTGTAGACTTGTAGGGGAAAACAATCCGGAACGGTCACCTCAAAACTTCCAAATCTCAAATAGTATATACCTGGCGTATTGGGTAATCCCATAGAATTGTCTTATGAAATTTAGACCATATACCAACTGTATCTGATATGCATTTGTCTTATATGTACTTAGTTTTTAACTGAAACCGATTGCATTTGATTTTAGGAATAAATTGTGTTTTATTTACACTACTTGTTGTATCCATCAAATTTAGCGCGGTCTCACCCCACCTTTTTTAAAGCCAAATGATCATCCAATTCCGTAGAAACTGGGAATGTAACGGCCAGCTTAATTTTCTTGCTAGAGAAAAAAGGTTGAACTGTACCCGAGTCCAAGTCAGCAATCTGTAAAAGCTGGCTCATTGCTAATATAAGGACCTCTAAGCCCTCTGATGCCGTCTCCAGATCCTCTGTAGGCAGTTAACTCTCAGACTCCTGATCAACTTCCCCTTCTTCAAAAAGGGGTATGTCGTGTGCATCTGAATCGTATGACTGTAGTACAGTCGTCAAAAACCTCTTTTTTTAAATGGTCGTATTTGACGTAACAGAAGCCTTTGGTGGGCCCATGGCTCTAGTCAGTGTGTCGACTGATCTTGCCAAAGCCTGTGCCGAGGCTGGCCCAGGTGAAGGAGTTGGACTCTGTGACCTAGATGCCTCTCTGTCTCTGTGAGATGCTGATAGTTCAGCAGAGAAGTCCGACATAACTCCGTCTAATTGTGTTAGCCAGACAGGGTTTGAATCCTGTCCTGACGGAACAGGATCTGAAGTGGGTATGTCCTTACATGCCTCACAGTACAGTGACAGTTCTGAATGTTACTGTGTAAATTTTGCATTACATTTTTTACAGGAATAAAGCTTCTGAAAATCATTAGAAGCGGTACCTTTCCCTGCCATACTGTGCACTTTGACAAACAAACATAAGGATGGAGAGGCCGACTTACAGGCACCCCGACTTGACCAACTGTTAGGCGCTGAGGGTCCGCCCGTCAGTGCGGCCCGGCGCCTAGCAACTAGGGACGCCGCAGGCACACAGCCGCCGGCTCCCTAGCAACGCTAGACGCCGGGCGCACGGAGCCGCTCAGACCATAGCAACGGGGACGCCACTGTCGGACCGCGTTCCCCGTTGCTAGGTCTAGATAATGAGTTCATTTGTATCCTGGCCGTGCAGCATGCAGCTGCACGGCATGATGTTTATTATCCTGTCTGGATCCTGATTGGAGGGTTCCCAAATAAAGGCACTCTCAGGACTTCTTACAGACGCCGGTGATAGCTTCCTGTTTGCTGAGTCTGTTACAGAGAGTTTCCAGTCCTGCTCTATCCGGTTGTTCCTGTCCTCAGTGATCCAGTACTCGGAATTTGTCATCTATTCCTGGAGTCCGACCGAGCACCTTTAACATCCTGTGGTGTTCGTGAGTCGCGGCGTAGCCGTGTGTTGCGGCCTGACCGCTTACTATTTATTATTTAGTTTCTTTGTGTTCCGGAGTTTTTGCGGAGGATTCCGCTCCCACAGATCCACTCTGGTATCCAGCGGTGCTGGATAGGAGTAACGGATCAGGGGATCTTTTGGTTGTCCTTTTCCCTGGCGGTTTGTCCGCACATACTTTTGGTTTAAGTTAGATAGCTTGTAACCCCTGGCCTGGTTGCTTAGTCAGAGGGCCCCTTGTTATCACCCTGTCTCGGATTTCCCTTTGTCTCCCATTAAGACCTGAGGGGGCATCGGGGTTGGGCAGACATAATCCGCCCTTCGAACGCGGCTGCCATGGGCTCAAGCAACCATAGTCTCGCAGGGGATTTCTGACAACACGGGCGAGACAACGGAGTTAGGGCGCCAGGGGTTACTAGGCTTTCCTGCTCCCGTAACCAGCATATCTTTCCAGTACCCAGACCTCTGCCATAAGATCTCCTCTGGTCTGGAGTACGGGAATCATAACATTATCACCGGCCAGACTAACATTTAAAATTAAACAGGAGTTAATTTTTTCCTTTATTCTGTTGGGAGATTTGTCAGCCTCATGAATCCCACCGGTGTTGGGCCAAATCCTGGCCAGCTTTTAGTTAGCCAGATTCAAGAGCTTACTCAGATGGTTCAGGATCTGTCCCTTCGGGTGAGGTCACAGGAAGATCTGTTACGGACTTCCCCGAGGGTCATTCCTGAACCAAAAATGCATCTGCCTGACCGTTTTTCTGGGGATAGAAAGCAGTTTTTTAATTTTAAAGAGTCTTGTAAACTGTATTTTCGTTTAAGACCAGTCTCCTCAGGTACTGAATCTCAGCGGGTAGGAATTATTATTTCTTTGCTACAGGGGGATCCTCAGACCTGGGCTTTTGGTTTAAAGACAGACGATCCGGCTTTATTGTCTGTAGACGCCTTTCTGGGGTATTTAGGGCTATTGTATGACGACCCTGATAGAGAGGCATCCGCCGAGAGTCAGTTGCGTGCTCTCAGACAGGGTAGGAATCCCGCAGAGATTTATTGTACGGAGTTTCGCCGTTGGTCGAACGACTGTGGATGGAATGACCCAGCCCTGCGCAGTCAGTTTCGCCTCGGCTTATCCGAGTCTATAAAAGACAGTCTCCTTCAGTATCCCGCTCCTGAGACGCTCGATAAACTCATGGAGCTCTCTATTAAGATTGATCGTCGTCTCAGAGAGCGGAGGGCTGAAAAAGGAGCATCTGTCGGGTCTACTCCTTGTGTTTTTTCCATTCCTGTGGACATAGAGGAGCCCATGCAGATAGGCCTCTCCAAACTGTCTCCTGAAGAAAGAACCAGAAGGCAAAATTCTGGTCTTTGTTTATACTGTGGGGGTAAGGGACATTTTGCCCGTAGTTGTCCGAACAAGTCGGGAAACGCCTCGACCAAGTGAGTTGTGAGGGGGTTCACTTTGGTCTGCAGCTTATCTCCTCAAATAATTCACTGTTGGTTCCAGCTAAGGTTTCCTTTGGCAGCCTCTGTTCCTCGGTCTCGGCTTTTGTGGACAGTGGAGCTGCAGGGAACTTTATGGATTTAACATGGGCCAAGGCCTTAGGTATTCCTCAGTTAGCCTTGGGTAGGTGTATCACCATGCATGGTTTAGATGGGAGTCCCTTGTCCAATGGGGTTATTTCTCTCTGTACACCTCCTGTTCTACTTTCGGTAGGAGCTCTGCATTCTGAAAAGATTGAGTTTTTCCTTACCCATTGTCCAGCAGTTCCTGTGGTTCTGGGTCACCCTTGGCTGGCCTTTCATAATCCCATCATTGATTGGCAGTCGGGGGAGATCTTACAATGGGGTACCATCTGTAATAAGGAATGTATTACGCTTCCCATCAGAATAGCTGCTGTCATTCCCGCACCCATTCCTGTGGAATACCAGGATTTTGTTGATGTATTTTCCAAGGGCAATGCGGATATTCTGCCTCCCCATAGGCCTTATGATTGTGCTATTGAGTTAATTCCTGGTGCCATTTTTCCTAAGGGAAGGTTATATGCATTGTCCGGACCTGAAACTGTGGCCATGAATGAGTATGTTAAAGAAAGTCTAGGGAAAGGATTTATCAGGCCATCTAAATCCCCTTTAAGTGCAGGCTTCTTCTTCGTGGAGAAGAAGGATGGATCACTCAGACCTTGCATTGACTTTAGAGCCTTGAATAAAATCTCAGTAAAGAATACTTACCCTTTGCCGCTGATTTCTGTCCTCTTTGATCAGCTACGTTCGGCTGTGATTTTTTCTAAGATTGACCTGAGAGGAGCATATAACCTTATCAGAATCAAGTCAGGGGATGAGTGGAAAACGGCATTCAGTACTCAGTCAGGCCACTATGAGTATCTGGTTATGCCATTCGGCCTGTCCAACGCTCCGGCAGTTTTCCAGGATCTCATTAACGATGTGCTCCGTGAATTTCTTGGAAAATTCGTTGTAGTCTACTTAGACGATATTTTGATATATTCTGACTCTATAGAACAACATGTTACCCAGGTGCGTCAGGTTCTAAAGAAATTACGTGAAAATCACCTATATGCCAAGCTGGAGAAGTGTGAATTTCATGTCACGGAGGTATCCTTTTTAGGGTACATTATTTCCCCTCGGGGATTCTGTATGGAACCAAAGAAGCTCCAAGCCATCCTTAGTTGGGCGCAACCCACCAATTTAAAAGCAATTCAGCGCTTTTTAGGGTTTGCGAATTACTATAGAAGATTTATTCACTCTTTCTCTGACCTAGTTGCTCCCATTGTGGCACTGACTAAGAAGGGAGCAGATCCTACCAACTGGTCACATGAAGCGGAGTTATCTTTTCAGGCCTTGAAACAAGCCTTTGTCTCAGCCCCTGTCCTCAGACATCCCAACCCAGATTTGCCTTTCATTGTTGAGGTTGATGCCTCGGAGGTTGGAGTAGGGGCCATCCTATCTCAGAAGGATCCGGATTCCCTAGAATTACATCCCTGTGCCTTTATGTCCAGGAAATTCTCGTCTGCTGAATCCAACTACGATGTTGGTAACCGGGAATTACTGGCTATTAAATGGGCTTTCGAGGAGTGGAGGCATTGGCTTGAAGGAGCCACTCATACCATTTCAGTTTTGACTGATCACAAAAATCTTCAATACATTGAATCAGCTAAACGGCTGAATGCCCGGCAAGCTCGTTGGGCTTTATTTTTTACTCGTTTCAAGTTCATTATCACCTTCAGGCCAGGTTCCAAGAATACCAAGGCAGATGCCCTGTCACGCAGTTTTCTTCCAGTTCAAGACAACAGTCCTGTTACTCCCATACTTCCGTCTTCAGTCATTCGGGCAGGCCTCACACAAGATTTATTTACCCAGTTAAAGCAGCTTCAACATCAAGCTCCTGGAAATACTCCTGCTGGTCGTCTTTATGTCCCCGAGTTTTTGAGAGCAACAGTTTTGACGGAGTTTCACGATAGCAAAGTTGCCGGGCATCCGGGGATCGCTAAAACCTTTGAATTAGTTTCCCGCTCGGTATGGTGGCCTGGTCTTTCCAAAGACGTTAAGGAGTTTGTTTTTTCTTGTCAGGTCTGTGCACAGCATAAGATTCCCCATTCCTTGCCTATCGGTCAACTTATGCCCTTGAATGTTCCTCTTAGGCCATGGTCTCATATTTCCATGGATTTTGTGGTGGACCTCCCTCTGTCAGCCGGATGCCGAGTCATATGGGTGGTAGTGGACCGTTTTAGCAAAATGGCCCATTTCATTGCTCTTCCCCGATTGCCATCTGCCCATGGATTGGCAGTTTTGTTCCTCCGCCATGTTTTCAGACTCCATGGGTTACCCACTGATATTGTTTCTGATCGGGGTCCACAATTCATTGCACAATTTTGGAAGTCTTTTTGTGCCTCATTAAAGATGAAATTATCTTTAACGTCTGGCTACCATCCCCAATCCAACGGGCAGACTGAGCGAGTTAATCAGTCATTGAAACAATATTTGCGTTTGTACTCGGCCAAACTCCAAAATGACTGGTCTGAGTTTCTTCCGTTAGCAGAGTTTGCTTACAACAATGCCTGTCATTCCTCCACCAATGTATCTCCATTTTTTACAGTTTTTGGTTTTCACCCCAGAGCTAATTCCTTTTTTCAACATTCCTCTGTCTCCTCACTGACCTTGACCTCTCATCTCAAACTCATTTGGAGAAAAGTGCACCTGGCTCTCAGAAAAGCGGCATTTCGGGAGAAAAAATTTTCTGACAGGCTCCGGCGGCCGTGCACTTTTAAAGTTGGAGATAGGGTATGGTTGTCGACTCGCAACATTAAACTTCGACAAACCTCAGCCAGATTGGGTCCTAAATTTATTGGACCATTTCATATTATCAAAAAAGTCAACCCAGTTGCTTTCCGGTTACGTTTACCAAAAACTTTACGGATCGGGAATACCTTCCATTGCTCCTTGTTAAAACCATATGTTTCGTCCAGTAGATTTCCTCGCAAGATCCCTCAGGGGAAATCACCAATAGATGTACAGGGTCAGCAGGAGTTCTTGGTGGAGAAGGTTCTCGATTCCAAGTTGTCCCGGGGTCGGCTTTATTTTTTGGTGCATTGGAGAGGTTATGGTCCAGAAGAAAGGTCTTGGGTCCTGGATGAGGATCTCCATGCTCCAAGGCTTAAAAAGGCATTTTTTCGAGAATTTCCTCAGAAACCTGGCTTTAGGGGTTCCTTGACCCCTCCTCAAGGGTGGGGTACTGTTAGGCGCCGAGGGTCCGCCCGTCAGTGCGGCCCGGCGCCTAGCAACTAGGGACGCCGCAGGTACACAGCCGCCGGCTCCCTAGCAACGCTAGACGCCGGGCGCACGGAGCCGCTCAGACCATAGCAACGGGGACGCCACTGTCGGACCGCGTTCCCCGTTGCTAGGTCTAGATAATGAGTTCATTTGTATCCTGGCCGTGCAGCATGCAGCTGCACGGCATGATGTTTATTATCCTGTCTGGATCCTGATTGGAGGGTTCCCAAATAAAGGCACTCTCAGGACTTCTTACAGACGCCGGTGATAGCTTCCTGTTTGCTGAGTCTGTTACAGAGAGTTTCCAGTCCTGCTCTATCCGGTTGTTCCTGTCCTCAGTGATCCAGTACTCGGAATTTGTCATCTATTCCTGGAGTCCGACCGAGCACCTTTAACATCCTGTGGTGTTCGTGAGTCGCGGCGTAGCCGTGTGTTGCGGCCTGACCGCTTACTATTTATTATTTAGTTTCTTTGTGTTCCGGAGTTTTTGCGGAGGATTCCGCTCCCACAGATCCACTCTGGTATCCAGCGGTGCTGGATAGGAGTAACGGATCAGGGGATCTTTTGGTTGTCCTTTTCCCTGGCGGTTTGTCCGCACATACTTTTGGTTTAAGTTAGATAGCTTGTAACCCCTGGCCTGGTTGCTTAGTCAGAGGGCCCCTTGTTATCACCCTGTCTCGGATTTCCCTTTGTCTCCCATTAAGACCTGAGGGGGCATCGGGGTTGGGCAGACATAATCCGCCCTTCGAACGCGGCTGCCATGGGCTCAAGCAACCATAGTCTCGCAGGGGATTTCTGACAACACGGGCGAGACAACGGAGTTAGGGCGCCAGGGGTTACTAGGCTTTCCTGCTCCCGTAACCAGCATATCTTTCCAGTACCCAGACCTCTGCCATAAGATCTCCTCTGGTCTGGAGTACGGGAATCATAACACCAACCAAATAACTGCGACAAGACCACTTTACTTTTGGCAATTGAAATCAGTCACAGCTTTATTTGTTACTCACATAAATCACAACCAAACCAATTGCAGGGTAAGAAAAGGGAAGCGGTGTGCAAAGGCTCTTCCAAGGTTGTACCACCTAGGGCGTGCCAGTCCCCACCTTGGGGGTAGGCGGCCATGCCCCCTACAATTTTGGTACCACCTGGAGCGTGCAAGTCATCACCTTGGGAGAACGCACCCACGCCCCCTACTATTTTGGAACCAGCTACCATCCGCACAGCACCCTCACCTGGCACGCAAAACGTATGGCCCCTGCCGGACCGGCCGGGTGCCAAACAAAGTAGTAGGGGGGGGGTAAGCCTGCCTGTTGCCCCCCCCCCCTCCTGGGATTCACGTGGCTGTCTTGCGGGCTGCCTGGCTCCCCTCCCCCTTATCCTGCTATGGCGGCCATTCTGGCTCCTTCGCTCCCGTAAGGATGGAGAGGCTGACTTACCGCCACCCTGACTTGACCAACCAAATACGAGACCACTTTACTTTGGGCAATTGAAATCGGTCACAGCTTTATTTATTACTCACATAAGTCACAACCAAACCAATTACAGGGTAAGAAAATGGAAGCGGTGCGCAAGGGCTCTTCCAACGTTGTACCACCTGGGGCGCGCCCGTCCCCACCTTGGGGGTATGTGGCCATGTCCCCTACAATTTTGGTACCACCTGGGGCGAGGCAAGTCCCCACCTTGGGGGAACGCACCCACACCCCCTACTATTTTGGGACCAGCTACTATCTGCACAGCACCCTCACCTGGCGCGCAACCCGTATGGCTCCTGCCGTATTATTGCTGGAACCAGGTGTGCGGCCACCTATTGGTGACTATGCAAGGCATTCTCACAATCCCTTACTTTCATGCCATGTGCACCGCCACACGAGGTCCCCATTAACCTGGGGACCGAAGTACCACCGTGCGCTACTACCCCAAATCTTTCTGCCCCTTGTGCAAACCTATGCACTTCACGGCTCACCCATTGCGCCGAATGGAACTTCTTCCAGTGGCTGTGACCACTCACCGATGGCTGGCTCCTGTGACCTGATATTACCTCATTCGTTTTCGCCATGGTGAAACAACATTGTGTCGGGCCGCCCTGTCGCCTGTTCGACCTTGCCCTGGACCTCACTGGCCTGCACTCGTGCCATGCACTGTCACCACGCCAATATACCATTGCCATGACACGCCTCCTGCTGCAACCCCCGGATGCAGCCCGTGTGTCCTGCATACAAACCCCCCCCCCGGAGCCAGTTGCACACCCGACTGGCCAATGCTCCCTATCCCACTACTACCTAACCTGCCCTGTGAAGCATGAAGGGGGGGGGGCCTGGTGTGTGTTTGTCATCAGGTTCCACCAATCACTCTAGCAATGCTGTTGCTACTCCAGACATAACATATGCTTTATGAATGTCCGCATCTTCACCTCATGCGCCTCCTTGAACCCTCGACTGGCAGCGGGAGTTGCCACGTTAAACCCCCAAGGGGCGCATCCCAAATTGCTGCCCCTCTTAAAAACTGATGCTCTGGCACCTGGGAACGGGGCGTCCAAAATTAGGGAAATCTTCCCCCTGCTGGCCCACCTACACCATGTTCTGCACTTCCCCACTTTGGGTAAACTGCAGCGTCTTGGTGCCTGGTCCCACGTTTCACGTTTTCGAGGCTCCCCCCTCAGGGTTTGCCCTGAATGAGCTTCTGTGCCCGAGGCCTGTTGCTGCTAAGCCCTGCCGCACATTCGTTACCCTTAGCTAGTGGTGCCCAATGTTCGCCCCGCGCCCGTATTGCCGTACCGAACTGGCTGCAATGGTAACTTGCAAAGGTATGTTTTGATTTTGCAACAATAACTATTGCAATTCATCATAAGAAAGGTTTCAGGGAAGTAAGTGCTTGCTGATCGCTATCTCCCTGTGCCATCTTTAGGAAGGGGATATGGCACTGCCACGAACAAATACACTGCTAAGTGGCCCCGACAAGGATGAGAACCTGTGGCCCATCTCACTGGCCTGCATTGTGTACTTTCAATTGACCAGGTGTCACCTTGTTATCACCCTGGAGAGAGGGAATCCTTTGCTCAGCTCTGCCCAACAAAAAGGACCCCCCCCCCCCCCCCCCCGCCTGCCATAAATCCTATTTGAGGTGAGGGAATTCAGCATCCCTTCAACAGCCATATGGCTAGTGCTCAAAGGAATTCCCTGCTTTCACAAGAGGGGAGGGGGAGCCTGTGGAACTATCCCTCCCAGCAAGACATGCTGCTGGGGGAGGGGTAGCTTTCTGAGGGAGAAGAGTGATGTTAGCAGTGGTTCTCTAACCCGTGGACTCCCTTCAGTGCAAACCTCGTATTTTTTACTGTCTTCCCCCAATTCTTTTGACCTCTCACTGAGCCCCAAAGATTCAGGTGCCTGTGACAGGCCCAGGCCACTTATGTATGTGAGTGGCCCATGCCCCCTATCTGCCGTAGCTGCGAGAGGCACGTGCCCAGAATATCTGTGGCCACGAGGTCCTTCCTGCATCTGGCGCCTCAGACCATCCAGACATCATGCTGCGCCCGGCCTATATGCAGACCCTCACTTCTTAAAGCTGCTACCCTTGCCAACTGCCGCTGTTCTTTCAACCTTTATCAGGATGCTATCACTAATCTGGACCGTTTCAGGCCACAAGCCCTGTGACCCAGCAGAGCACCTTCAGTGATGATTTGGTTAATGTTGTAATGGTATGAAAAATAGCATCTACAGTACCATAAATATAGGTAGTGCCTGACAGATGTAAGTAAGCCAGTGTTTGTGAGAGAGTAATCTTTGATACCCCAAACTCATAATGTTCTTGTGTGTCTAGGTGACAATTCATATGTAATGTATTGCATGGGCATCCCCTTATCTACAGTATGTGAATAAGACATGCAATAGCGAATATATAATGCCCACAAGACAACCACTATTGCAGACAGCACCGTGAAAATCAATACTTGCCAAACTTCCCAAATTATATAGTATTGTCTGTGTGTATAAAGATGAAGAAAAGTACGTCTACCTTAATAATTCAATATAAGCAACTAAGATACAACTGAATATAAACAATTACATAAAAACAGCTCTCCAAAGTAAAGTTGCAGCAATGAGGTTTTCAATTGACTTGTATTTCAATAGGTCATAATGTTCATTGGTGGTTCAGTGGCGCAGACGTTTTACCACCAATGAACATTCACATTATAATATAATATAATATAAAATATATATTATATAGTAACACGGGTACTGTAAATAAGGACTCTCAGGCCCGTTTTCCGGTTACAGCCACAGTGTCTTTACTGGCCTAAATTACACTACTACTGTCAACACTAACATGTAAGCTCTCACGTGTAGGGCCCTCTTCCCTGCTATATAGCCTTCAGCTGTAAGTTGTTGTTTTCCTGCTTCGATCTTTTGTTCTGCACTCTGCACTTGGGCACTGCGGAACCCTTGTGGCGCCAAATAAATAAAGGATGTTAATAATAATAATAATAATAATAATGATCTAGAATATCTTGCCAAGCAAGCATTTAGGAATAGACACGACCCTATGTGGCACTACCTTCCCTTTAGGGCAGAGTATGCCCTTGGAGACACGCCCCGCTTGTGCGACGGCCTACGTCGCTGGTGCCTGTTCTGCGATTTCCTTTTTAGCACCTCGCAGGACTCATCGACCCCTGAAACTATTGCACTGTCGCCCCCTGCTCCCTGTGCCATCTCCAGCCCAGGCCTGCGCACCCACGCTAGCTAATTAGACCGCTGACTTCGCATAACACTAGCCTGCCGCTGCGTGCTCTACCCGCGCTGATTATTTTTTAAAACCACCATTTTGTGCGTCGTCGCCCTGACCCCCTGACAGTAACAGTATATCTGGCTGCAGGGTATCTGGGTATGGCGCCGCCGGCCGAGGCAGCGTGTGGTTGAAGTGTGGCCAAGCACAAGAGTTACTGGTCCCGGGGGGACCTCACTGACCTGCAGTGAAGGGCAGCGGGGTAGATTCCCTCCCGGCCATGTCCGTGGCGGTGACATTTTCCGGATCCAGAAGCCTCCTCACCCAGGACGCATCTCTGCCTCCGACTGTCCCTGTGTCAGTGCTCTCGGCTGGGCTGCCGCCGTAGGTGATGCAGCTGCTGGAGGACGAGGAGCTGCTACCGGAGCTGGGCATCGGGGGCATGGAGGAAGGAGACAGCAGGGCCGTGGCTTCCCCCAGAGGAGGGACCTGGGCATGAACGTCAGCAGACGAGCCGCTTCCCCCTCGGGCTGCGAGCCCGGGCCCATGGTGCTGGGAGGCTGGCAGCATGTCCTGCTGCGTGGAGGGGAGTCCGGTGAGAGCGGCGGGGAGGCCGGGGCTGCGGCCACGGAAGAGGAGGATGGAGGCCACTGGATGCTGCTGTCCCGCTGTTTCGGATGCTTGTTGAAGCCCTCACCTGCTAGCGCTGTGAGTAACGATGTATGCGGTGCTGAAGTCCGGCGTCCCGTGGAGCCGGTGAAGATGGCGCTGGGAGGCGTTGATTCATCCGTGGTGACCCCTGCTGCTGACCCACCGTTGAAGAGTTTGGTAGGTCCGGCGGGCAGCGGGCCTCCTGCGGGGGATCTGTGTGTGGCGGGTGGAAGCCGCCGTGGATCGGAGGGCTGTGCGGCGCCGGGAGAGACTTCAGGGAGTGGCGGTGCTCCTGCAGCGGGTCCCGGCGGCAAGATCCAGCCGGTCCCGGCGGCAAGATCCAGCTGCTGGCAGTGTCTTGGCTGCACCTGGAGGTAGATGCTGTTGATGGGCTGCCTGTAACTACTGCTGCTGGAGGGGACCACGCTGTTTCAAAGCTGCTGTGGGAGGTGGCGAGTCCCGTGTGTCATGGCTGCACCTGGAGGTAAAAGGACCCTCTCTCCCCCTGCAGCCTGCTTTTAACACTGGCTGCCCCCTCCCCTACAAACAGCCCTGATAACGCCTGGTTGGCTGAACCGGCCAGGTGCCAAACAAAGGAGTGTGTGTGTGGGGGGGGAGCCTGCCTGTTGGCCACCTCCCCCCCTCCTGGGATTCACGTGGCTGTCTTGTGGGCTGCCTGATGCCCCTCCCCATTATCCTGCTACGGCGGCCATTCTGGCTCCTTCGCTCCCGAAAAAACACAAACATAGACAACTACACAGATATACAAACTTCACACAGTTAGATGAAATAATACAGTGAAGGTAAAAACAATGAAGGGCAGGCAATAGGGAGAGAGGAACAGTCACTGTTGCCTATTATAGCGCAGTTTATCCACAAAAGCGCAGGCACAGACTAAGCGTGACCAAACCTTAAATTAGAGATGGTCTTATGCTCTAAAATCTCCCTTCTATTCCTCCCGCACTCACACCTCCCAGGCCCCTTGGTCAGTCACCCCAGTAGTGCTCTCCGGATCTCTGTGTGACTCTCAACGATCAGGAACGCTGTCTGTATACATGTGCTGCGCCCCGCCAGCACCACGATGCCACTGATGGAAGGCGCTAGTGCCGCCGGGAGTGCGCCGCACGGAGCGCCCCCCATCCTGGTGCCTTTTTCAAAAGTGCCGCCGGGTGCCTCCACCAGGTACAGCCACTGGGTACATGTGAGAGGGAGTGGCAGACCTGCAACAGCCGCTGATGTGCGCAGTGCCACCCCTTTTACCCAGTCATTCTGCTAACCAGAAAGCTGGGGTCTACTTACCAACACTGCCATGCTGACCGATATTAAAAAGGGCTAAGGATACCTTATTGGTAGCTATGAGCAGCCACATCTGGTCACCCAAAGGACTGAGGTCCCCTTTGTAGCCGAGTATCCTGACTGCAGCGCTGTCTAGCTGTGACAGAAATCCCCCCGGTAGCGCCCACGGAGCAGACAGTAAGCTGCCTGTCTGTCCTCAATGAAAAAGAAAACAATTTTCAGTCAGAAACCTTAAGAAAAATATAAAAATCTGGAGTAGCCCAGAGAGACATCCGGCTCCCTCGGGCACATTTCTAAAACTGGTCTAGACGGGGGGCATAGAGGGGGAGGAGCCAGTCACATCTTTAAATTCTTAAAGTGCCCGGCTCCAAATTACCATCATCTATACCGCACTGTCTTAAGCCTTCTAGTGTCCCCTAGTTGATGAAGGAGAAACATATATTTTTAGTCTATAAACGTACAGTAATTGTTCTGCCTGGGGACTGTATTCATATGCACATTTGTATCTACAGGAGTAGCCCTAGTGCTTGGTACAAAATTCTAAATTAAATATCACACAGACATCAAACACTGCCCATTAGTCCAATTATTTTTCGTACAATTATTGTACATAGTCTTGGTCTACTAAACTGTAGGATACCACCGCACCAATTATGTCCCCTATGTTTGTGCCCACCTCCCTTTATTTTCTGTTTATTTAACTGGCAAAAATAAATTGGGTGTGAGCCACCACTGAAACCAGTCAGAGACCAATTAAAATTAAACAGGCTTGTAAATGTGAAGAGCTGAAGGACTAATTAATTTTAGTTAAAATTCGGTCTTTATTGTTTAACCCAGTGGTTCACAAACTTTTTTGAATCACAGCACCCTAGAGGACCTCTAGGCCAAAACTTTCTTATTGGGAAATTCATAAGTTTTTTTTAAATAAATTGTGTTTATATACCATTCTTAGGTTACTTTTTGTGGTGAAAGACAGGATTTGCTTCTCTGGTTTTGACTATTAGATTGACCATAAATAAAAAATTTGAATTGGCCCTCAGAGCCTGTGCTAACACATTGGCCTGGATACTAATCCCAGATCCCGTGTGTTATTCCATGAAAACTGGACTTTTTTCTCGAAAAAAAAGAAAAAGAAAAAGCGGCTTTAATTTAATAGCCCAATTTCACGCTATCGGCCCTTTTTGTGGGTGAATAATTATTGGGGCTAATTGAATACTGGCCAAAGTTACTTGCTGTTTTTTGCTTTACTTACAAACATGAATCAGGCTCATTGTATTCAACATGAATTTCTACAAGTTGCTTTGTTTGTACTGCCACTAATCAGTCATTATGGAAGAAAATGGTGGCAGGCTGGGTGGCTGATGATGTGAATCGTGCTGATTTGAGTCATTGTAGCCACTCCCCCACCTTATAATGCCATTATTATTGCCAATGTATAGCAGCTTTTCTGTGACTATGGGGGTAATTCTGAGTTGATCGCAGCAGGAACTTTGTTAGCAGTTGGGCAAAACCATGTGCACTGCAGGGGAGGCAGATATAACATGTGAAAAGAGAGTTAGATTTGGGTGGGGTGTGTTCAAACTGAAATCTAAATTGCAGTGTAAAAATAAAGCAGCCAGTATTTAACCTGCACAGAAGCAAAATAACCCACCCAAATCTAACTCTCTCTGCAAATGTTACATCTGACCCCCCTGCAGTGCACATGGTTTTGCCCAATTGCTAACAAACTTGCTGCTGCGATCAACTCAGAATTACCCCCTATGTGTGAATTTAGTGTGAAACTGGCTTTTTCTATATATTGAGTTTGGATCCAGCTTTTTCAATATAGTATGGATCCACCTTTTAGCCATACTGCACCTCCTTAATTCTACTGAAGGACAGTCTGAAGTACTGATGGCTATTAGCGGATTCACCATCAATGGTCGATGATTTAAAGAGAGAAACCCATTGATGGTTTAGCAATTGAAAGCTGGGTTGTGTGCATGCGCAGACTTGCATCATCGGGCCACTGCCAATATTCCTCAACACTGGGCCGCTGGCGCCGTTTTTCTAGCATGGGTGGCCGTCATCAATGGCAAAACCACTTTCCATAAGCCATATACCATTGATGGTTGTAAAACTATCGCTGGCCATCCCTAATCTGAAGAGAACAATAGCTTGCGTTACAAGCAATAGCTACAGCTATTGGGTAATGTGCAGTAAAAATAGACCAAACAGCTGTCTAGTCCCGGCATTGGCATTAAAATGTTAGTACTACGTTTAAGATTTGAGACTTCAGAATGTTCCTGTATAGCTAATGTACACAGTTAATGTGCTCTACCTGCCACCATGCAGTGGTAAAAGTTCAGAACTTGGGGTACAGTAACCTTACATATGTGAACTCATAATATAACCAAACTTTTACCATAGCTAGATATATATAGGAGCTGGGATTTGCATGGCCGCCTTCTCTCCTCTTGCGACTGATGACAAGTATATGGCTTGTACTTTGACAGGATCATTTTTACCCCGAACCTGCGGCCCTCTAGAAGGTGAGGCAGTTGTAGCCACCATAGGAGTGAGATCCTGGCTTATGGCGAGAGACGTATCCTCTGGTGCATGTGTAGGTGAGAACCTGACCATTTGTCTAGGAGGTCCAGTTGGAAGGACCGTGCATGAAATCTTCCGCACTGTAGCGCCTCGTAGGAGGCAACAATCTTCCCCAGAAGGCGAATGCACTGATGGACCGATACCCGAGCAGGCTTCAAGACATCCCAGACCATTGATTGTATCACCAACGCTTTCTCCACCGGTAGAAATACCCTCTGCACCTGCGTGTCAAGGGTCATCCCTAGGAAAGACAATCTCCTTGTCGGCTCCAAATGTGACTTTGGAAGATTCAGGATGCATCCGTGATCGCTGAGCAGTCGAGTCGTGAGAGCAATGCTCTGCAACAACTTCTCCCTGGAGGACGCTTTTATCAGCAGATCGTCCAGGTATGGAATTATATTCACTCCCTGCCTGCGGAGGAGAACCATCATCGCTGCCATAACCTTGAACACCTTCGGTGCCGTGGAGAGGCCGAATGGCAGAGCCTGGAACTGATAGTGACAGTCCAACAGCGCAAATCTGAGATAAGCCTGGTGGGGCAGCCAAATCGGAATGTGGAGGTACGCATCCTTGATATCCAGGGATACCAGAAACTCTCCCTCCTCCAGACCTGAGATCACCGCTCTCAGAGATTCCATTTTGAACTTGAATTCCTTCAGATAAGGGTTTAACGATTTCAGGTTCAAAATCGGTCTGACCGAAATATCCGGTTACGGTACCACAAATAGGTCTGAATAGTAACCCTTGTTTTCCAGATGAGGTGGAACTGGAACAATGACACCTGACCTTTCCAATTTTTGAATGGCTTCCTGTAGGATAGCCCTTTCCGTCAGTAAAGCCGGCAAGCCTGATTTGAAGAATCTGTGAGGGGGAAGCTTTTGAAACTCCAGTCTGTACCCCTGGGACACAATATCCTGTACCCAGGGATCCAGTCCGGATGACACCCAGACGTGACTGAAACGTCTGAGTCTCGCTCCCACCTGCACGTTCTACTGGCTGTGAGGTCCACCGTCATGCTGAGGATTTTGAGGAAACAGAGGCAGGCTTCTGTTCCTAGGAACCTGTGTGTGCAGGTTTTTGGGATTTTGCCCGACCACCTCTGCTTTTTAGCTTTTGCGGCCCGAAAGGACTGCATTGAGGACGTAGAAAAGGGTTTCTTCGGCGTCTGAGTGGCTGAGGTAAGAAAGGTTGACTTACCAGCGGTTGCCGTGGAGAGCCACGCATCCAATGCTTCCCCAAAGAGAGCCTGACCTGTGAAGGTTAAGTTCTCCACACTTCTCCTGGATTCTGCGTCTGCCGACCATTGGCGCAGCCAGAGTCCCCTGCGTGCTGAGACAGCCATGGAAGATGTCCTTGCATTCAGATGACCCAGGTCCTTCATGGCCTCCACCATGAAACCCGCAGAATCCTGTATGTTACGTAAAAACAATTCAATGTCACTTCTAGCCATAGAATCTAAGTCCTCTAGTAATGTGCCTGACCACTTTACTATGGCTTTAGAAATCCATGCACAGGCATTAGTGGGCCTTAACGCCACTCCTGAAGCCGTATATATGGATTTTAGCGTAGTTTCAATCTTGCGGTTTGCCGATTCTTTCAAAGCGGTAGACACAGGAAAAGGTAAAACCACCTTTTTAGACAGTCTAGATACTGAAGCGTCTACTATAGGTGGGTTTTCCCACTTTTTCCTATCGTCCTCAGGGAAAGGAAAAGCCACAAGAACCCTCTTTGGGATCTGGATTTTTTTCTCTGGATTTTCCCAGGATTTTTCAAATAATGCGTTTAATTCCTTAGACCAGGGGTAGCCAACCCTGGTCCTCAAGAGCTACCAACAGTGCACTTTTTCCAGGTCTCCTCGCAGAGTCCACCTGTGGATCTTTTAAAATGTGACAGTTAGTAATAACTGCACATGTGGACCTGCTAGGTGAGCTGGAAAACGTGAACTGTTGGTAGCTCTTGAGGACCAGAGTTGGCTACCACTTCCTTAGATGCAAGGAAGGTCAGGGAGGCTTTCTTATTGTCTGTAAAGTAAGCCTCCTCTACCTGACTGTGTAACACTCTCCCCCCCTTCTACTACCCCCTGGTACCGCACAGGATAGCTGGAGTCATGTGGAAGGTCAGCTTTCCCTGTCAACGTCTCTCAGTGATGATTTGCAGGGAGGGAAATGGCGCTAGTGAACTGATGGGTCCGCTGTGAGAAGCTCCACCCCCAAACATGGCTCGTCTTCCCGCACTTTGTAGGCTTATAGGGGGTCATTCCAAGTTGATCGCTCACTAGCAGCTTTTAGCAGCCGTGCAAACGCATAGTTGCTGCCCACGGGGGGGTGTATTTTCGCTTTGCAGGAGTGCGAACACCTGTGCAGCAGAGCGCCTGCAAACACATTTTGTGCAAAACAAGACCAGCCCTGTAGTTACTTATCCTGTGCTATGATTGCTGCGACTAGAGACACGGTAATGACGTCAGATACCCGCCCAGCAAACGCCCGGCCACGCCTGCGTTTTTTCAAACACTCCCAGAAAATGGTCAGTAGACACCCAGAAACGCCCTCTTCCTGTCAATCTCCTTGCGATCGGCTGTGCGTTTGGGACCGTCGCTAGAAATAGTGCAAAACAACAAAGGACTTTGTACCCGTACGACGCCCGTGCGCATTGCGGTGCATACGTACATTTGCCATTTTTTTCACTGATCGCTATGCAGCGAACAACAGCAGCCATTTACACCGGTTCCCCGCTTGTTGGGTCGCCGGTGACACACACCACCGCAATCTTCTGGCTCTGTTAGGGGGTGGCGGCATGCTGCGGGAGTGAGCGGTTGCCTCGGGGGCTAACGATCATCACCCTCAGGAGCTTAATGTCCTGTCAGCGGAGATAGTGGCCATTAACCTTATAGGGTTGGACACTACTCCCCCCCCCTAAGACCCACGAAGCAGGAAGGCTGTTGCCAGCAGCCTTCCTGTGCCTAACATCTTAGTAAAATAATAAAACTAGAAAAGCTCTAGGAGCTCCCCTAGCTGTGACCGACTCCACCAAGCACATTTTCTAAACTGAATCTGGTAGGAGGGGTAGAGGGAGGAGCCAACCCACACTATCAAAGTCTTAAAGTGCCTATGGCTCCTCATGGACCCGTCTATACCCCATGGTACTAATGTGGACCCCAGAATCCTCTAGGACGTAAGAGATACCTATATATATATATATATACATATATATATATATTTGTGTGTATATACCTACATGAGAAAAGGTTAGTGTACACCAGGTTCAGAACGTCTTCCCTCTGCAGCTGCTGCATTGGTACAGTTCAGTCAGTGTGCTGCTGCAGTACTGTGTGCTGTGAGTTACTGCTGTCTTTGATTTGTGCGCGCACTTCCCTCTCTGCCTGCCCTCCACTTCTCGGCATGTTTCGGCTGCTCCGTGCAGCGCATGCGCCCCGCTGCCGCTGTCCGCCTCAGCCCCGGGCGCTGCTACTGATAAAGCTTCCTCCTCCCTCGCCTCCTCCATCCCGGGACGTGCGCGCAGCCGCCGCTGCTGTTGTTGTTACCGCCGTGCGGCTTCCAGGATCAGGGATTTGCGGCGAGCACAAGGCGCAGGCTGGTTGGGGATGGAGGAAGGTCGCCGGAATGGCTCCTCGGGGCCCCCAGGAGCCTTCCAGCGGGAGCTAGGCCGCGCCTTCTCCTACTACAACAAGCATCTAGCCAGGCTGCAGCGGAATCTGCGGGATACGGAGCGGTTCTTCCGGGACATTAAGCACACGTACAGCGGGGGCCCCGGCGGACCAGACGCCGACATTAAGGCTGCAGATCTGGGTAAGAACGGCAGAGTTTTGGGGAGCTCACATTACGGTGCACTGAGCAGTATGCATTCTCCAGCTCACACCCTGCAGGGGAACTAGAAGTCCCAGCAACACTTACCATGCAGAGACCGACAAACTACAGTGTTTAGTATAGTGTCCCGCTGCTCCCCCCGAGCTGTGCTGGAGCTGTCAGTCCCGGCGGTGCCAGTGTTTGGTATTACCCCTGCATGCTGCTGCAGGTGGTCAGGCAAATGTTGATGGACTTGGCAGTAATTTGGAATGTGGGCATCTGGGACTGGTATGACTGCTGGTGCTCCCCTGTGCCATTATTCACCTATGACTGCTGGTGCTCCCCTGTGCCATTATTCACCTGCCAGCCTTTATAGTTGCCCTTTCCGGTTACTTTCTGTGTGACTCTGGTTACTGTTTGTATTAACTGAGTTCTTTAATGTTCTCTGCAGTGTGATTTAATGTTGTTGTCATCCCTTATTTATATGGCGCTGCAAGGGATCCGCATGTTATCCCTTATTTATATGGCGCTGCAAGGGATCTGCAGTGCCCGTTACACAGTACATTGTGTACTGTATTCATGCTCTTGTTACCCTGTTACTACATACATTATATGTTTACCACGTATGCTGCTGTGTACACACTCTGACCCCTTTGTAAATAAAAGTTAATGTGGAAATATAGAGTCTTGGCCAGAATGGTAATATACAAAGTATTGGAGATGATATTGCTTGCTTGGGATAAACATGTGCCTATCCTGAGGTTAAACAGTTAGTAAGCTCTATGAACAGTCTGAATTGGTCTTTAAGTGATCATGAAACTGATTTGCTGAGCCTCTGTGGGAAAACCTGTTGCATGTTGTTAATATAGAAGTGCTTGGCATTTTTATTCTTTCATCCCATGATGCTGTGGCACATGATGTGATCTAGGGTCGTGGGAGGCTTGCTAGGGGACATATGGCTGTGGACTAATAACGATTTTACTCTGTAGAGCAGAAGATTTAATTGCTTCTGTAATAGAATAATTGAAATTGAATGGAGAATTGTGATTCTGATGGTGCAGAATCATATGATGTGCTGTCATTGCAAATCTGGAAAGTAGGACTTAACCAACAAGTAATTCCTAATCTCCCTTACACATTAATGTAACAAGGGAGTGTGTTTTTTTTTTTTTCTCTTTTATTACACTGACGCAGTCCTTGCATGCTAGTAGAGTTTTGCTTAATCTAATGCAGGTATGCATTTTCAAGTTGAGCCTGGAATTTAAAACCAAAGGCGGTAATTTCTGTTGACCACTCAATAGGCCTATAAAATGTTGCTGAATCACTTCTCAAAATGAGACTGCTTCTACCTATAGATTGTACTTAATAGATACTACCTCAAAGCTGATTGGTTGCTAATGACCGCTTATTCACTGGTCCGTGTCTCCACTATTTTACTGTTTGATACTGTAGTGTCCCTCACTACCGAGCTGGTCTTCTTAGACAACCTTTAAAAGAACAGTATGATTGTAAAATTAAAAATAGCCTTGAATTGAGGTGGCATAGGCATGAATCCATAAATATGTCAGTTCTTAATTGGAATATTTCTAAATTTCCAAAAATCAAATGTTGGCATATAATCCTTTCCGCTAAAAGTCTTGTGCTAAATTTCTAGACCGACTAAACCAGCACACCAGAATAAGCCTGTTTTGAATATTTAAAAATAAATAAATATATGGGGTGTATAGTGGGCCCAGACTAATGTAATTTATCACAACATGCCATAGTAAAGGCAATTTTGATGGCTAATTAGATGGTTTTAGACACATTACCTGTGAATGGTAGCAATGTGTAGATACTTGGCAGACCGTTAGGGGCCAATTCAATTGTTTTGGGAGTCTAAAAATCCAGTCTAAACGGATGCCCAAACAATTGTTACAAGTCAGTTGTGTTTGGGCGCACATGCTCATGTTGCGCCGAAACAGACCAGTTTTAGCAATCTAAAATGGCTAAACCGGTCTAAAATCCATGTTTTGGGCATCCAAACTCCTGTTTGGACGTCCAAAGTGCTGAGTTTCTTTTAAGAAGAATTTTATTGGTCGATTCACAGTGATACATATAAATGGTGTGTTTCATAAGCATAGGACAACATTTTAGTACTAAGATGCACACAACTAGAAAATAACAGTAATCAAGTGAGTAAATCCGTTTTGTTCTTTTAAAGTGAGACAGCAGAGATAGAGTACTCTTTTTTTTTTCCTTTCTCGCTCTAGGTCCATGGTGTGGCCAACCAGCCCAGGGGAGTGAGAGAACGGGAAGGATAGGGACAGGAAAAGGAAGAAACAAGATTGTGGGCAAAAGGGAAGGTAGAAAGAAGAGGGGGGGAGGTCCGAGTAGCGGGATCCGGGCAGCCAACATAAGAATAAGGGTGTGTAGCTTAATCAGTTACCGAATGGGGAGGGGGCATTTTGAGAAGTGAGCCAGGGTGCCCAGATTTTATCAAACGCCCTGGCCGATTGTCTAATAAGACTGGTCATATATTCCATCTTATAAACGTACCAAATATGAGTTATAACTGATTGTAGGGACGGTGGAGAGGGCGACTTCCAGGCCTTTGCTATTTGACATGTCGTGGCGGTAGCCACATGACGTAATAACTTGTTCTGATGTGTAGTCAAAGTCGGAAGATTCAGAGGCAGTAGAAAGTATTTAGGGTCCAGGGGGATTGGGGTGGAGAGTAGGGATGAAAGAAGTCGGACGACTTCCTTCCATAAAGGTACTAGTTTCGGGCAGGTCCACCAAATATGCATACAAGTCCCCTCAGAAGTACAGCCCCTCCAACAGCCATCCGTAACATCCGGGAACATCGCCTTTAGTCGCGAAGGTACATAGTACTAACGATATACCAGTTTATATACATTTTCCCTTATCCTGACACAGATAGAGCTAGAGGACACATTACTCCAAATTTCATCCCATTCATCCTCCTCCAAAGTGACACCCAAATCTGTCTCCCAGGCCAATTCTCTGTGATCTCTGGGAGTAGCAGAGCCCCGCAATAGCAAAGCATAGAGATCTGATATCAGACCTTTCGTAGAAGAGCGTGATAATGTCAAATATTACCTTAAAACATAAAGCTATACACTATTACTGTGGAGCCGCTAGATTTATTACACACGCTACGGACTAAGTACGCTATTTGCGTACTGAGTGCCGTATGGATACGCACTTAGCGTATCAGATGCTGTGCCGTGGGCGCGACGCACACGCAGCGCGGACGCACACAGAGTGATATACAGTAAACCTTAAGTAATGAAACAATGTAAGGATATGCTTATACTTTAAACCTTAGCAGCCTAGTACTGCAGCAATGTAATACCTTTAAAACCTTAAGTAGCGCTGGCGGCATGAAGTACCCGCAGTGCTTACACCTTAACAATGCTTATACACCTTATACCGATTAATACGCTATGAAAACCCTTTGCAGGAAAGTGAAAACACAACACCGGTTTGTGGTAAACCACTGGGCTCTAACACCGCAGTGGATTATTCAGAGAAAAGGGGTAAACAGATACAAGTTATACACTACAGGCTAACAAGGAAATCTAAACAGAATAATAGAGAATAATGGCTACAGAGAATATACATACGCGGGGAATCGTTCGCAAGCGCGTCCTGGACCAGTCCTCAGCTATCAGGTAGAAAGCCTTCAGAGTCTTTGATAGTGACCTGGCCTGCTGCTCGCTCTTTATTCAGTAGCTCAAGACATAATACAATAGACACTGTGTGCTCTTCTTCCATTGGTTAGGGGGTGGGACATGTCCTGCACCGGGGACCATTGGTTAGTTCAAGAAGTGGGCGATGGCTAGGACTTGGGATGTGGAGTTCCCGCCCCCTAATCAGTTTAAACCCATCACATTAAACATAAATCCGGTATTATTAATATCTTAATGAGGTAAGTTTTAACAATGTTCTTATTCCCACCAGATTAATGTTCACGTGACTCTGAACAATATGAACCCACACATGATATTACTATCTATCTCAATCTTCAAGATATTCATATATCCACATATATATATATATATATATACACACACACACACACCTCTGTCTCCATGTATTTTGGACTAGGAATGTTAGTATTCTAAATTCCTATCTGTCTGGTTTTGTTGTGGTTAGCTATTGTTCCTGAGCTTCCAAACATACTCTGCTCCTGGGCATTGTTCACCCTTGTTTGTCCCTTTCTTTCAGCTGAGACAATGGCAACTCAGCACTCATTATTCTGGAGAGAAACCTGGCCCTATTCATAAACAAAGGTGTATGCCCTCTTCATAGAATCTCAAAGCTTAGTGTAAACAAGGGCATTGTATCTCGGTCTGTGGGAAATTTATGTGTGACTGGGTTCCATTCTCGTCCCCTCCCCATTCGTAATATATTTTAAATACAATGTATATCTATTTTCTACTTCTGCACATAACTATACGCAGGAACATGCGATTCTTTCCTAACTAACACCGGAATGTTACCCTTAAAATACCCTACAGCTGGATACCAGACATCACCTACCAACCTTTGTCTGACCCTTCCTATTATGCAAAGACGAATCCCTCTGTCCAGGAACTGTTTAAACTAACATTACTCGCTGACATGATCTAAGGGAACTATGTCTACAAAATGCACTATTTGGGTTAAATATGCTACGTTCGAGTCGCACGCTACACGCTCACAAACTCCGCCGTAAATACACATATCATGCGCACGAGTCGCTGGAGCGTCTCTTACGCAACTTGCGGGTATGTGTACGCACGGGGGACCGTGTGCACGAGCAGCGTGCATGTGCATGAGGGGTTAGTACAATGGATATGTATAACAATATTTTTCGACTTTGACAAGCGTCGCCAACATATGTTTCTCTAACGTCCTAGTGGATGCTGGGGACTCCGTAAGGACCATGGGGAATAGATGGGCTCCGCAGGAGACAGGGCACTTTAAGAAAGAATTTGGATACTGGTGTGCTCTGGCTCCTCCCTCTGTCCCTCCTCCAGACCTCAGTTTGAATCTGTGCCCGGACGAGCTGGGTGCACCTTAAGGAGCTCTCCTGAGCTTGCTAAAAAGAAAGTATTTTGTTAGGTTTTTTTATTTTCAGAGAGATCTGCTGGCAACAGACTCTGCTACGTGGGACTGAGGGAGAGAAGCAGCCCTACTCACTGAAGATAGGTCCTGCTTCTTAGGCTACTGGACACCATTAGCTCCAGAGGGATCGTACACAGGATCGCACCCTTGGTCGTCCGATCCTGGAGCCGCGCCGCCGCCCCCCTCGCAGAGTCGGAAGACAGAAGCCGGAGACAGAAGCAAGAAGACTTCGAAATCGGCGGCAGAAGACTCCAGTCTTCATATGAGGTAGCGCACAGCACTGCAGCTGTGCGCCATTGCTCCCACACTAAACCCACATACTCCGGTCACTGTAGGGTGAAGGGCGCAGGGGGGGCGCCCTGGGCAGCAATTAGAGACCTCTTGGCAAAAGTGGGCATATATACAGTTGGGCACTGTATATATGCATGGGCCCCCGCCATATTTTTACACAAATGCGGGACAGAAGGCCGCCGCTGAGGGGGCGGGGCTTCTTCCTCGGCACTCACCAGCGCCATTTTCTCTCCACAGCTCCGCTGAGAGGAAGCTCCCCAGGCTCTCCCCTGCAGAATCACGGTAGAAGAGGGTAAAAAGAGAGGGGGGGGCACATAAATTTGGCGCAAAAACAGTATATACAGCAGCTACTGGGTTAACACTAAGTTACTGTGTGATTCCTGGGACATATAGTGCTGGGGTGTGTGCTGGCATACTCTCTCTCTGTCTCTCCAAAAGGCCTTGTGGGGGAACTGTCTTCAAATAGAGCATCCCCTGTGTGTGTGGTGTGTCGGTACGCTTGTGTCGGCATGTTTGACGAGGAAGGCTATGTGGAAACAGAGCGGGAACAAATGAATGTGGGGTCGCCGCCGACGGCGCCGACACCCAATTGGATGGATATGTGGAAGGTTTTAAATGATAATGTTACTTCCTTGCATAAAAGGTTGGATAAAGCTGAAGCCTTGGGACAGACGGGGTCTCAGCCCATGCCTGATCCTATGTCGCAGAGGCCGTCAGGGTCTCAGAAGCGCCCACTATCCCTAATTGTTAACACAGATATCGACACGGATTCTGACTCCAGTGTCGATGGCGATGATGCAAAGTTACAGCCTAAAATGGCTAAAGCCATCCGTTACATGATTATAGCAATGAAAGATGTGTTGCACATCACAGAGGAAACCCCAGTCCCTGACAAGAGGGTTTATATGTATGGGGAAAAAAGGCAAGAGGTGACCTTTCCCCCTTCACATGAGTTAAATGAGTTATGTGAAAAGGCTTGGGAATCTCCAGATAGAAAACTGCAGATTTCCAAACGGATGCTTATGGCGTATCCTTTCCCGCCAACGGACAGGTTACGCTGGGAATCCTCCCCTATGGTAGACAAAGCTTTAACACGCTTATCCAAGAGGGTAGCCCTGCCGTCACAGGATACGGCCACCTTAAAAGATGCTGCGGATAGAAAGCAGGAGGGTATCCTGAAGTCCTTTTATACACATTCAGGTACCTTACAAAGGCCGGCGATTGCGTCGGCCTGGATGTGTAGTGCTGTAGCAGCATGGACAGATACCTTATCTGAGGAACTTGATACCTTGGACAAGGATACTATATTACTAACCCTGGGGCATATAAAAGACGCTGTCCTATATATGAGAGATGCTCGAGACATTAGCCTACTGGGCTCTAGAATAAATGCAATGTCGATTTCTGCCAGAAGGGTCCTGTGGACTCGGCAATGGACAGGTGATGCCGACTCAAAAAGGCACATGGAGGTTTTACCTTACAAGGGTGAGGAATTGTTTGGGGACGGTCTCTCGGACCTGGTCTCCACAGCTACGGCTGGAAAGTCAAATTTTTTGCCATATGTTCCCTCACAACCTAAGAAAGCACCGTATTACCAAATGCAGTCCTTTCGATCACAAAAAGGCAAGAAAGTCCGAGGTGCGTCCTTTCTTGCCAGAGGCAGGGGTAGAGGAAAGAAGCTGCACAATACAGCTAGTTCCCAGGAACAGAAGTCCTCCCTGGCTTCCACTAAATCCACCGCATGACGCTGGGGCTCCACAGGCGGAGCTAGGCCCGGTGGGGGCGCGTCTCCGAAATTTCAGCCACAAGTGGGTTCACTCCCAGGTGGATCCCTGGGCTATAGAGATTGTGTCTCAGGGATACAAGCTGGAATTCGAAGAGATGCCCCCTCACCGTTACCTCAAATCGGCCCTGCCAGCTTCCCCCTTTGAGAGGGAAATAGTGTTAGCTGCAATTCACAAATTGTATCTTCAGCAGGTGGTGGTAAAGGTTCCCCTCCTTCAACAGGGAAGGGGTTACTATTTGACCATGTTTGTGGTACCGAAACCGGACGGTTCGGTCAGACCCATATTGAATTTAGAATCCCTGAACATATACTTGAAAAGGTTCAAGTTCAAGATGGAATCGCTCAGAGCGGTCATCGCAAGCCTGGAGGAGGGGGATTTTATGGTGTCTCTGTACATAAAGGATGCTTACCTTCATGTCCCCATTTATCCACCTCATCAGGAGTACCTCATATTTGTGGTACAGGATTGTCATTACCAATTCCAGACGTTGCCGTTTGGTCTCTCCACGGCACCGAGAATATTTACCAAGGTAATGGCGGAAATGATGGTGCTCCTGCGACGGCAAGGAGTCACAATTATCCCATACTTGGACGATCTCCTCATAAAGGCGAGGTCCAGAGAGCAGTTGCTGATCAGCGTGGCACGCTCTCGGGAAGTGTTACAACAGCACGGCTGGATTCTGAATATTCCAAAGTCGCAGTTGATTCCTACGACTCGTCTGCCCTTCCTGGGCATGATTCTGTACACAGGCCAGAAGAGGGTTTATCTCCCGATGGAGAAGGCTCAGGAGCTCATGACACTGGTCAGAGACCTATTAAAACCAAAACAGGTGTCGGTGCATCACTGCACTCGAGTCCTGGGAAAGATGGTGGCATCATACGAGGCCATTCCCTTCGGCAGGTTCCATGCGAGGACCTTTCAATGGGATCTGTTGGACAAGTGGTCCGGATCACATCTACAAATGCATCGGCTGATCACCCTATCCCCCAGGGCCAGGGTGTCTCCTGTGGTGGTTGCAGAGTGCTCACCTTCTCTAGGGCCGCAGATTCGGCATTCAGGACTGGGTCCTGGTGACCACGGACGCAAGCCTCCGAGGGTGGGGAGCAGTCGCACAGGGAAGAAATTTCCAAGGTCTGTGGTCAAGTCAGGAGACTTGCTTTCACAACATCCTGGAACTAAGGGCAATATACAACGCCCTAGGTCAAGCGGAGACCCTGCTTCACGACCGACCGGTGCTGATTCAGTCAGACAACATCACCGCAGTGGCTCATGTAAACCGCCAAGGCGGCACAAGGAGCAGGGTGGCGATGGCGGAAGCCACCAGAATTCTTCGCTGGGCGGAGAAACACGTAAGCGCACTGTCAGCAGTGTTCATTCCGGGAGTGGACAACTGGGAAGCTGACTTCCTTAGCAGGCACGACCTCCACCCGGGAGAGTGGGGACTTCATCAAGAAGTCTTCACGCAGATTGCAAGGCGGTGGGAACTGCCACAAGTAGACATGATGGCATCCCGCCTCAACAAAAAGCTACAGAGGTATTGCGCCAGGTCAAGAGACCCTCAGGCGATAGCTGTAGACGCACTAGTGACACCGTGGGTGTTCCAGTCGGTCTATGTATTTCCTCCTCTTCCTCTCATACCCAAGGTGCTGAGAATCATAAGAAGAAGAGGAGTGAGAATAATACTCATTGTTCCGGATTGGCCAAGAAGGACTTAGTATCCAGAGATGCAAGAAATGCTCACAGAGGACCCATGGCCTCTGCCTCTAAGACAGGACTTGTTGCAACAGGGGCCCTGTCTGTTCCAAGACTTACCGCGGCTGCGTTTGACGGCATGGCGGTTGAACGCCGGATCCTAGCAGAAAAAGGCATTCCGGATGAAGTTCTTCCTACGCTGATAAAGGCTAGGAAGGACGTGACGGCTAAACATTATCACCGTATATGGCGAAAATATGTTGCTTGGTGTGAGGCCAGGAATGCCCCTACGGAGGAATTCCAGCTGGGCCGTTTCCTTCACTTCCTACAGTCGGGAGTGACTTTGGGCTTAAATTGGGTTCCATTAAGGTCCAGATTTCGGCCCTATCCATTTTCTTTCAAAAAGAACTGGCTTCTCTTCCTGAAGTTCAGACGTTTGTAAAGGGAGTGCTGCATATTCAACCCCCTTTTGTGCCTCCAGTGGCACCTTGGGATCTTAACGTGGTGTTGAGTTTCCTGAAGTCACACTGGTTTGAGCCACTTTAAACCGTGGAGTTAAAATTTCTCACGTGGAAGGTGGTCATGCTATTAGTCTTGGCTTCAGCTAGGCGTGTGTCAGAATTAGCGGCTTTGTCACATAAAAGCCCCTATCTGGTTTTCCATATGGACAGGGCGGAATTGTGGACCCGTCCGCAATTTCTGCCAAAAGTGGTGTCATCTTTTCATATAAACCAACCTATTGTGGTGCCTGTGGCTACTCGTGACTTGGAGGATTCCGAGTTACTAGATGCGCTCAGGGCTTTGAAGGTTTATGTAGCCAGAACGGCTAGAGTCAGGAAAACTGAGTCACTGTTTATCCTGTATGCACCCAACAAGCTGGGTGCTCCTGCTTCAAAGCAAACTATTGCTCGCTGGATCTGTAACACGATTCAGCAGGCTCATTCTGCGGCTGGATTGCCGCTGCCAAAATCAGTAAAAGCCCATTCCACAAGGAAGGTGGGCTCTTCTTGGGCGGCAGCCCGAGGGGTCTCTGCATTACAGCTTTGCCGCGCAGCTACTTGGTCGGGTTCAAACACCTTTGCAAAGATCTACAAGTTTGATACCCTGGCTGAGGAGGACCTTGTGTTTGCTCATTCGGTGCTGCAGAGTCATCCGCGCACTCCCGCCCGTTTTGGAGCTTTGGTATAATCCCCATGGTCCTTACGGAGTCCCCAGCATCCACTAGGACGTTAGATTTACCGGTAAGTAAAATCTTATTTTCTCTATTTCTCGTAGTCCGTAGTGGATGCTGGGCGCCCGTCCCAAGTGCGGACTTTTTCTGCAATGCTTCTATATAGTTATTGCTTACATAAGGGTTATGTTATAGTTGCATCAGGGTTGATCTGATGCTCTGTTGTTGTTCATACTGTTAACTGGGTAAGTTTATCACAAGTTATACGGTGTGATTGGTGTGGCTGGTATGAGTCTTGCCCTGGATTCCAAAATCCTTTCCTTGTACTGTCAGCTCTTCCGGGCACAGTTTCTTTAACTGAGGTCTGGAGGAGGGACATAGAGGGAGGAGCCAGAGCACACCGGTATCCAAATTCTTTCTTAAAGTGCCCTGTCTCCTGCGGAGCCCGTCTATTCCCCATGGTCCTTACGGAGTCCCTTGCACCCACTACGGACTACGAGAAATAGGTTTACCGGTAAGTAAAATCTTATTTTTCAAGAGTGATGAGAGGCCTAGAAGAGAGAATGGTATGAACCCCGGAGTGAAAGTGTCTAAGTTGGAGGTAGCGGAAAAATTCACTATGAGGGAGAGAGTATTATCTGAATCTGGATAAACGAAGGAAAGGGTGTACTAGAGGTAATGTCATTAAGAAAGGCAACGTTTCCCTGTTTCCAGAGTGAGAAAGCAGATTTAACCATTCCCGGAGGGAAGTCAGGGTTATGGAACAGAGGTATGAGGGGAGATGGGTTAGGGGCCAATTGATGTTTCCTCACCCGCAAAATCCCAAACGTATAAAGAACGGGCCACCACTGGGTGAGTTGAGGTGGCACGAGGGCGGGCGGTTCTCGGAAGCCACAAGAGGGAAGAGAGCGTGGAGAGTCCCAGCTCGCCGGCTTCGATAGCTATCCACACCTTGTCCGCCCCCGGGCCACACCACTGAACACAGGATGCCATCTGGGCTGCGTGGTAATAGTATTTGAAATTGGGTATGCCTAAACCTCCGCCCCTGGAAGGCCGTTGTAGCAGCGAAAGTTTAATTCTAGGATGTTTATTGGCCCAAATAAAACGAGAAGTTTGAAACTGCAAGAATTTAAAAACATAGGGGGGGACATAGATCGGGAGCGTCTGGGAAGAACATTCATCTTTACAGAATTGGCACGTCCAATCCTTGAAATAAAATAGGAGGACCAAGTTTGGAGGTCAGAACGAATTCGGTCCAAAAGACGTGGAAAATTCGCCTGAAAGAGTTGATGATGTCTGTGGGTTAGATAAATACCTAGATATTTGAGTTTTCGGTTATGCCAGGAGAATGGAAATGTTGATTCAAGTTGTGACCTAGACGCAGGGGTAATGTAAAAATCAAGAACCTCTGTTTTAGTAGCGTTAATCTTATAACCCGAGTATTGCGAATAGAGGTCAATCTCAGAGAGGAGAGAGTGACGATGTCGGGTTTGAAAGAGAAACCAGTATATCGTCAGCATAAAGTGCAATTTTGTGTTCCGTGCGGCCAATTTGAATCCCTGTAATATTCGGATTGAGACGAACCCTGGCCGCTAGTGGCTCCATGACCAGGGCAAAAATCAAGGGCGAGAGTTGGCATCCCTGTCTAGTACCGTTAGATATCTCAAAACGTGAAGTGACCCCGTTGACAGAGACCCTCGCTGAGAAATTGCGATACAGTGCTGAGACACCATCATAAAACTTACCAGAAAAGCCCATGCGTTGGAGGACCGAGAAGGCGAAGGGCCACGAAATGCAATCAAACGCCTTCTCCGCATCCAGGGCTAGCAACAGGGAAGAGGACTTTTGTTGGTGGATAGTATCAATAGCCCTTCTGGTGTTATCGGAGGCCTGTCGGCCTGGAATAAATCCCACCTGATCGGGATGTACCAGTGCGGGAAGAAGAGGGGCCAATCTTAAAGCTAGGATTTTTGCATACATTTTTAAGTCGACATTGAGCAATGAGATGGGCCTATAATTACCGCACTGAGCGGGGTCTCTGTCAGGCTTAGGGATCACGACTATATCAGCTTGAGTAGTCGCCGGAGCCAAGGATGCGCCCCGCAATATCTGATTAAAGAGGGCGGTAAGGTGAGGGGCCAATATTTTAGCAAAGTGTTTATAGTAGTGTGCCGTGAAACCGTCAGGGCCAGGAGCGGCTGAGGACCGCATGGATTTCACAGCTGTTAACGTCTCCTCTACTGAGATATCTTGGTTTAGTGTGTCTAATTGAGCCGTGGATATGCTCGGCAGAGGGGTTGAGGACAGGTAGGAACTTAACCTCTCTGGATCGAGGGAAGGGGAATGCGTTGGGGTCGTCAAGTTATAAAGAGAGCTATAGTAATCTCTAAACTCATCAACCATTTGTTTAGGATCGTAAGTAGGCCCACCCAGGTTTTGGGAATATAATTTATCAATTGCGCCAGTCACCTGTTTGTGTCGCAGTTTATTCCCCAGCAGGGAATCTAACTTGTCCACCTTGTCATAGAATTTCTGATTTAATTTCCGCAGAATAAGAGCCGCACGGCGGGACAAAAGCACGTTCAGTTGGCCTTGTAGGTTAGTGATTTGTGCAAGTAAGGTAGGACAGGAAGTTAGTTTATGTTGGGCGGTTAAGGTTGCTATTTGATATTCTAACAAGTGTATCTCCTGCGTCGCTTTCTTGCGCAGCGAGGAGGTCCGTGCCATAAGGAGACCTCTCAAGGTGGCCTTATGAGCCTCCCAGATTATACCAGAAGAGACATCAGGCGTGGTATTCTCAGTGAAATATTGTTCTATTGCCAATCGTATTTCCGAGCAGACTGAGGAGTTCAGCAACAGGGATTCATCGAATCGCCATTTGCGAACAGTGTGTGCGGAATGATATAGATCCAGAAGAACATAAACACCAGAGTGGTCAGTCCAAGTGAAAGGGGTTATCCCTGCGTCAGTAATTCTAGAGCCAATAGATGACGAAATATGTAACATATCGATCCGGGTGTAGTGTTTATGCGGGGCTGAGTAGTGTGTATAGTTTCTGGCTCCAGAGTGGCAGAGACTCCACGAGTCCCGCAGGTTGTGAAACTTAAGGGAGGCTGCAAGCGTACGTGAAGCTCTAGAGGCAAGGGGGGGACCAGTCCTATCTAAACTGGGGTCAAGAATGTTATTAAAATCCCCACCCAACACAATGTGGCCCTGTGCAACCTTGCTAATGTGACAGAAAAAGGAGTGGAAAAACTGAGGCTGATCCTGGTTAGGAGCGTATACAGAAATAAGTGTCGACTTCAGAACGGAGGGTACCAATAACCATCAAGTACCGACCGTTTGGATCTGCCACCGTTTTGCTGTGTATAAATGGAACGTGGCGATTAATTAAAATCGCAACCCCACGTTTCTTACAATCTTACAAATCTCATTGAGAGCCATAAAAAAGGGGGCACGAAAACAAAGACTTCCCAGGATCCAACATCCCATAGAGGAATAAGAACAAATAGAATGGGTACCCAGATCCCACCACAAGGACAAGGGGAGAAAAGGGAAATGAGCGAAAAGGAGGCCACAGAAGAAAAGTAAAGAAAAGTAAGAAGAAAGGGGAAAAAGCCCATCCGGGCAAAAACCCTGTAGCAATGGGGCCCGTAATAGGACCGCCAAACTAAGGAAAAACATAGTCAATAAAGCAATCAAGGCAGGGAGCATGGGGGTAGTGGCACGAACCACCATATCAGGCGATACGGCCTGACCGAGAACAGAATGGCCGAGGCCAAAAAAACTATAACATACGAAGATAAAACCTGTGTCAGGAGAGGGAGGAAGGGGAGGAGGGGAGGGGAGGAAGAAGGGGGAGAAGGGGGAAAACGAAAAAAGGGGGGGGAAGGGGAGAGAGGGAGAAGGGGGAAAAGGAAAAAAGGGGAGGGAGAAGGGGGAAAAAGGGGAGGGAGAAGGGGAGGGGGGAAGGAAAAAAGGGGAGGGGGGGAGAACCAGGAGGGAAGGAGGGTATCAAGGAGAATAGTATGGCAACAACATGCGGTATACATGGTAGGGTAGGTTTCGGAGGACCGAACCACCAAAACAACCAGTCATTCTGTGAGTATGAACCTGAAAGCAAAATGTACAATAGCAGACATAACAGTTGAAACGTTTAAATAACCATCATATATAGTGCCTGAGATAAACCAGGGGGGTCCATGAAGCAGGGACTAGGTCAACCTGCTCCGTGGAGGGCCCCCAGAACAAAAAACAGACAAATAACTAATATCATAGGATATAGAAAATTAAGGGCAAAACATCAAGCAATGTATAGAAAAAAACAAAACAATGGAGGTCCAAAGAACCGGAGATGGTCAGTCCAGTCCAGGGGGAACCTCCAGCAAACTGGAACAATGGCATAATGAAACCAATAGTAGAAGGGAGGACAGGCAATCAGTGGGGAGCATCATCTTCGCCTCTATGACGAGATACTCTCGTCCAGTCTGGCTGAGGCGGACGTGGTCGTTGTGATTTCGGTGAGGCAGATGGGTCGAGAGAAGAGGACGACGATTCTGGGAGGAGATCAAGCTTGCGAAGCAGTTCCTGCCCTTGTGCCAGGGTCTTAAGTGTATAGTTGGTGCCATTAAAAGAAAACTGCAACTGAAAGGGGAATCCCCACTGATATCTAATTTGGTGTTGGCGTAGAAGCTTAGTAATCGGTTGGAGGTCCCGCCGTTTCTGAATAGTCGAGGGCGCCAAGTCCTGATAAATCTGCAGTTGCATGCCCCGGAAGGCTATATCAGAGGAGTCCCGGACTGAGGCAATTATTTTCTCCTTCGAGCGGTAATAATGGAGGCGGGCTATAATGTCCCGCGGGGGTTGTGATGTTGAAGGTTTGGCCCGCAGGGCCCTGTGTGCTCCATCAAAGAGGCAATCCTCCTCAGATAAGTCCAGGACTAAATGCAGGAATAGGTCTTTCAAGAAGGAGGGCAACGTAGAGCTCTGGACTGATTCCGCCACATTACGTATGCGCAAGTTATTGCGACAGGATCGATTCTCTTGGTCTTCTTGGACTTAACCTCAGCATGGAGCCTCGAGAGTTCGTGGTGTAGACGCTGTTGCGAGCGACATAAGTCGTCAGTCTTCGTCTCCAGGGCGTCCGTACGATTTCCAAGCGAGGCAATCTCCATTTTGAAGTCCAAGACAGCTTTGGATAGTTCCTGCTTAAAGGCTGTTTGCACGCCTTCCAGAAGACCAGACATCACTGCTTGTATCTGAGGGTCAATACCCGACTCTGAAGAGCGTGGTGACGAAGGGGACTCCGGGGAGGGCGCCATAGACTGGGGACCCTTAGCCTTGCTGCCGAAAAAGTTTGCGGAGGCCTGGGGAGCTTTCTTGTTCCTTTGTGACATAATGGATGCCAGCCGAGGGGAGAGCTATCTTGTCCAGTGAAGTTGCAACAGAGAGGGGGGGAAGGAACGGCGGGGTGGAGAATAGGAATTGACACAGGTGGGTTATGAGGCGGTCAGGCCGACCATGGGGTGTTATTCATCCAGAGACCATCGCAGCCGCAAGGAACACCATGGTCAGACTGTATAGGCTAGAGCGGCAATATCGTAGCTGTGGGTAACAGTGATCAGTGGGGGAGTCAGTGTATCGAAAAATAGGTCAGCAGCATCAAAGCAGGGGCAGTATATCAGGGTACGCTGTGGAGAGACAAAGATATAACTGTCGTGCCCACTAGTAGAGGGTAGCGGCTGTTCGTGAACTTTCAGCAGGGGAGAGCGGAACCGCTCGCGGGCAGCGGAAGACCTTCCGTGGATGACAAATAGGAGGTGTGGGGGAGAGAGAATGAGGTTTCCCATACAGCAGATCCCCCGAGCTTGGTCAGACCCCAGCCCACTCTGGTTGCAGCATCCAGTGGGTACTTGCGGGGGGGGGGGTGGGTATAACAGGTCCCTGATGCTGTAGGGTAGCTGCAGTGGGGGCAGCTCAGAGTCAGGAGGGAGGACCAAGAGCCTCAATCTACCTAAAGTCAATGAACAGAAATCAAAGGTGGCCTCTGATTGAAATGAATGCAGGGTAGTATACAGTAGCCCCAGAATGTCATGTGGATAGGTACCTGCAACCTTCAGCCCTATGGGGGCCCCAGAGGTGGTCAGGAGGCGGCAGCAGCAGGAGGTAGACAGCCAGAGGCCCCGTGGATCGTCCCTGCCACCTCCGGGTCCGCCGCAAATCTAGTCCCCGGCTTCAGGGAGCGTGTAGGCCGCGGCCGCCCGGAGCATCCAGGATCGGGGCAGAGGAAAGGTTAGCAAGGGGTGGGGGAGCCCCGGGCACCAGGGAGCGCTGAAGGCGGGTGACGATCCCCGCAGCCGCCGCTGAATTCGGCCGAGCTCCGGGAGCGGCCTGTCACTGGAGGCCGCGGCTTCACAGACGGAAGTAGGCCCTGGTCCGTGGGCTGCTGCCAGCGGGTCCAACTGCTCTCCAGACGGCAGGCGGGTCTCCGGTGGGTGGGTAAGAGGACTGGGTGGGTGAGTGTGCAGGGAAAGATGAAATAAAAGCCACCTTGGCAGGAGCTCAGTATCACATGGACCTCACCATTAGGCAGCCAGGCCACGCCCCCCCCAAAGTGCTGAGTTTCAACACTTTTTTTTATTTTATTTTTTACATTTTTTTCTTGCACCTCAGGAGGCTACATGAAAAAATGTGAGATCTGCAGCCGATGGGCATATAAACAGCAAAACAATTGAATTGCTGCCGTCAGACTCCCATCTAATGGCGGCCACGCCAAAAAACAAATTAAATCTGCCCCGGTTAGAAGTCAATTTAGAGTGGCAAAAAATGCAGTCTGAAAAGGACTTCTTCCTTAGTGTTTGTAGTAATGGTTTGACTTCACTGGCTGTTCCTTATTGGGATGGCTGTCCAATTTTAACAACGGCCTACCCAGACCAGTCTGGCCGAATAAGACACATCAGCTGTGAGAACCTCTTCTGGCTCATCCAATTTGGATTTCTGTCCCTGATCAACAAACGCAGCACCCTTTACTACACAAGTTTTACTGCAAAGTGCTATTGCTAGTGAATCATTACGCTGCTTGTCGAATACTTAAAAAAATCAATTTATAGTATAAACTTATTGTGCTAAGGCCCATACACACTCGGCGAATTTGAGCTGAAAGCAGCTCACTTTTGGTGTTTTGAGCTGCTTTCATCTCAAAACCGCCCAGTGTGTATGCACAAGTGATGAGCGCTGATGCGTGCCCCCGCTTCATCGCCGGTGACTGCCGTTCATCTACTGGTATTACCAGTAGATAAACGGCGCGGTGAGCGGCTTTCCATATCGTCCTGCTATGGAAAGCCGCTGACATCGCTGGGCAGGGGGGAAAAGCGCTCCGTGTGTATGCACGGAGCGCTTTTTAGCCCAGCAGTGTCAGCGATCATCGCTGTGCATACACACTGGGCAAAAACACCCAGTGTGTATGCACCTTAACATTTATTATCAAGGGCACCACACTGAGCACATCGTAAAGGTGTAGAATGATAAATCCCGCCGTAATAATTGCATGCTGCAATGGGATTGTGGGTGCTAATATCGCACCCAGATCGCAATGCAAATGCTATCCTTGATAAATGGGCCACTAAAACAAATTAGTTTTAACTTTTAATATAGGTTGTTTGGTGCTAGAGTCTAGTTTAGCTGGTCTTGCATTAGTACTCTGTTCAGCTAATGTTTTAACTGCTCCACTTGACTGTATGTCGCTTGAGCATCACCCACTTTGCTTTACTGTGTGTATATATAGAAAATGGTTGATCTGAAATACCGTTGCTGATAATATTGAATGCTCATTAGCTATAAGTTATTTTAGCCACCTTGTATGTAGTCTGTTTCAAACAATTTATACAGTAAGAATTCTGACCCTAGGCAAAAGTACATGACTGGGGTGTAGTGCAAACTAGGATAGCATAAATGGTGAATGCCTGGGTGACTGAAATGGAGTCCTAACAAATGAGGAAAATACAGTCCATTAAACCTGTTTACTCCTTGTCCATTTAAATAAACATTATTAAAAACCTTATTCCATAGATTGTATTGTGATGACAGTTGCCATTCCAATCCCATGTCCATTTAAATGTATGAAGATATGGTGAAAATTTTCCGGCAGATGGCAGCATCGGCTTGTAATGGTTGCTGTTAGTTTGAAAGATGTCTTCGCCAAGAAAGATCGCCACAAGGCAAGTATCCCGCTTTACAAGTAATTTTCTCTAACGTCCTAAGTGGATGCTGGGGACTCCGTAAGGACCATGGGGATTAGCGGCTCCGCAGGAGACTGGGCACAACTATAAAGAAAGCTTTTAGACTACTGGTGTGCACTGGCTCCTCCCACTAAGACCCTCCTCCAGACCCCAGTTAGATTCTTGTGCCCGGCTGAGCTGGATGCACACTAGGGGCTCTCCTGAGCACCTAGAAAGAAAGTATATTTAGGTTTTTTATTTTACAGTGAGATCTGCTGGCAACAGACTCACTGCAGCGAGGGACTAAGGGGAGAAGAAGCGAACCTACCTAACAGGTGGTAGTTTGGGCTTCTTAGGCTACTGGACACCATTAGCTCCAGAGGGATCGACCGCAGGACCCGACCTTGGTGTTCGTTCCCGGAGCCGCGCCGCCGTCCCCCTTACAGAGCCAGAAGCAACGAAGAGGTCCGGAAAATCGGCGGCAGAAGACTTCGGTCTTCACCAAGGTAGCGCACAGCACTGCAGCTGTGCGCCATTGCTCCTCATGTACACCTCACACTCCGGTCACTGATGGGTGCAGGGCGCTGGGGGGGGGGGGGTGCCCTGAGGGCAATATATGACACCTTGGCTGGCAAATATACATCATATATAGTCCTAGAGGCTGTATAGATGTAAAATTACCCCTGCCAGTATTCCAGAAAAAGCGGGAGAAAGTCAGCCGAAAAGGGGGCGGGGCTTCTCCCTCAGCACACTGGCGCCATTTTTCCCTCACAGTTCCGCTGGAAGGAAGCTCCCTGGCTCTCCCCTGCAGTCTGAACACTACAGAAGGGTAAAAAAGAGAGGGGGGGCACTAAATTTAGGCGCAGTATAGATAATATATATATATATGATATATATAAAAAAGCAGCTATAAGGGAAAACACTCTTTGATAGTGGGATCCCTGTGTTATATAGCGCTCTGGTGTGTGCTGGCATACTCTCTCTCTGTCTCCCCAAAGGGCTTTGTGGGGTCCTGTCCTCTGTCAGAGCATTCCCTGTGTGTTTGCGGTGTGTCGGTACGGCTGTGTCGACATGTTTGATGAGGAGGCTTATGTGGAGGCGGAGCAAATGCCTGTAAACGTGATGTCACCCCCTGCGGGGTCGACACCTGAGTGGATGGTGCTGTGGAAGGACTTACGCGACAGTGTCGACTCCTTGCGTAAAAGGTTTGACGACATACCTATTGTGGGACAGCCGGCTTCTCAGCCTGTGCCTGCCCAGGCGTCTCAAAAGCCATCAGGGGCTCTAAAACGCCCGCTACCTCAGATGGCTGACACAGATGTCGACACGGATACTGACTCCAGTGTCGACGACGATGAGACTAATGTAACTTCCAGTAGGGCCACACGTTACATGATTGAGGCAATGAAAAATGTGTTGCACATTTCTGATGTTACCCCCGGTACCACAAAAAAGGGTATAATGTTTGGAGAGAAACTACCAGTAGCTTTTCCTCAATCTGAAGAGTTAAATGAAGTGTGTGAAGAAGCGTGGGCTTCCCCTGATAAAAAGCTGGTAATTTCTAAGAGGTTACTAATGGTGTACCCTTTCCCGCCAGAGGATAGGTCACGCTGGGAAACATCCCCTAGGGTGGATAAAGCGCTCACACGCTTGTCAAAGAAGGTGGCACTACCGTCTCCGGATACGGCCGCCCTGAAGGAATCTGCTGATAGAAAGCAGGAGGCTATCCTGAAATCTATATATACACACACAGGTGTTATACTGAGACCGGCTATTGCTTCAGCCTGGATGTGCAGTGCTGCTGCTGCGTGGTCAGATTCCCTGTCAGAAAATATAGATACCCTAGACAGGGACACTATATTGCTAAACGTAGAGCATATAAAAGACGCACTTTTATACATGAGGGATGCACAGAGGGATATTTGCCGGCTGGCATCCAAAATTAGTGCAATGTCCATTTCTGCCAGGAGAGGGTTATGGACTCGGCAGTGGACAGGAGATGCAGATTCCAAACGACACATGGATGTTCTGCCTTATAAGGGTGAGGAGTTGTTCGGGGATGGTCTCTCGGACCTCGTTTCCACAGCAACAGCTGGGAAGTCTACATTTTTACCCCATGTTCCCTCACAACCAAAGAAAGCACCGTATTATCAGGTACAGTCCTTTCGGCCCAATAGGGGCAAGCGGGTTAAAGGCGCGTCCTTTCTGCCCAGAGGCAGAGGTAGGGGAAAGAAGCTGCAGCATACAGCCAGTTCCCAGGAGCAAAAGTCCTCCTCCGCTTCCTCTAAGTCCACAGCATGACGCTGGGGCTCAACAGGCGGAGCAAGGTACGGTGGGGGCCCGTCTCAAAACTTCAGCAATCAGTGGGCTCGCTCACGGGTGGATCCCTGGATCCTTCAAGTAGTATCTCAGGGGTACAAGCTGGAATTCGAGACGTCTCCCCCCCGCCGTTTCCTCAAATCTGCCTTGCCAACCACTCCCTCAGGCAGGGAGGCAGTGTTACAGGCAATTCACAAGCTGTATTCACAACAAGTGATAGTAAAGGTGCCCCTACTTCAACAAGGAAGGGGTTACTATTCCACAATGTTTGTGGTACCGAAACCGGACGGTTCGGTGAGACCCATTTTAAATTTGAAATCCTTGAACACATATATAAAAAAATTCAAGTTCAAGATGGAATCGCTCAGGGCGGTTATTGCAAGCCTGGACGAGGGGGATTACATGGTATCACTGGACATCAAGGATGCTTACCTACATGTCCCCATTTACCATCCTCACCAGGAGTACCTCAGATTTGTGGTACAAGATTGTCATTACCAATTCCAGACGTTGCCGTTTGGTCTATCCACGGCTCCGAGGGTCTTTACCAAGGTAATGGCCGAAATGATGATACTCCTTCGAAAGAAGGGAGTTTTAATTATCCCGTACTTGGACGATCTCCTGATAAAGGCGAGGTCCAGAGAGCAGTTGTTGGTAGGGGTAGCACTATCTCGGGAAGTGCTACAACAGCACGGCTGGATTCTAAACATTCCAAAGTGGCAGCTGGTCCCTACGACACGTCTGCTGTTCCTAGGGATGGTTCTGGACACAGAACAGAGAAAAGTGTTTCTCCCGGAGGAGAAGGCCAAGGAGCTGTCATCTCTAGTCAGAGGCCTCCTAAAGCCAAAACAGGTGTCGGTGCATCACTGCACGCGGATCCTGGGAAAAATGGTAGCTTCCTACGAAGCGATTCCATTCGGCAGGTTTCATGCAAGAACCTTTCAGTGGGACCTGTTGGACCAGTGGTCCGGATCGCATCTTCAGATGCATCGTCTGATAACCCTGTCTCCGAGGACAAGGGTGTCTCTGCTGTGGTGGCTGCAGAGTGCTCATCTTCAAGAAGGCCGCAGATTCGGCATACAGGACTGGGTCCTGGTGACCACGGATGCCAGCCTTCGAGGCTGGGGAGCAGTCACACAGGGAAGAAACTTCCAAGGACTATGGTCAAGTCAGGAGACTTCCCTGCACATAAATATTCTGGAACTGAGGGCTATTTACAATGCCCTAAGTCAGGCAAAACCCCTGCTTCAAAACCAGCCGGTACTGATCCAGTCAGACAACATCACGGCAGTCGCCCATGTAAATCGACAGGGCGGCACGAGAAGCAGGATGGCGATGGCAGAAGCCACAAGGATTCTCCGATGGGCGGAAAATCACGTGTTAGCACTGTCAGCAGTGTTCATTCCGGGAGTGGACAACTGGGAAGCAGACTTCCTCAGCAGGCACGACCTCCACCCGGGAGAGTGGGGACTTCATCCAGAAGTCTTTCAAATGATTGTAAACCGGTGGAAAAAGCCACAGGTGGACATGATGGCGTCCCGCCTAAACAAAAAGCTAGAATAATATTGCGCCAGGTCGAGAGACCCGCAGGCGATAGCTGTGGACGCTCTAGTAACACCGTGGGTGTACCGATCGGTTTATGTGTTCCCTCCTCTTCCTCTCATACCAAAGGTACTGAGGATAATAAGAAGAGGAGTAAGAACTATACTCATTGTTCCGGATTGGGCAAGAAGAGCTTGGTACCCGGAACTTCAAGAAATGATGTCAGAGGACCCATGGCCTCTACCGCTCAGACAAGACCTGCTGCAGCAGGGGCCCTGTCTGTTCCAAGACTTTTACCGCGGCTGCGTTTGACGGCATGGCGGTTGAACACCGGATCCTGAAGGAAAAGGGCATTCCGGAGGAAGTCATTCCTACGCTGATTAAAGCTAGGAAAGAAGTAACCGCAAACCATTATCACCGCATATGGCGAAAATATGTTGCGTGGTGTGAGGCCAGGAAGGCCCCAACAGAAGAATTTCAGCTGGGCCGTTTCCTGTACTTCCTACAGTCAGGGGTGACTATGGGCCTTAAATTGGGTTCCATTAAGGTCCAGATTTCGGCTCTATCGATTTTCTTCCAGAGAGAGAACTGGCTTCACTACCTGAAGTTCAGACTTTTGTTAAGGGAGTGCTGCATATTCAGCCCCCTTTTGTGCCTCCAGTGGCACCTTGGGATCTCAACGTGGTGTTGGATTTCCTAAAGTCACATTGGTTTGAGCCACTGAAAACCGTGGATTTGAAATATCTCACGTGGAAAGTGGTCATGTTGTTGGCCTTGGCTTCAGCCAGGCGTGTATCAGAAGTGGCGGCTTTGTCATGTAAAAGCCCTTATCTGATTTTCCATATGGAACTCGTCCCCAGTTTTTCCCCAAAGTGGTATCAGCTTTTCATCTGAACCAACCTATCGTGGTGCCTGCGGCTACAAATGACTTGGAGGTTTCCAAGTTGTTGGATGTAGTCAGGGCCCTAAAAATCTATGTTTCCAGGACAGCTGGAGTCAGAAAGACTGACTCGCTCTTTATCCTGTATGCGCCCAACAAGTTGGGTGCACCTGCTTCAAAGCAGACTATTGCTCGCTGGATCTGTAGTACGATTCAGCTTGCACATTCTGCGGCTGGACTGCCGCATCCTAAATCAGTAAAAGCCCATTCCACGAGGAAGGTGGGCTCTTCTTGGGCGGCTGCCCGAGGGGTCTCGGCTCTTCAACTTTGCCGAGCAGCTACTTGGTCGGGGTCAAACACGTTTGCTAAATTCTACAAGTTTGACACCCTGGCTGAGGAGGACCTTGAGTTTGCTCATTCGGTGCTGCAGAGTCATCCGCACTCTCCCGCCCGTTTGGGAGCTTTGGTATAATCACCATGGTCCTTATAGAGTCCCAACATCCACTTAGGACGTTAGAGAAAATGAGAATTTACTCACCGGTAATTCTATTTCTCATAGTCCGTAGTGGATGCTGGGCGCCCATCCCAAGTGCGGATTGTCTACAATACTTGTATATAGTTATTGCTTAACTAAAGGGTTATTGTTGAGCCATCTGTTGAGAGGCTCAGTTGTTATCATACTGTTAACTGGGTATTGTATCACGAGTTATACGGTGTGATTAGTGTGGCTGGTATGAGTCTTACCTGGGATTCAAAATCCTTCCTTATTGTGTCAGCTCTTCCGGGCACAGTATCCTAACTGAAGTCTGGAGGAGGGTCTTAGTGGGAGGAGCCAGTGCACACCAGTAGTCTAAAAGCTTTCTTTATAGTTGTGCCCAGTCTCCTGCGGAGCCGCTAATCCCCATGGTCCTTACGGAGTCCCCAGCATCCACTACGGACTATGAGAAATAGAATTACCGGTGAGTAAATTCTTATTTTTTTTTTTTTTTTTTCAGTTAAATTTCAGCAAAATCGTTATGCTAACGGTAATTGGAGTTGCAAGAGTATCAATGTTTTTGTGTATGAGCTACAACACTAGCAAATGGTTGTCCATGAGGATGGACATTGGGTTACTTAGGGCCTAATTCTTCTACTTTACCAGTGTCTACTGGGATACAACGTAATCATGCAATAGGTCATAACGGGTTAACCATTACCTGTTTACTTTAAAAAGGGTAGGGACTGTGTAGACTTGTGGGTCACTCTATAGTAGTAGTTATTGTCTCTGATCTGTGATCCATAGTGAGTGATTAATGCATATCAGACAGCCATGTACAAAACACTCCACTTGTGAGGTTATCTGCAGTGTGTTGGTATGGCTTTTTATATTTCCTGGTGCTGGGCATCATCCTAGGTGGGGAGAAATGCTGTTCAGCTGACCTTCTTATACCTCCTTCACACTAGTCTAAACCATGTCAATTATACTGCATTTTCATCTTGTGGCAGTGTATTGTTGAAGCCCTTTTAGTGTGTAATATGCAGAGAAATATCTGGTGCCCTCAAGTAATAATTGAGCCTTCTGTTGTACGAAGAATGATATGCAGTCATGCCTAGTGCAGCCATAAGATTGGCTTGTGGACAGTACCTTTTACGTGCTTTAGTGCTACTTGTGCACTGATGTAGTGGTTGATTTACAGACGGACACAATACCAACGGTCAAAATACTAACATTCATTATACCAACATGTTCAGAATACCGACATAGTCAGAATACTGACATTTGAAATGCCAACATGCGTTTTTAAGGTGTTTTTGCCTGAAAACAGACTTGTTCATACTTTATCTGGAGGGGTAACATAATAGTGTGCTGAGCGCAGCAAGCCACGCGGTACACTTACATGCTGTCCATGTCGACATTGACACAAAAACTGAAACTCGTGTCTGTATTTTGAAATGTCGGCATTTCAAATGTCAGTATGTTGGCATATTGAACATGTCTGTATTTTGACTGTCAATGGCTGTTGGGATGACCGTCGGTATTGTGTCTGTCGGTAACAAGTCTGAACCCGTGCACTGGCATCCTGCTCATAGCCATTGTAGCCCAACTCGTGCAGCTGTCTGCAAATGCTTCTGTAATTTTGTTCCCATAGTCTTTTTCTATATCATTTCTCTCCAAATTACTATTACCACTAGAAGATGGGATTCTGTCTGCTAGTCTGTTGGCAAGGAAGGTCTTTCTTACCGTGATGGAGTTTAACAGACTGGACTATTAATCTTTAAACCTCACAACACTTTCTAATTGCTTTATTTGCCTTCATTAGACCAGTCTGCTTTTAGTTTGAATTCTGTCACAATGTAAATAGTAATTGATACGTATTTAGAGAATTATTTATTGAATACATTTGCTGCTGTAAAGCTTGTGCTTTGGCAATTTCATAAAGTAAATTAGTATTACTTATACTTGCAAAGTATTACCATATCTGAAGTCTACTGACTCTCCCTTGCCTCTTCAAAGATAAATATATGTTTTAAGTTGAAAAATATTGCAGCTTTTTTTAAAATTTTCTGTTACATGTCCAAACCTGTACTACCATAAAATATTTACTTTTATATCACTCTGGGGGTTGTTCAGTCCAGCCAGTTTTCCTGCTACTCTATTGTTATGGTGCCCATACACTTGTGCGATTGCATTCGATGCGGTATCTGGCCCGATTTCCCTTGAAGCTTACCTTGAGATAAATAGCATTGAAAGTGCTTTTTTTGTGCATTCGATACGCATACAATCCTGCGATTTATCGCATGCCTCTTGCGACCGGAATCTGGTGGCATTGGATGGTTGAATGTGAGCACATCGCATGCTAACCAAAGCACACCAGATTTATCTGTAAGATCTTTAAAATTGTAAATAGAGGGCTGGGCTATCTGGGGGATATATAAACAGGCAGCCATTTTAAGTCTCTGCACTTCTGTTTGCTCTGTGACTAGAGAAGTTTGGTTTATACCTGCTGCTCGTTCCATATTGCTAGCTACTGTGCGCTGCTTTGTTCTGCTTGCATTACAAAGTGTTTCTATACTGCTGTGTGTAGAGATGGATTTTACTCGCTATCAGTTTCTCATGTGCTACTCTGTGGTGAAGATGAGGGGAGACTGGGAGAGGGCCAAGCAAAGGCGGAGGGAGAGTTCTTGCTGGATGAAGGAGTGGCTGCTTAAGTGGCCTACTCGTTCCTGCATGCCCCTCCTGGATGAGATCCGGGACAACAACCTGCAACTTCCTGCGCATGGATGATGACACCATGGATGATGACAACCTGCAACTTCCTGCGCATGGATGATGACACCTTCCAGGATTTGCTGTGTCTGGTGACCCCCCTCATACAGAAACTGGATACCAAATGGCTGGTTCCTATCCCTGCTGAAGAGAGGCTCGTGACTACCCTGCGGTTCCTTGCTACTGGACAGTTGTTTGATGAGCTGAAGTTTGGGACCCGTATCTCTGCGCAGGCTCTGGGACACATCATACCTGAAACCTGCAAGGCTATTATCAAGGTGCTTCAGTACAAGTACTGTAAGGTAAGAAAATTACACCACACATTGCTTGTCGTGTAACAAAAAGTTTTATTTTGCAAACTGAATTTGGTAAAAAAATATGTGCTTTTTATTTCAAGACATAACTTTATTAAATATGTGGCCAACGTGTCTAAACTTTAGCAAACAGTACACATTTCATAATGCAGCACATCTGCATTATTACATTTATGAAATGGGGGGAAAAAACGACGAATGTGGTGCATTCTGATACTACGCCATTGAGTGGCACCGCAGCCAGGGGCACAATGCACACATGCAACTTGGGAACTTGGGGTAGGAAGATGGGTCCCCGGTACCATCAACCTGCACCAAGTTGCATGTGTGCATTTTGCCCCTGGTAGCAGTGCCACTCAACGCCGTAGTATTAGAACACTTTTTCAAACACTAATTTTGAATATAAATATGGATCAGTATGATGTACAGTGTTTTTTGAGTGGCAGCGCTTTTAGAGGCACAATGCACACGTGCAGGTAGGCCCGGCTTCAGGCTCCCCGGCACCATCAACCTGACCCAAGCTGCATGTGTGCACTGTCCACCTGAAAGCGGTGCCACTAAAATGCCGTATATCATAGTGCACCAGATCTATCGCAGTATATACCAGGGCAGCAGGAATTTTATATATACCAACAGATGTGGGGCATTCTGATACTACGGTGTTGAGTGTCACCGTTGCCAGGGTCGCAATGCACACATGCAGCTAGGGGCAGGAAAATGGGTCCTCGGTACCATCAACCTGTCCCTAGCAGTATGTGTGCATTGTCCGCCTGAAAGCGTTGACACTCACCGAAGTATCAGAATGCACCACATCTGTTGGTATGTATAACAAGGGCAGCAGTAAATGAGACTCTCCCTATATTTGAAAGAGTCTTGTCTCCTCCGCCTCCTCTAGTTCCTCCTGTGACATCAAGGAGGTCAACATTGCGGAGGGGACGGTGGCTGGCTTGGGAAGGTTAGCTGGGTTGAGGAGGAGATTGGATAGTGGGTGAAAGGTGGATGGGTGGGGGTTGACGATAACTGGAAGGGCGGCTGGTTTGAGGAGGAGGAGGAGTTTGAGGAGGATGGAAAGTGAAGGAAGGGTAGGTGGATGGGTTCTGCGGTTGTGGATAACCGGAATGGTAGCTGGGATGCGAAGGAGGATGGATACTGGATTAAGAGTAGGTTGGTGGTGAACTGAAGGTCAATGGGAGATGAGGAGCAGGTGCTTTAGGTTCTGGCCCATGAACGTTCCACTCTGGTGTCAGTTGTCCTGTTAGTGTTTTGTACAAAACCTGTGACACCAGGTGCTGGTACTCTACTTGCTGCTGCTTGGAAACCTTACTCATGCTTTTCGTAACATATGACTCAGTCATCAAATTCATCAGGTTTCTGGAGCAGCTGTGAACGGGCCTCCAATAGTAGCGGGTCTTCAATAAATTTGGTTTTCTATGGCTTCCTCCTGGAACCCTGTAGCTGTGGAGATTTTGGTTCCTCTGATGTGTTGTTGAGGTCAGGGGTACGGCTGAGGTCTTCAGGTGTCTGAAGGGTAAAAAAAAACCTATTTAGTAAATATTCAAGCTTAATATTATTATTAACATTATTATTAATAATAATGTTTATTTGTGTGTGTATGTATGTATGTATGTGTATATATATATATATCTATATCTATATATCTATCTCTATATATAAATTTTTAATTTTTTTTTGACAGTTCCCTACAAGCGTGGAAGAATGGCAAGCTATTGCAGAGGACTTTGACAGGCGCTGGAATTTCCCAAACTGGTGGTGCGATAGACAGGAAACGTGCACATCACCAAACCCACCAACAGCGGGTCGGACAACTTCAATTATAGAGGCTTCTTTCGCATTGTTCTCATGGTGGTGGTCAATGCAAGCTATGAATTTATTTTCCTGGATGTTGGGAAAAATGATCTTTGCTCAGATGGCGGTTCCTTGAAATATATGCGCTTCTGTGATAGGCTCACCACCAACTTAATTCATCTGCTGCTTGTTGAGCAAAGAATGGCCTGGGATGTGCGTTTGTGGCAGATGAGGCTTTCGCACTGCACGAACACATAAGGAATCCCTACCCGCAAAGAGTCCTAAACCACGATAGGTGCATTTTCAACTACCGCCTTTCTAGGGCCCGTTGGGTTGTTGAGAATGCATTTGGCATTCTCTGCAACCGGTTCAGGATCATCCACCAACCCATCAACATGAGGCTGGACAAAATTGACTGTGTAGTAACAGCATGCTGTATACTGCACAACATGCTCCGCCGCAAGGCCATGAGTCAAATGCCTTTGCTCCCAGCAGGACCGGAAGACCCCAACCAGCCATTGGTGAAAGTGCAGATTTCCTTGGTGGGACCACCTGCAGTAACCTTATGCGGCACTGCAAGGGCAAAAGAGGTCCGTGAAAAATAAAATGCCTTTCAGTGGAGAAGGAGCTGTGGCATGGCAGGAGGAATATATTGGGTAAAAACAATTTAAAAGCGACTTTCCCCTTCGGCCTCCTCCACATCCAGACTTCCCTCCTCGGACTCTGCCATCACCACTAGGGACTCCTTAGCTGACCATTTCTCCAGGAGGAAGTTTAGTTCTTTGTAGTACCACAGCTGGGGCACATGCACCTTGTCTGACCTTGGACTCCTCCACCTTGCGGTTCTCTTTTCCAAAGACACTCCGTATATTTTCAATTTTATTACGGACCCAGCCCACAGAGACCGCAAAGAAGGTGGGTTTTGGAGTACTCCACCAGGCGGTTATAAGCAGCCTTCCTCTTCTGTTTGTTGCTGTAGTCTGGTGAGGATGTCAATCACAGACACTCCTCCTCATATTACAGGCTGATAAAGCCCAATAGGAAATCACGGCTCTCATAGGACATCTGCAGAATGCAAAAAAAGGAAAATGAATAAACATGAAAAAGTTCCATTATTCTGGTTAAATAAAGTTTGTTTTCTAGTTACTGCTGTGAATTATCTGAAATATGTTGTGATAATACATTGGTGTGCAGGGTGCAGCAGCATAATGGTGGTCAGTGGGGCAGCATAATGGTGGGCAATGGTGCAGTATAATGGCGTTTAGGGCGTGGCCAGGGGCTTGCAGTGGTGCAGCATTTTGGACAGTGGGCAAGTATATTGGTGGGTGCAGCAGCATAATGGTGGGCAGTGGCTTGCAGTGGGACATCATAATGGCGGACATGCTGCAGCCGGGGGCTTGCAGTGGTGCAGCATTTTGGGCAGTGGGCCAGTAACTGGTGGGTGCAGCAGCATAGTGGTGGCCAGTGGCGCAGTATAATGGCGTTTAGGGCGCAGCCAGGGGCTTGCAGTGGGCCAGTATAATGATGGGTAGAGCAGCATTATGGTGGGCAGTGCTGGTAAAACATCATAATAATCATTGGTGGCCAGTGATGTAGCCTGCCTACCTTTTCTGCTGTTTGGGAGCTCAGCTGCGTGCTTGCAGCCTCCTCTCCAGTCATGTGCGCAGTGGGGGGAAGAGGAGTGGCCAGGAAGTTGGCTCCTATCTTCACAGATCTTACATTGCAGTGTAATAAATTGAAAGTGGTAAAAGACAGCATGCGATCGCACTGTAATTCGATAAATATTAAGTGCTTGAGATGCGAGATTTGACTGGCGTGCCCGTGCATCGCGTTGCATGGTACCTAAAATGTGCATACGATCCTTCGATTTATCTCACAGATGCATTCGGAATCGAAGGATTGTACCTGATATCTCAAGTGTATGGGCTACATTACTCTTGTTGCAATGGCTGAAACCAGGTAAGGGGCGTGAGCAGGTGGGTTAAACCTAAGACACATTCAAGATATAGCCTTTGGGTTGGTCCTATCACACATTCATCCTCCTACCATACATTCTCCCTTTAAAATGTTCTTTTAATTGATATGTTTGTTCAGTGTTACAGGACAGTTAAAAACAATTGTCTGGTTCAGCCCCTGAAATTTTTAGTAGTGGGGGATACATATTTAGTAAATATATTTTACAAAGTTGGTTCATGTGTAAGGTCTTCACTTTCCAAAAGAGTGTTTTGTCAGCCAACGACCTTTTTTTGTTTTCCAGTGAGTGGTTTCAGGGAAATACTTTGTGTATGTATGTCCTGGAAAAATGTATTATGTTAAACAGAACATGAGATTTGTTCTAATACATTGTCCTTTGTAAGGTGGAAATTGCTTTTTGGTATACAGTTCCTATTGTAAGCTTGTAATCCGGTCAGAATTCTAGAAACGACTTAAATTCTTGTGTTTTCAATATTATGTAATATTGGTTGTGGCTGAAATGCCGGCGGTCTAAACCAGAAGTTCCCAAACGCGGTCCTTAAGGCACCGGTCCAGGTTTTAATTTTATCCATGCTTGGTCAAAGGTGACTTAATTATCACCTCAGTTAATTTGATTTAACCATCTATGGATATACCTAAAACCTGGACATGTGCCTTGAGCATCACGTTTGAGAACCTCTGAGCTAAATCCCCTTCCCACAACCTAAACCTCACCAGCATTGTGATCTAATTCGGGATGCCGGCGCTGGCAGTCTGAGCAGTGTTGGGATTCCATTGTTGATATTTCGACAGCCTGGATCCTGACCATCTGGATCCCATCAGAATTCCTGTAATATAAATCTTGTATAAGAAAAATATGCCTTATTGTGACTTTTCATACTTTTTTTTTTTTTTTTTGTCTGTATATTAACAACTTGAAAATCCACCTATCATGTAAAACCACTCATAATTTAAAACTAGCTTTTTATTTCCACCATCTGGGCCTTCGGCTGTTACAAACTGTGCTTTATTGTTCTTCCTATCACAACCAATGACTGCTTGACACTATACAAGTCATGGCAGCATTGTAGTATTAAGATGTAGAGGTCTCGCTAGTAATAATTACAGTCTTAAGTATATGTAAACTTTAGCTCCTTGCCTCCCTTATTGAACTAATGGAACTGAGACTGTCCTTTGCCAGGGTTCCCTATGGTTTGGGAGAAATCTTTTTTGCTTTGCATTGCATCCTGATCCTATCCAAGTGTTGGAAGTCATAGGAGACTTATTTATACCCCTTCTACACTCGCAAAAATATCCCGGGATATTGCACATGAACGCGCATCATCCCGGGATTTTGCTCAATGTGAAAAGGTACAGGGACAATTTCCCGAGACGAGCATCCCGGGATTTTGTCCCAGTTCTCAACCAGGGTTGAATCCGGGACCGTCCCGGGAAGCTGTGTAGTGTGAAAGGGCCCGTCCCGGGATTGACTACCCGGGACTGTTAAAAGGCCTCAGATTGGGGCTTTCTTGGCCTCAGAAAAGATGTAATCTTTCAGAGCCCAGGGGAGCGTCCTGGAAGCATGGGAGCAAGGCAGCATTGCGACCTAGACAGACCAGGAGGTGAGAGAGCTGCTCAGCATTAGGGGAGAGAAGGAAATAATGAGGCAGATCACTGGCTCATTTTTCAAAGCAGAAAGAATCACTAGCTCCGGCATACACACTGGTACTCCGTCGGCCATGACTGCAGCAGTGCTATGAGCAGGCCCTACCCCTCCCTTTGAGTATTGCGACCTCTTCTATGTGAGCCAGAAAAAGGCCATTTCTAATGACATACACATGCATTTGCAGGTATTTCCCAGGTTCAGTGTAAATGGGGCTGTCCCGGGTCGATCCCAGGTATAAGTGCAGTGTGAAAGGGGTCAGTCCCGGGAATGCATCCCGGGAGTGACCCGGCTGTGTGAGTGTAAAAGGGGTATAAGTTGCACAAATATATAAAACATATACAGTATAGGGAGCGCATATAGACTTGTTTTAAACTATTTTAAGAATACACTTGATAAAGTTTTATCAAATACACCAAATTTATGCTAATTTTATTTTGAATGTGATTGTATTTAATACTCCACAAAGAATTGCATCTACTGTCCTTTAATACTTTAAGACCCAAATGACAAACCATTCTATGTTCACATGTGAATAATATAGAACTATGTGTAATGCTCTTGACACAAGTACAGTCACAATTCTTATGTAATGGTTAAAGGCAGTCTGACATCTTGTTAAATGTGCCAAATTTAGTTTAACATTAATCTGACATGTACACTAAGTTTATTTCAAATCCTTGGAGTCTCTTGCTGCTAATTTGTTTCTCCCACACTTGTATGATAACCGTGGCATAATGGTTCAGCAGTCTGGCTACAATTCTCACCCCACTGTGTGAAACTTGAGAGCTCTGCTTAGAATTTTGTGCATTGGTGGAAAAGTAGGCTGTTTAGTTAGAGAATTCTGCTCTTGCAGAGTTCATTTAACTGCTTTAAATGTTTCTTACTTATAATAAAACATTAATTGATTAATAAATCTAGAAAAATCGTAAAGACTAACTTTGCCAGAGAAGTACTAGTAAGTGTGTAGACATTTGCTGTGTTAAGTAACTTTAAAAAAAAAAAAGGGGTTTCCGTCGTCGGGCAACCTAAGTTGTGTTTATAGGGAAGGGGCCTAAAAGTGCATGCGTACCGGGTGTTTTTGCCCAGCGTGTATGCACAGCGATCATCGCTGGGCTGAGCGGGTTTTTTTTTTTTTAAATCCCCCGCCCCGCAATGTTAGCATGGGTGAACCATTTTCTATAGCAGGACGCCATGGAAAGCAGTTCACCCCTCCATTCATCTGCTGGTGATACCAGCATACGAACGGTGGCTGCCGGCATGAAGTGGGGACGCGCATCAGCGCTCATCGCCGGGGCATACACACTGGGTGGTTTTGAGCTGAAAGCAGCTCAAAATACCAAGTCAGCTGCTTTCAGCTCAAAATCGCCCAGTGTGTATGCGCCTTTAGACTGCACACCTTAATTGATAGTAATGAGAGGTGCTACCTTGCTGAGACCTGTAGTGCCACACACAGAAGAGTGCAGGTGCACTATTCAAAAATTACTAATTAGAATAAATTTGCGATATGAGGCTTTTCGCATAAAGTCGGACAAGATTACGAGCTTACCCACCACTCCACCCCAAGTCTAGGGTGTGGGACACCCCCAAAAACCACTCGGCTAGAACCACCCCAGGGTATCACACCAGTGCACCTGCACTCGTTCTTTGTGTGTAACATAAGTTGTTTTGCCTGATTATGGGTAATGAACTCGAAACCTTGCGTGGGCTAATTGTCTCGTTACTGTATAAACAAAGACTGACGAGTGCTGCTATTTGGAGTGTTAGAATATTTATTGGTGTGCACCACGGCCATTGTGGACTGGGAAGGAGGGTGCCGTCTATTTTATGTCATTTTAGTTTTTCCTTTTGTGGAGGCCTTTCAGTAGGGGGACCCTGACTATTTAGGTATGAAGTGTTTAATTACTTTGTAATTTGGGGTTGGGGGTTAGGCACTATGGCAGTGATGGAAACCCTTTGGCACTCCAGCTGTTAAACTACAAATCCCAGCATACCTTGCTACAGTTTTGCTAAATTTAGCCATGCTAAAACTCTAGCAGGGCATGCTTAGATGTGTAGTTCAACAGCTGGAGTGCCAAAGGTTCCCCATCACTGCACTAGGGGGAGGCCTAAGGTGTGGCTCAAGGGATTGGGGTAGGGTCAGGCTTTGGGAGGGCTGGGTTAGGGGTAGGGCTTAAATACTTCCTGGGATCTGCCAAGGTGTCGTCCGGGTTCTCACTGCTGGGATTTTGTAGCCAACACATACTATATGTATATTTGGGGTGTAGTATGTTATGCCGGCGGTAGGTCTCCCGGCGACGAAATCCCGACCGCCGGCATACCGACAGCTGGGCAAGCACAAATGAGCCCCTTGCCGGCTTGCCATGCTGCGGGCATGGTGGCGCTCTACGTGCGCCACACTATCTATTCTCCCTCCAGGGGAGTCGTGGACCCCCAAGAGGGAGAAAAGCGGTCGGGATTCCGGCGCCGGTATGCTGGTCGCCGGGAGCCCGGCTGCCGGCAAACTGAAGACCACTCGTAAATTTGTATTGCTTACAGAGTCCAACAGAATTGAAGCCATTAATTGTCCCAAGTAAAATCTTTATGAAATACCTGTGTACAAATGAAACTAAACAAATCCCTGTATCCCATAGTAAAATATGTGGAGTTTTTGCAGAATACCTCCAATGACTCAGTAATGTTTCTTACATCTCTAGAATTTGGTACCCAGTTTGGTTACAACCGTAAGTTGGCAGACTGGATGAGATCTGGAAAATATAACTGACGCCAATAATTAATCTATATATTACAAATGGGGAAATTTTTGGTGTAAATAATTTTGGAATTTGTGATATCCGATTTTACCCTTTTTTTTTTTTTTTTTTTTTCCCTTTTCTTTTTCTTTCCTCTCTTACGACCTAGAGCAGTGGTCTCCAACCTTAATTGGGGTGTGAGCTACTTTAGGAAAAGAAAACCTCTGAAAGAGCTACCCCCTCCCCCCAATGCATGCGCATGCCTGCGAAAGTGGATGTTGCCTCACAAAAGTGGGGTGTGTCCTCAACTACATGTAATGCCCCACCGTGCGTAGTGCCAGATATACAAATAATGCCCCCCAGCAGTGCCAGATATACAAATAATGCCTCCCAGCAGTGCCAAATATACAGATAATGCCCCTCGGCAGTGCCAGATACAACTTCCTGCAGCAGTGCCATTTAAAATGACCCCCGCAGCGCCAGATACAGTGCCCCACACAGTGCTAACCCTTGCTGGCTACATCTACTGCCACAGGTGCTGCTCCTCCTTTATGAGGGACGGAAGGGGAGGAGAGTGCATCGCGCGCCTCTCCTGTGAAGTCCGGAGAGCGGCTGCGGTGAGGCTGACAGTCTACGGTGGCGGCGGGTACTGGTAAGTGAGCCAATCAGGTGCAGCCACTGCTGGTCCACCAGCTCTGATTGGCTGACGGCCGGCACCATATTAAAAATGAAGGGAGGAGGAGTGCCAGTGACTGCCCAATCCTGTGCGTTCTGTGATCTACCGAAAATACCACGGCAAGCTACCGGTAGCTCGCGAGCTACGGGTTGGAGATCACTGTCCTAGAGGATGCTGAGGTCCACATAAGTACCATGGGTATAGATGGGTCCACTAGGAGCCATGGGCACTTTAAGAGATTAATAGTGTGGGTTGGCTACTCCCACTATGCCCCTCCCACCAGACTCTGTTTAGAAAATGTGCCCGGAGGAGCCGGTCACAGCTAGGGGAGCTCTTAGGAGTTTTCTTAGGTTTTTTTTGTTTGTTTTATTAGCGCATTAGGTTACAGGAAGGCGGCTGGCAACAGCCTTCCTGCTTCGTGGGACTTAAAGGGGGTGGAGTAGGAACCAACTCTTGAAGTTAATGGTTCTCTATCTCCGCTGACAGGATTGCAAGGCAACGAGGCGACCGCTCACTCCCGCAGCACGGCCGCCACCCCCTAACAGCCAGAAAATAGAAGGTGGTGAGTACAGCGCTGGCGTCCCGGTTAGTGGGTCGTCGGTGGGAATGGCGGCACGAGGGTGGGAGCGCAGCTCTGACAGGCTGCGCTCCATGAAGGCTCAGCAACACTAACTAGGTGCTTGGAGGGGCGTCCTGGGCCAGCGCGGTCACTCTAAACTGGTCAAAGAAGCTAACGGGCTAATCCCGCTGTTAGTATAGTATAATCAAATTTGTGCGGGAAGCCGCGTGCCATTACAGGGGGCGGGGCTTCTCAGAGCGGATTTAGCACTCACCAGTGCCATTTTTCTCCCTGCAGACATAGAAGGAAGACGGTGACAGTGAGCGCTGAGCCTCCACATAACTCCAGTCATCCTCTGCGGTACCGCATTACCATGTCTAAGGACTCTGTGTCTTGTGCTGCAGAGTGTTTATCTTTTCCTGAGGAGTGTATTCCATGTACTCAGGACTGCCATATACTGTCTCAGCCTCTGGAATCCGAACCCCCATGGGTGGATTCTTTAAGGGGAATGATATACCAGATTTCTACAAGGATGTCACATACTGAGAAAGAGACGCAGTTTTTGAGGAAATCTGTGGAGGGGTTACAAAATTTAGCCCTCACTACTTCATCAAAAACCCCACCTACATACCCACAAAAGCGTACACTTGCCCAGTTAATGCAAGCTGACACTGATACCGACTCTGATACAGGGGACGGTGATGGGGATATGCAGGGGGGGGGGGGGGTGTATCCCTTGCTAAAGGGGTGCAACAAATTATTGAAGCCATTAGGGATGTTATACACATTTCTGGCAACGTACTTGAACAGGTGGAGGAATCTTATTTTACAGAAAGTAAGAAATCCTCGCTTACCTTTCCGGTTTCCAAGTAGTTTAACTCTTTGTTTGAAAAATCCTGTGAAAACCCAGAGAAAAAAATTCCAGATCCCAAAAAGGGTTCTTATTGCTTTTCCCTTTTCCTGGAGGACAGAAAAAAGTGGGGGAACCCCCCCCCCCCATAGTTGACGCTTCTGTATCTAGATTGTCACAAAGGTGGTTTTACCTGTTCCTGGTTCAACCACTTTGAAAGAGCCGGCTGAACGCAAAACTGAAACTACACTCAGATCGCTATACACAGCTACTGGCGTAGCTTTAAGGCCCACTATTGCTTGTGCATGGATTTCTAAAGCTGTAGTGAAGTGGTCAGGCACATTGCTAGAGGACTTAGATACTATGTATAGGAGTGACATTGATTTGTTTTTACGTCACATACAGGATTCTGCGGGGTTCATGGTGGAGGCCATGAAGGACCTTGGCATGCTGAATGCACGGGCTACTTCTCTAGCGGTCTCGGCGCGCAGAGGACTCTGGCTATGCCAATGGACTGCGGATGCAGAATCCAAGAGAAGTGTGGAGAACCTACCCTTCACAGGTCAGGCTCTGTTTGGGGATGCGTGGATCTCCACGGCAACTGCGGGTAAGTCAACCTTTCTTCCCTCAGCAGCACCACCGGCTAGGAAATCCTTCGCCTACACTGCAGTCCTTTCGGACTGCAAAATTTTAAAAATCCAAACCCCCTCGCACCTTCTTTAGAGGAGGTCGGGGAAAGCCCAGAAAACCTGCACCATCAGGTTCCCAGGAACAGGAACCAGGTTCTGTTTTCCTCAAAATCGTCAGCATGACGGTGGACCTCCCAGCCTGGAGGTCAGGCAGGTGGGAGCGAGACTAAAAGCTTTCAGTCACGTTTGGGTGTCATCATGCCTAGACCCCTGGGTAAAAGATATTGTTGCCCAAGGATACAATCTGGAGTTTCAAGAGCTCCCATCTCACAGGTTATTTAAATCAGGCTTACCAGTTTCGCTGACAGGGCCATCCTACAGGAAGCCATTCAAAAATTGGTTCACACAAATGTAATTGTTCCAGTTCCACATCATCTGCAACACAAGGGTTATTACTCAAGCCTGTTTGTGGTACCGAAACCGGACGGTTCGGTAAGGCCAATATTAAACCTAAAGTCATTGAACCCCTACTTGAGGGAATTCAAATTCAAGATGGAGTCTCTGAGAGCGATGATCTCAGGTCTGGTGGAGGGGGAATTCCTAGTATCCCTGGATATCAAGGATGCATACCTGCACATTCCAATCTGGCAGCCTCACCAGGCTTATCTCAGATTTGTGCTGCTGGACTGTCATTATCCGTTCCAGGCACTGCCATTTGGCCTATCCACAGCACCGAGGGTGTTCACAAAGGTCATGGCAGAGATGATGTTACTTCTCAGCAGACAGGGTGTGAACATAATTCAATATCTGGACGATCTGCTGTTAAAAGTATCTTCCAAGGAGAAGATGTTGCAGAGTATTGCTATCTCAACTCGGCTACTCCAGGATTAAGGATGAATCCTGAATCTTCCAAAGTCGCATTTGGAGCCGACAAAGAGACTGCCCTTCCTGGGGATGATACTCGACACGGAAGTGCAGAAGGTGTTTCTACCAGTGGAGAATGCGTTGGTGATCCAATCAATGGTCCGGGAGCTTCTGAAGCCCACCCGCGTATTGGTTCATCAGCGTATTCGCCTTCTGGCGAAGATGGTTGCCTCCTACGAGTCTCTTCAGTACGGAAGATTCCATGCGAGGTTCTTTAAAACTGGATCTCCTAGACGAGTGGTCGGGATCACACCTTCACATGCACCAAGGGATACACCTGTCTCCAAAAGCCAGAATTTCACTCCTCTGGGGTCTCCAGGCTTCTCACCTACTCCAAGACCGCAGGTTCGCCATTCAGAACTGGATCCTTCTAACCACGGATGCAAGTCTGAGAGTTTGGGGAGCTGTCGCCCAAGGGGAAAATTTCCAAGTAAGATGGTCCAGTCAGGAATCTCTCTTTCCAATAAACGTTCTGGAACTAAGGGCCATTTACAGTGGCCTTCTACAAGCTGCACATCTTCTACAAAATCAAGCCATTCAGGTTCAGTCGGACAACGTCACAGCAGTGTCCTACATAAGCAGACAGGGCGGAACGGAGAGCCAATGTCAGAGGTAACAAGAATCCTCCTTCGGGCAGAAAAGCACGCGGTGGCGCTGTCGCAATCTTCATTCCGGGAGTGGACAACTGGGAAGCGGACTTCCTCAGCAGACACTATCTCCATCGCAGAGGTGACGAGCCGATGGGGTGTACCTCAGATAGACATGATGGCCTCTCGCCTCAACAAGATGCTTCGGAGGTACTGTTCCATGTCGAGAGACCAACACGCAGTGGCGGTGGACGTACCAGTCATTGTATGTGTTCCCTCCACTTCCGCTCATCCCAAGGATTCTCAAGCTCCTAAAAAGAACAAGAGTTCAGGCGATCCTCATTGCTGCGGACTGGCCAAGACGGGCTTGGTACACGGATCTTCTGGAATTACAGCTGGAGGATCTGAGGCCTCTTCCTCTTCGCGAGGACCTTCTACTCCTACAGGTGCCGTTCGCCTATCAAGACTTACCGCGGCTACTTTTGACGGCATGGAGGTTGAACGCCAGATCTTAGTTTGGAAAGGCATTCCGAAAGAGAGGTAATTCCTACCCTGATACAGGCTAGGAAGGGAGTAACGTCAAAACATTACCATCGGATTTGGAAAAAGTATGTGTATTGGTGTGAATCCAAGAAGTTTCCTGCGGTGGTTTCAACTGGGGCGGTTTCTCCTCTTTCTGCAAGCAGGTGTGAATGTAGGCATACGCTTGGGCTCCATAAAGGTCCAGATTTCAGCCTTGTCAATTTTTTTGCCACAAACAATTGATGGTTTTTCCTGAGGTTCAGACATTCTTGAAATGGGTTCTGCATATTCAACCACCCTTTGTGTCTACTAGGGCACCTTGGGATCTTAATGTGGTGCTGCAGGTCCTGCAATCGGATTGGTGTCGAACCTTTACAGGACGTGGACGTCCAGTTTCTTACTTGGAAAGCGTTCACACTATTGGCATTGGTGTCTGCTCGACGTGTGTTGGAATTGGGGGCTTTGTCATGCAAGAGGCCGTATTTGATTTTTCATGAGGATAGAGCTGATCTCGGAACACGTCGGCAATTTGTTCCAAAGGTTGTCAACCTTTCATATCAATCAGCCTATTGTGGTGCCAGTGGCTACTGACTCCTCAATTACCTCAAGGTCCTTGGATGTTGTGAGGGCTTTGAAGATATATGTGAAGAGAACTTCTCGTCACAAAGTCAGACGCTCAATTTGTCCTTTATGATCCCAACAAGGTTTGGTGTCCTGCTTCTAAGATGACAATTTCTCGCTGGATCAGGTTCACCATCCAACGCGTTGATTCTACGGCAGGATTGCAGTGTCCGAAATCTGTTAAGGCCCACTCTACTCGTAAAGTGGGTTCTTACTGGGCGGCTGCCCGGGGTGTCTCGGCTCTTCAGCTTTGCCGAGCAGCTACTTGGTCAGGGCTGAATAAGTTTGCTAAGTTCTATAAGTTCGATACTTTGGACTCTGAGGACCTAAAGTTTGATCAATCTGTTCTGCAGGAACCTCAGCACTCTCCCTCCAGCACTGGGAGCTTTGGTAAATCCCCATGGTACTAATGTGGACCCCAGCAGCCTCTAGGACGTAAGAGAAAATAGGATTTTAATTACCTACCGGTAAATCCTTTTCTCATAGTCCATAGAGGATGCTGGGCGCCCGCCCAGTGCTTCCTGTTCCTGCATTGTTACTTTGTTCAGTTGTGAGTTCAGCCGTTGCTGAATCATTATCAGTTTGGTTAGCTTGGCTTTCCTTTTGTTGTACATTTGAGCTGGTGTGAATCTCTCCATTATCTGTGAATTTCCTTCTCTTGAAGTATGTCCGTCTCCTCGGGCACAGTTTCTATACGGAGACTGGTGGGTGTTGCATAGAGGGAGGAGCCAGCCCACACTATTAATCTCTTAAAGTGCCCATGGCTCCTAGTGGACCCATCTATACCCCATGGTACTAATGTGGACCCCAGCATCCTCGACGGACTATGGTAGGTAATCTAAAATCCCTATCTCTATCTATCTATCTATTTATCTATCTATCTATCTATCTATAATATTTTTTTATGTATAGTCTGTAGTTTTCATTAACCTTTCATTTAATTCAAACCCGAAACCAAGTTATAATAGTATTATTTTGATCAAGTGATGTGTGTTAAATTGATGCCTTTTCCTGTGGCACAAAGGGGCTGACACTTATTGGTCTTCATTTATCAGGCATCTTCACATGGGAGCAATGATGAAGTACCTCCTCTCCCATGAAGGAAACGTATATCTCAGTGTTTGCTTGTGATATTTGCTGGTTGTGAGGCTGTTTGGATAAATTGTCTGTTATGTAAATTGCCCGTCAGACTGTGTGTGCCCAGTGTAAGAAATAAAATGGGGTGTGGGGAAGGGCCCATGCCAAATGTCTCTCTACTTGATCACTCCATTCTAACCGTGTAATTAATGGTAGATTAATTGTAAGTTTTAACTTTGATATATTTATAATTGATGCTACACTATGCCATACACAGCCATGGAATAAATACAATATTTTAATTATTAAAATAGGATAATTAAAAGTTGTATCTTACATAAGCGGATTGTCGTCATACAGCTATCCTCAAATCACAACAAATAGCTCTGACTAAACCAGTCTATACAGCCTGACTGGGCGTCTAAAGTCCAGGTTTGTTTGATTTGTTCACCCAAACTATGGACTTTTTAACACTTTTTTTTTCTTCTTGCACCTCCAGGGTGATGCGAGAAAAATATGACTTGCCCAAAGCAGGACTTTAGACTGGTTTAGCCATTTTACATATCTTAACACTGTGGGCCGGATTGAAATGTACAACCCTCCCTATCGCGCCCGCTGGCGGTATTCTAAGGGTAATCCATTTCATCTCGCTACCCCCGGAGGTAGCTAGCTGAAATGCATGTAAAGAGACATGTTTGGGCGCCCAAATGGGTCTCTTAACGATCACACCCATTACTTTAGTCGGGGTTAGGCGCTTGATGCGCCTAAACCAGACAGGAGTGAGCGCGATAGCGGGGCACATTTGAATATCTCTCGTCACTTTAGACGGGAGATAGCGGGTGCAATATCATTTGAATCCGGCCCTGTGTTTTTGGGAGTGACATGCGCGATGTGTTTGGGTGCCCAAACATCAACTGAATTGGGATAATTGTTTGGGCTTCGAAACTGTTTAGATGGGATTTTTAGATGCCCAAAGCAATTTGAATTGGCCCCTAGAAATGATGGTCATTGTGGTGCAGATAATAATAAAGTAAACACTTCGCCTATACAGAGTAAAAGCCACCATCAATTTTAAGATAACTTTTTTTTTTTCTTTCAAAGTGCTTACATCTGGCTTGTAGTAATTCTCCTCTTTGGCCTGACCTCTTTATCCCTATCTGTCTTTAACACAGGACACTGCACAATACCACCCCTTTCCGTCAGCAGCAATTTTTGATACTTTTGGCCCCCATACTAAAGAGAAATTGCTAAAAAGTGTTTTTGCTTTTCCTTTTTCTTTGGATTTATTTGGCACTCGGGCACTTCTCTCCTAAGACTGTCAAAATTGTTTTAATATGCTTTTTATTTCCGTAGAATTCTTATCTGGATATCTGTGTGCGCATGAGGGAGGTTAAATTGGGCACGGTCTACTGTCGGGAATGCCTATTTATAATGCAGTGTACGGAGTGTTTGATGCCTATGGGGCAGTGAGTATTGATCACATGGGATGACTGAACGGCTTGTCTCCTGTTTTGGCAAGATGCTAAAACAAAGATCTTTTATTTGGTTTTTTTTCTAGTATTTGCACTAAATTTGTGTATGGAATAAATAGTACAGCTTTGGTTCCTAATAATTTGATGTTTCTCACAAGGGCTATAGAACTTAGGGGTCTATTTACTAAGCCTTGGATGAAGATCAAGTACCAGCCAATCAGCTCCTAACTGTCATTTTTTAAAACACAGCCAGTAACATGACAGAATTTGATTAGAGGTCTTGAGTTGCTGGCTCCAATAGCTGACAGGACTTTGAACAGTCCTGTGCATTGTACAGTGCTGGCTGAGGGTAGAAGGAAGAATGGGGCTGTGTCTAGCAGGCAGCTGCTAGACACAGCCCCAGACGCAGACAGAGTGGTGAGGCACATACCTTACAATTATATAATACACTAGTAGTTTTTGGATCTGTCCTACGACTGGTTCATGTCTGTTCCTGCTCCACCCCATTCCCAACACCATCCTCCACCCCGCTATTCTTTGTTCAGCATCCTTCCTTGCTCCACCTGTGTCTCCTCCTCAGTCGCTGCTCTGTCCTGGGCCAAAGAAATGACTGACTTACTCAGATATTGTGCAGCTATATCTATATAGTTGTACATTATTGTGTACATGCAGGCGTATGCTTCACTGGCTGGAAAGTGTCCAGGTTGAGGACAATGAACAAATAATTGGCAAGTGTACTTCTGTTGCGTGAGATTTAATGGATGCTCAGAGCAGTCGCTTTGGGTCAGTCGTTATGTAGACCGATAGGTGGCTATATGGTTTCGCAAAGCAATTCTGAATGCCTTCTTGAGTTTTCCCTATTTTGACACTGTCTCTGTAGATTGATGCTATTGAAAGGAATAACCAAAAACACCTTTACTAAGCAACAGCTGCATTACAGTGACTTGCAGTTGGACTGAACTCTCATCCCTTCCCGCATTAGCTATGTCATTATCTGAGCTATTTGAACTTCTGATGCCCACAGAGCCAGAGATAGCATGGCCAATTATAGAGAAAAAATAGGTGTTGAGAGCAAATTAGTATTTTGGGTTGGAGGAAGTGGGATAGGGTTTGTGCTGACCCTAGGAATGGGGCAATATTTGGATTGGAGTGTGTGGTCTCAAACCTTATTTGGGGTGTGAGCTACTGGAGAAAAATAAAACCTCTTGAAGAGCTACTAAAATTTCAGATAAATAAAGTCAGGCTTATAACCAAATTTTTCATAGAAAAACAACAATACATTTATCAATAAACTCATATCATTGTAATTTGTTTATAAAAGTTCAATAACAGGTAATTTTCAATGAGATGGGTGGCATTTAAAATCTGGCTAATAGCCACATGCTTCATTGACAATCAATTATGCGTTTAATGTTTCAATTTGGAAATAAAATCTAGAAAAGGCAATTTTTAATGAGAAGGCTGGCACTCCAAATTTTCAGAAATTTATTTTCTCTGACGTCCTAGTGGATTCTGGGAACTCCGTAAGGACCATGGGGAATAGCGGCTCCGCAGGAGACTGGGCACAACTAAGAAAGATTTAGGACTACCTGGTGTGCACTGGCTCCTCCCTCTATGCCCCTCCTCCAGACCTCAGTTAGAATTTTGTGCCCGGCCGAGCTGGATGCACACTAGGGGCTCTCCTGAGCTCTTAGAAAGAAAGTATATTTAGGTTTTTTATTTTCAGTGAGATCTGCTGGCAACAGACTCACTGCTTCGAGGGACTGAGGGGAGAAGAAGCGAACCTACCTGCTTGCAGCTAGCTTGGGCTTCTTAGGCTACTGGACACCATTAGCTCCAGAGGGATCGAACACAGGCCCAGCCTCGGTCGTTCGGTCCCGGAGCCGCTCCGCCGTCACCCTTGCAGAGCCAGAAGTAAGAAGAACGTCCAGAAAATCGGCGGCAGAAGACTCCGGTCTTCATTAAGGTAGCGCACAGCACTGCAGCTGTGCGCCATTGCTCCCCATGCACACCTCACACTCCGGTCACTGATGGGTGCAGGGCGCTGGGGGGGCCTGGGCTGCAATATAAATACCTTAGCTTGGCAAATAAACACATAATATAGTCAGGAAGACAATATATGTGTAAAATCCCCTGCCAAAAATATCCAGAAAAAAGTGGGAGAAGACCGTCGTGAAGGGGGCGGGGCTATCTCCCTCAGCACACTGGCGCCATTTCCTCTCACAGCTCCGCTGGAAGGACGCTCCCCAGGCTCTCCCCTGCAGTTTCCAGACTCCATAGGGTAAAAAAGAGAGGGGGGGGGGGCACTAAATTTAGGCGCAAACTTGTGTATTATAGCAGCTATAAGGGAAAAATCACTGTGTGTAGTGTGTATCCCTGTATTATATAGCGCTCTGGTGTGTGCTGGCATACTCTCTCTCTGTCTCCCCAAAGGACTTTGTGGGGTCCTGTCCTCAGTCAGAGCATTCCCTGTGTGTGTGCGGTGTGTCGGTACGGTTGTGTCGACATGTTTGATGAGGAGGCTTATGTGGAGGCGGAGCAGGTGCCGATAAATGTGATGTCACTCCCTGCGGGGTCGACACCTGAATGGATGGACATGTGGAAGGAATTACGCGACCGTGTCAACTCCTTACATAAAAGGTTTGATGACATAGCAGATGTGGGACAGCCGGCTGCTCAGCCCGTGCCTGCCCAGGCGTCTCAAAAGCCATCAGGGGCTCTAAAACGCCCACTTCCTCAGATGGCAGACACAGATGTCAACACGGAGTCTGACTCCAGTGTCGACGACGATGAGTCTAGTGTACATTCCAATAGAGCCATTCGTTATATGATTACGGCAATGAAAAATGTGTTGCACATTTCTGATATCACCCCAGGTACCACGAAAAAGGGTATTATGTTTGGGGAGAAAAAGCTACCAGTGGTTTTTCCCCCATCTGATTAATTGAATGAAGTGTGTGAAGAAGTGTGGGCTTCCCCCGATAAGAAACTGGTAATTTCTAAAAAGTTACTAATGGCGTACCCTTTCCCGCCAGAGGACAGGTCACGTTGGGAGACATCCCCGAGGGTGGATAAAGCGCTCACACGTCTGTCAAAAAAGGTGGCACTACCGTTTCCGGACACGGCCGCCCTAAAGAAGCCTGCGGATAGAAAGCAGGAGGTTATCCTGAAGTCTGTATATACACACTCAGGAATTATACTGAGACCGGCTATTGCTTCAGCATGGATGTGCAGTGCTGCAGCTGCGTGGTCAGATTCCCTGTCGGAAAACATTGATACCCTAGATAGGGACACTATATTGCTAACCGTAGAGCATAATAAAGACGCTGTCTTATACATGAGAGATGCACAGAGGGATATTTGCCGGCTGGCATCTAAAATAAACGCAATGTCCATTTCTGCCAGGAGAGGATTGTGGACTCGGCAGTGGACAGGAGATGCGGATTCTAAAAGGCACATGGAAGTTTTGCCTTACAAGGGTGAGGAGTTGTTTGGGGATGGTCTCTCGGACCTCGTTTCCACAGCGACAGCTGGGAAGTCAGCATTTTTACCCCATGTTCCCTCACAGCCAAAGAAAGCACCATATTATCAGGTACAGTCCTTTCGGCCCCAGAAAGGCAAGCGGGTTAGAGGCGCGTCCTTTCTGCCCAGAGGCAGAGGTAGAGGGAAAAAGCTGCAACATACAGCCAGTTCCCAGGAACAAAAGTCCTCCCCCGCTTCCTCTAAGTCCACCGCATGACGCTGGGGCTCCACAGGCGGAGCCAGGTACGGTGGGGGCCCGTCTCAAGAACTTCAGCGACCAGTGGGTTCGTTCACGGGTGGATCCCTGGATCCTACAGGTAGTATCTCAGGGGTACAAGCTGGAATTCGAGACGTCTCCCCCTCGCCGTTTCCTCAAATCTGCCTTGCCGACAGCTCCCCCGGACAGGGAGGCAGTGCTGGAGGCGATTCACAAGCTGTGTTCTCAGCAGGTGATAATCAAGGTACCCCTCCTTCAACAAGGACGGGGTTACTATTCCACAATGTTTGTGGTACCGAAACCGGACGGTTCGGTGAGACCCATTTTAAATTTAAAATCCTTGAACACTTTTATATAAGAAGGTTCAAGTTCAAGATGGAATCGCTCAGAGCGGTGATTGCAAGCCTGGACGAGGGGGATTACATGGTATCACTGGACATCAAGGATGCTTACCTGCATGTCCCCATTTACCCAGGAGTACCTCAGATTTGTGGTACAGAACTGTCATTACCAATTCCAGACGTTGCCGTTTGGTCTGTCCACGGCACCGAGGGTCTTTACCAAGGTAATGGCCGAAATGATGATACTCCTTCGAAAAAAGGGAGTTTTAATTATCTCGTACTTGGACGATCTCCTTATAAAGGCGAGATCCAGGGAACAGTTGTTGATCGGAGTAGCACTAGCTCGTGAAGTGCTACAACAGCACGGCTGGATCCTGAATATTCCAAAGTCGAAGCTGGTTCCTACAACGCGTCGACTGTTCCTGGGGATGGTTCTGGACACAGAACAGAAAAAAGTGTTTCTCCCGGAGGAGAAGGCCAAGGAGTTGTCATCTCTAGTAAGAGACCTCCTAAAACCAAAACAGGTGTCGGTGCACCACTGCACGCGAGTCCTGGGAAAGATGGTGGCTTCTTACGAAGCAATTCCATTCGGAAGGTTCCATGCAAGGATCTTTCAGTGGGATCTGTTGAACAAGTGGTCCTGATCGCATCTTCAGATGCATCGGCTGATAACCCTGTCTCCAAGAACCAGGGTGTCGCTGTTGTGGTGGCTGCAGAGTGCTCATCTTCTAGGGTGCCGCAGATTCGGCATACAGGACTGGGTCCTGGTGACCACGGATGCCAGCCTGCGAGGTTGGGGGGCAGTCACACAGGGAAGAAACTTCCAAGGACTATGGACAAGTCAGGAGACTTCCCTACACATAAATATTCTGGAACTAAGGGCCATTTACAATGCCCTAAGTCAGGCAAGACCCCTGCTTCAACACCAGCCGGTGCTGATCCAGTCAGACAACATCACGGCGGTCGCCCATGTAAACCGTCAGGGCGGCACAAGAAGCAGTATGGCGATGGCAGAAGCCACAAGGATTCTCCGATGGGAGGAAAATCATGTGTTAGCACTGAAAGCAGTGTTCATTCCGGGAGTGGACAACTGGGAAGCAGACTTCCTCAGCAGGCACGACCTCCACCTGGGAGAGTGGGGACTTCATCCAGAAGTCTTCCAAATGGTTGTACACCGTTGGGAAAGGCCACAGGTGGACATGATGGCGTCCCGCCTCAACAAAAAGCTGGAAAGATATTGCGCCAGGTCAAGGGACCCTCCGGCGATAGCTGTGGACGCTCTAGTGACACCGTGGGTGTACAAGTCGGTTTATGTGTTCCCTCCTCTGCCTCTCATACCCAAGGTACTGAGAATAATAAGAAGGAGAGGAGTAAGAACTATACTTGTGGTTCCGGATTGGCCAAGAAGAGCTTGGTACCCAGAACTTCAAGAAATGATTTCAGTGGACCCATGGCCTCTGCCGCTCAGACAGGACCTGCTGCAGCAGGGACCCTGTCTGTTCCAAGACTTACCGCGACTGCGTTTGACGGCATGGCGGTTGAACGCCGGATCCTGAAGGAAAAGGGCATTCCGGAGGAAGTCATCCCTACGCTGATTAAAGCTAGGAAGGAGGTGACCGCAAACCATTATCACCGCATATGGCGAAAATATGTTGCGTGGTGTGAGGCCAGAAGGGCCCCAACGGAGGAATTTCAGCTGGGTCGATTTCTGCACTTCCTACAGTCAGGGGTGACTATGGGCCTCAAATTAGTTTCCATTAAGGTCCAGATTTCGGCTCTGTCGATTTTCTTCCAAAAAGAACTGGCTTCACTCCCTGAAGTTCAGACGTTTGTTAAAGGAGTGCTGCATATTCAGCCCCATTTTGTGCCTCCAGTGGCACCTTGGGATCTCAACGTGGTGTTGGATTTCCTGAAGTCACATTGGTTTGAGCCCCTTAAAACCGTGGAACTAAAATATCTCACGTGGAAAGTGGTCATGCTATTGTCCTTGGCTTCGGCCAGGCGTGTGTCAGAATTGGCGGCTTTGTCATGTAAAAGCCCTTATCTGATTTTCCATATGGATAGGGCGGAATTGAGGACTCGTCCCCAATTTCTTCCTAAGGTGGTATTGGCTTTTCATTTGAACCAACCTATTGTGGTGCCTGCGGCTACTAAGGACTTGGAGGATTCCAAGTTGCTGGACGTAGTCAGGGCCCTGAAAATCTATGTTTCCAGGACGGCTGGAGTCAGGAAGACTGACTCTCTTTTTATCCTGTATGCGCCCAACAAGCTGGGTGCTCCTGCTTCAAAGCAGTCTATTGCTCGCTAGATCTGTAGTACGATTCAACTTGCACATTCTGCGGCTGGACTGCCGCATCCTAAATCTGTAAAAGCCCATTCCACGAGGAAAGTGGGCTCTTCTTGGGCGGCTGCCCGAGGGGTCTCGGCTTTACAACTTTGCCGAGCTGCTACTTGGTCGGGTTCAAACACATTTTGCTAAATTCTACAAGTTTGATACCCTGGCTGAGGAGGACCTAGAGTTTGCTCATTCGGTGCTGCAGAGTCATCCGCACTCTCCCGCCCGTTTGGGAGCTTTGGTATAATCCCCATGGTCCTTACGGAGTTCCCAGCATCCACTAGGACGTCAGAGAAAATAAGAATTTACTCACCGGTAATTCTATTTCTCGTAGTCCGTAGTAGATGCTGGGCGCCCATCCCAAGTGCGGATTGTCTGCAATACTTGTATATAGTTATTGCCTAACTAAAGGGTTATTGTTTGGAGCCATCTGTTTGAGAGGCTCAGTTGTTATTCATACTGTTCACTGGGTATAGTATCACGAGTTACACGGTGTGATTGGTGTGGCTGGTATGAGTCTTACCCGGGATTCCAAAATCCTTTCCTTATTGTGTCAGCTCTTCCGGGCACAGTTTCCTAACTGAGGTCTGGAGGAGGGGCATAGAGGGAGGAGCCAGTGCACACCAGGTAGTCCTAAATCTTTCTTAGTTGTGCCCAGTCTCCTGCGGAGCCGCTATTCCCCATGGTCCTTAGGGAGTTCCCAGCATCCACTACGGTCTACGAGAAATAGAATTACCGGTGAGTAAATTCTTATTTTAAAGTTCGTCAAGTAACCTGATACTCCTATCCCAACACAGTTGTCAACATGTTCATCTGTCAGCCTGTTCCTGTATTTGTTCATCACTATCTTCATAATTGAAAATGAGGACTTGTCGCAATACATGTTCACACGAAGTGTGACTCAAAGCATATTTTGAGGTTTCTCTTTTGGTAGAAGAGGCCAAATGCTTTTTGAATCCGTTTATCCAGCAATACTTTTCACTGAAAGGTCTCTTTGCAGTGCGATAATCTCCATTTCTGTTAAAGTTATATCTTTCTGAAAGAATTTTTCAATAAAACTAGAGAGATGCTCGATGTCAACTTCCATAAAACGGTTTGAAAAAGACTGAACAAGGTGCTCAATTTTTTGGAAAGCTGTGAAACGCTGCTTGTACTCTGCTTTTAGGTGGGTAATTATATCAATATGATTTCTCTAACGTCCTAGTGGATGCTGGGGACTCCGTAAGGACCATGGGGAATAGACGGGCTCCGCAGGAGACAGGGCACTTTAAGAAAGAATTAGGAATACTGGTGTGCACTGGCTCCTCCCTCTATGTCCCTCCTCCAGACCTCAGTTTGAATCTGTGCCCGGACGAGCTGGGTGCACCTTAGTGAGCTCTCCTGAGCTTGCTAATAAGAAAGTATTTTGTTAGGATTTTTTATTTTCAGAGAGATCTGCTGGCAACAGACTCTCTGCTACGTGGGACTGAGGGGAGATAAGCAGACCTACTCACTCTGGATAGGTCATGCTTCTTAGGCTACTGGACACCATTAGCTCCAGAGGGATCGAACACAGGAACGCACCCTTGGTCGTCCGATCCCGGAGCCGCGCCGCCGTCCCCCTCGCAGAGCCAGAAGCCGGCGTGAGAAGCAAGAAGACTTCAAAAGTGGCGGCAGAAGACTCCAGTCTTCATATGAGGTAGCGCACAGCACTGCAGCTGTGCGCCATTGCTCCCACATAAACCCGCACACTCCGGTCACTGTAGGGTGCAGGGCGCAGGGGAGGGCGCCCTGGGCAGCAATTAAGTACCTCTTGGCATAAAAGAGCATATATACAGTTGGGCACTGTATATATGCATGAGCCCCCGCCATTATTTTACACAAAATCGCGGGACAGAAGCCCGCCGCTGAGGGGGCGGGGCTTCTTCTTCAGCACTCACCAGCGCCATTTTCTCTCCACGGCTCCGCTGAGAGGAAGCTCCTCAGGCTCTCCCCTGCAGAATCACGGTAGAAAGAGGGTAAAAAGAGAGAGGGGGCACATAAATTTGGCGCAAAATCAGTGTATACAGCAGCTACTGGGTAAACACTAAGTTACTGTGTAATTCCTGGGTCATATAGCGCTGGGGTGTGTGCCGGCATACTCTCTCTTTCTGTCTCTCCAAAGGGCCTTGTGGGGGTTCTGTTCTCAAATAGAGCATCCCCTGTGTGTGTGGTGTGTCGGTACGCTTGTGTCGACATGTTTGACGAAGGCTATGTGGAAGCAGAGCAGGTGCAAATGAATGTGGTGTCTCCGCCGACGGCGCCGACACCTGATTGGATGGATATGTGGAAGGTGCTAAATGATAATGTAAGCTCTTTGCATAAAAGGTTGGATAAAGCTTAAGCCTTGGGACAGTCAGGGTCTCAACCCATGCCTGATCCTACAGCCCAGAGGCCGTCAGGGTCTCAGAAGCGCCCACTATCCCAAATTGTTGATACAGATATCGACACGGATTCTGACTCCAGTGTCGATGGTGATGATGCAAAGTTGCAGCCTAAAATGGCTAAAGCCATCCGCTACATGATTATAGCAATGAAGGATGTATTGCACATCTCAGAGGAAAACCCTGTCCCTGACGAGGGTCTATATGTTTGGGGAAAAAAGGCAAGAGGTGACTTTTCCCCCCTTCACGTGAGTTAAATGAGTTATGTGAAAAAGCTTGGGAATCTCCTGATAGGAAAATGTAGATTTCTCTATCGTCCTAGTGGATGCTGGGGTTCCTGAAAGGACCATGGGGAATAGCGGCTCCGCAGGAGACAGGGCACAAAAAGTAAAGCTTTAGGATCAGGTGGTGTGCACTGGCTCCTCCCCCTATGACCCTCCTCCAAGCCTCAGTTAGATTTTTGTGCCCGGCCGAGAAGGGTGCAATCTAGGTGGCTCTCCTAAAGAGCTGCTTAGAAAAGTTTAGCTTAGGTTTTTTATTTTACAGTGAGTCCTGCTGGCAACAGGATCACTGCAACGAGGGACTTAGGGGAGAAGAAGTGAACTCACCTGCGTGCAGGATGGATTGGCTTCTTTGGCTACTGGACATTAGCTCCAGAGGGACGATCACAGGTACAGCCTGGATGGTCACCGGAGCCTCGCCGCCGGCCCCCTTGCAGATGCTGAAACGAGAAGAGGTCCAGAATCGTCGGCAGAAGACTCCTCAGTCTTCTTAAGGTAGCGCACAGCACTGCAGCTGTGCGCCAATTCCTCTCAGCACACTTCACACGGCAGTCACTGAGGGTGCAGGGCGCTGGGAGGGGGGCGCCCTGGGAGGCAAATGAAAACCTTTTTTTGGCTAAAAATACCTCACATATAGCCTCCGGGGGCTATATGGAGATATTTAACCCCTGCCAGAATCCATTAAAGAGCGGGAGACGAGCCCGCCGAAAAAGGGGCGGGGCCTATCTCCTCAGCACACAGCGCCATTTTCCCTCACAGAAAGGCTGGAGGGAAGGCTCCCAGGCTCTCCCCTGCACTGCACTACAGAAACAGGGTTAAAACAGAGAGGGGGGGCACTAATTTGGCGTTAGAAATATATAAAAGATGCTATAAGGGAAAACACTTATATAAGGTTGTCCCTATATAATTATAGCGTTTTTGGTGTGTGCTGGCAAACTCTCCCTCTGTCTCTCCAAAGGGCTAGTGGGTCCTGTCCTCTATCAGAGCATTCCCTGTGTGTGTGCTGTGTGTCGGTACGTGTGTGTCGACATGTATGAGGACGATGTTGGTGAGGAGGCGGAGCAATTGCCTGTAATGGTGATGTCACTCTCTAGGGAGTCGACACCGGAATGGATGGCTTATTTAGGGAATTACGTGATAATGTCAACACGCTGCAAGGTCGGTTGACGACATGAGATGGCCGACAAACAATTAGTACCGGTCCAGACGTCTCAGAAACACCGTCAGGGGTTTTAAAACGCCCGTTTACTTTAGTCTGTCGACACAGACACAGACCCGGACACTGAATCCAGTGTCGACGGTGAATAAACAAACGTATTCCTTATTAGGGCCACACGTTAAGGGCAATGAAGGAGGTGTTACATATTTCTGATACTACAAGTACCACAAAAGAGGGTATTATGTGGGATGTGAAAAAACTACCGTAGTTTTTCCTGAATCAGATAAATTAAATGAAGTGTGTGATGATGCGTGGGTTCCCCCCGATAGAAAATTATGGGCGGTATACCCTTTCCCGCCAGAAGTTAGGGCGCGTTGGGAAACACCCCTTAGGGTGGATAAGGCGCTCACACGCTTATCAAAACAAGTGGCGGTACCGTCTATAGATAGGGCCGTCCTCAAGGAGCCAGCTGACAGGAGGCTGGAAAATATCATAAAAAGTATATACACACATACTGGTGTTATACTGCGACCAGCGATCGCCTCAGCCTGGATGTGCAGAGCTGGGGTGGCTTGGTCGGATTCCCTGACTAAAAATATTGATACCCTTGACAGGGACAGTATTTTATTGACTATAGAGCATTTAAAGGATGCATTTTCTATATATGCGAGATGCACAGAGGGATATTTGCACTCTGGCATCAAGAGTAAGTGCGATGTCCATATCTGCCAGAAGATGTTTATGGACACGACAGTGGTCAGGTGATGCAGATTCCAAACGGCACATAGGTGTATTGCCGTATAAAGGAAGAGGAGTTATTTGGGGTCGGTCCATCGGACCTGGTGGCCACGGCAACTGCTGGAAAATCCACCGTTTTTACCCTAAGTCACATCTCTGCAGAAAAAGACACCGTCTTTTCAGCCTCAGTCCTTTCGTCCCTATAAGAGTCATATCTGCCCAGGGATAGAGGAAAGGGAAGAAGACTGCAGCAGGCAGCCCATTCCCAGGAACAGAAGCGTTCCACCGCTTCTGCCAAGCTCTCAGCATGACGCTGGGACCGTACAGGACCCCTGGATCCTACATGTAGTATCCCAGGGGTACAGATTGGAATGTCGAGACGTTTCCCCTTCGCAGGCTCCTGAAGTCTGGTTTACCAAGGTCTCCCTCCGACAAGGAGGCAGTATGGGAAACAATTCACAAGCTGTATTCCCAGCAGGTGATAATCAAATTACCCCTCCTACAACAAGAAAAGGGGTATTATTCCACATTATATTGTGGTACTGAAGCCAGAAGGCTAGGTGAGACCTATTCTAAATCTAAAAAAATTTGAACACTTACAAAGGTTCAAATCAAGATGGAGTCACTCAGAGCAGTGATAACGAACCAGGAAGAAGGGGACTATATAGTGTCCCGAGACATCAGGGATGCTTACCTCCATGTCCAAAATTTGCCCTTCTCACTAAGGGTACCTCAGGTTCGTGGTACAGAACTGTCACTATCAGTTTCAGACGCTGCCGTTTGGATTGTCCACGGCACCCCGGGTCTTTACCAAGGTAATGGCCGAAATGATGATTCTTCTTCGAAGAAAAGGCGTCTTAATTATCCCTTACTTGGACGATCTCCTGATAAGGGCAAAGTCCAGGGAACAGTTGGAGGTCGGAGTAGCACTATCTCGGATACTGCTACAACAGCACGGGTGGATTCTAAATATTCCAAAATCGCAGCTGATCCCGACGACAAGTCTGCTGTGCCTAGGGATGATTCTGGACACAGTCCAGAAAAAGGTGTTTCTCCCGGAAGAGAAAGCCAGGGAGTTATCCGAGCTAGTCAGGAACCTCCTAAAATCAGTGCATCATTGCACAAGGGTCCTGGTAAAGATGGTGACTTCCTACGAAGCAATTCCATTCGGCAGATTTCACGCAAGAATTTTTCAGTGGGATCTGCTGGACAAATGGTCCGGATCGCATCTTCAGATGCATCAGCGGATAACCCTATATCCAAGGACAAGGGTGTCTCTCCTGTGGTGGTTACAGAGTGCTCATCTTCTAGAGGGCCGCAGATTCGGCATTCAGGATTGGATGCTGGTGACCACGGAGGCCAGCCCGAGAGGCTGGGGAGCAGTCACACAAGGAAAAAATTTCCAGGGAGTGTGATCAAGTCTGGAGACTTTTCTCCACATAAATATACTGGAGCTAAGGGTAAATTTATAATACTCTAAGCTTAGCAAGACCTCTGCTTCAAGGTCAGCCGGTATTGATCCAGTGGGAAAAACATCACGGCAGTCGCCCACGTAAATAGACAGGGCGGCACAAGAAGCAGGAGGGCAATGGCAAAAACTGCAAGGACTTTTCGCTGGGCGGAAAATCATGTGATAGCACTGTCAGCAGTGTTTCATTCCGGGAATGGAAACTGGGAAGCAGACTTCCTCAGCAGGCACGACCTCCACCCGGCAGAGTGGAAACTTCATCGGGAAGTTTTCCACATGATTGTAAACCGTTGGGAAATACCAAAGGTGGACATGATGGCGTCCCGTCTGAACAAAAAACGGGACAGGTATTGCGCCAGGTTAAGAGACCCTCAGGCAATAGCTGTGGACGTTCTGGTAACACCATGGATGTACCAGTCGGTGTATGTGTTCCATCCTCTGCTTCTCATACCTAAGGTACTGAGACTTATAAGACGTAGAGGAGTAAGAACTATACTCATGGCTCCGGATTGGCCAAGAAGGACTTGGTACCCGGAACTTCAAGAGATGCTCACAGAGGACTTATGGCCTCTGCCGCTAAGAAGGGACTTGTTTCAGCAAGTACCATGTCTGTTCCAAGACTTACCGCAGCTGCGTTTGACGGTATGGCGGTGGAACGCCGGATCCTAAGGGAAAAAGGCATTCCGGAAGAGGTCATTCCTACCCTGGTCAAAGCCAGAAAGGAGGTGACCGCACAACATTATCACCACATGTGGCAAAAATATGTTGCGTGGTGTGAGGCCAGAAAGGCCCCACGAAGAAATTTCAACTCGGTCGATTCCTGCATTTCCTGCAAACAGTGTCTATGGGCCTCAAATTGGGGTCCATTAAGGTTCAAATTTCGGCCCTGTCGATTTTCTTCCAGAAAGAAGTGGCTTCAGTTCCTGAAGTCCAGAAGTTTGTCAAGGGAGTATTGCATATACAACCCCCTTTTGTGCCTCCAGTGGCACTGTGGGATCTCAACGTAGTTCTGGGATTCCTCAAATCACATTGGTTTAAAACCAGTCAAATCTGTGGATTTGAAGCATCTCACATGAAAAGTGACCATGCTCTTGGCCCTGGCCTGGACCAGGCGAGTGTCAAATTGGTGTTTTTTTTCTCAAAAAAGCCCATATCTGGTTGTCCATTTGGACAGGGCAGAGCTGCGGACTCGTCCCCAGTTCTCTCCCTAAGGTGGTGTCAGTGTTTCACCTGAACCAGCTTATTTTGGTGCCTTGCGCCTACTAGGGACTTGGAGGACTCCAGGTTGCTAGATGTTGTCAGGGCCCTGTAAATATAGGTTCCAGGACGGCTGGAGTCAGGAAAACTGACTTGCTGTTATCCTGTATGCACCCAACAAACTGGGTGCTCTTGCTTCTAAGCAGACTATTGCTAGTTGGATGTGTAATACAATTCAGCTTGCACATTCTGTGGCAGGCCTGCCACAGCCAAAATATGTAAATGCCCATTCCACAAGGAAGGTGGGCTTATCTTGGGCGGCTGCCCGAGGGGTCTCGGCTTTACAACTTTGCCGAGCGGCTATTTAGTCAGGGGCAAACACATTGGTAAAATCCTACAAATTTGATACCCTGGCTAAGGAGGACCTGGAGTTCTCTCATTCGGTGCTGCAGAGTCATCCGCACTCTCCCGCCCGTTTGGGAGCTTTGGTATTATCCCCATGGTCCTTTCAGGAACCCCAGCATCCACTAGGACGATAGAGACAATAAGAATTTACTTACCGATAATTCTATTTCTCGGAGTCCGTAGTGGATGCTGGGCGCCCATCCCAAGTGCGGATTATCTGCAATACTTGTACATAGTTACAAAAATCGGGTTATTATTGTTGTGAGCCATCTTTTCAGAGGCTCCGCTGTTATCATACTGTTAACTGGGTTCAGATCACAGGTTGTACAGTGTGATTGGTGTGGCTGGTATGAGTCTTACCCGGGATTCAAAATCCTTCCTTATTGTGTACGCTCGTCCGGGCACAGTATCCTAACTGAGGCTTGGAGGAGGGTCATAGGGGGAGGAGCCAGTGCACACCACCTGATCCTAAAGCTTTACTTTTTGTGCCCTGTCTCCTGCGGAGCCGCTATTCCCCATGGTCCTTTCAGGAACCCCAGCATCCACTACGGACTCCGAGAAATAGAATTATCGGTAAGTAAATTCTTATTTTCCAAATGGTTACTTATGGCGTATCCTTTCCCGCCAACGGACAGGTTACGCTGGGAATCATCCCCTAGGGTAGACAAAGCTTTGACACGCTTATCTAAGAAGGTAGCCCTGCCGTCACAGGATACGGCCACCCTAAAAGATTCTGCGGATAGAAAGCAGGAAGGTATCCTGAAGTCCGTTTATACACATTCAGGTACCCTACTAAGGCCGGCAATTGCGTCGGCCTGGATGTGTAGTGCTGTAGCAGCATGGACAGATACTCTTGTCTGAGGAGCTTGATACCTTGGACAAGGATACTATATTACTGACCCTGGGGCATATAAAAGACGCTGTCCTATATATGAGGGATGCCCAGAGAGACATTTGCCTACTGGGCTCTAGAATAAATGCAATGTCGATTTCTGCCAGAAGGGTCCTGTGAACTCGGCACTGGACAGGTGATGCCGACTCAAAAAAGCACATGGAGGTTTTACCCTATAAGGGTGAGGAATTGTTTGGGGACGGTCTCTCGGACCTAGTTTCCACAGCTACGGCTGGGAAGTCAATTTTTTTTCCCATATATTCCCTCACAACCTAAGAAAGCACCGTATTACCAAATGCAGTCCTTTCGATCACAAAGAGGCAAGAAAGTCCGAGGTGCGTCTTTTCTTGCCAGAGGCAGGGGTAGAGGAAAGAAGCTACACAATACAGCTAGTTCCCAGGAACAGAAGTCCTCCCCGGCTTCCACTAAATCCACCACATGACGCTGGGGCTCCACAGGTGGAGCCAGGAGCGGTGGGGGCGCGTCTCCGAAATTTCAGCTACCAGTGGGTTCGCTCACGGGTGGATCCCTGGGCTATACAGATTGTGTCTCAGGGATACAAGCTGGAATTCGAAGTGATGCCCCCTCACCGTTACCTCAAATCGGCCCTGCCAGCTTCACAAATTATATCTCCAGCAGGTGGTGGTAAAGGTTCCCCTCCCTCAACAGGGAAGGGGTTACTATTCCACAATGTTTGTGGTACCGAAACCGGACGGTTCGTTCAGACCCATATTGAATTTAAAATCCCTGAACATTTACCTGAAATGGTTCAGGGTCAAGATGGAATCGCTCAGGGCCGTCATTGCAAGCCTGGAAGAGGGGGATTTTATGGTGTCTCTGGACATAAAGGATGCTTACCTGCATGTCCCCATTTATCCACCTCATCAGGAGTACCTCAGATTTGTGGTACAGGACTGTCATTACCAATTCCAGACGTTGCCGTTTGGTCTGTCCACGGCACCAAGAATATTTACCAAGGTAATGGCAGAAATGATGGTGCTTCTGCGAAAGCAAGGAGTCACAATTATCCCGTACTCGGACCATCTCCTCATAAAGGCGAGGTCCAGAGAGCAGTTGCTGATCAGCGTAGCACACTCTCGGGAAGTGTTGCAACAGCACGGCTGGATTCTGAATATTCCAAGGTCGCAGCTGATTCCTACGACGCGTCTGCCCTTCCTGGGCATGATTCTGGGCACAGACCAGAAGAAGGTGTTTTCTCCCGGCGGAGAAGAACCTGGAGCTCGTGACTCTGGTCAGAGACCTCTTAAAAGCAAAACAGGTGTCGGTGCATCAATGCACGCGAGTCCTGGGAAAGATGGTGGCGTCATACGAAGCCATTCCCATCAGCAGGTTCCATGCGAGGACCTTTCAGTGGGATCTGTTGGACAAGTGGTCCGGATCGCATCTTCAGATGCATCGTCTGATCACCCTATCCCCCAGGGCCAGGGTGTCTCTCCTGTGGTGGCTGCAGAGTGCTCACCTTCTCGAGGGCTGCAGGTTCGGCATACAGGACTGGGTCCTGGTGACCACGGATGCAAGCCTCCGAGGGTGGGGGGGCAGTCACTCAGGGAAGAAATTTCCAGGGGCTGTGGTCAAGTCAGGAGACTTGTCTGCACATCAATATCCTGGAACTAAGGGCCATATACAACGCCCTGAGTCAAGTGGAGCCTCTGCTTCGCAACCAACCGGTGCTGATTCAGCCAGACAACATCACCGCAGTGGCTCATGTAAACCGCCAAGGCGGCACAAGGAGCAGGGTGGCGATGGCAGAAGCCACCAGAATTCTTCGCTGGGCGGAGAATCACGTGCAAGCACTGTCAGCAGTGTTCATTCCGGGAGTGGACAACTGGGAAGCAGACTTCCTCAGCAGGCACGACCTCCACCCGGGAGAGTGGGGACTTCATCAAGAAGTCTTCACACAGCTAACAAATCGATGGTAACTGCCACAGGTGGACATGGCATCCCGCCTCAACAAAAAGCTACAAAGGTATTGCGCCAGGTCAAGAGACCCTCAGGCGATAGCTGTGGAAGCTCTAGTGACACCGTGGGTGTTCCAGTCGGTTTATGTGTTTCCTACTCTTCCTCTCATACCCAAGGTGCTGAGAATCATAAGAAAAAGAGGAGTGAGAACAATACTCATTGTTCCGGGTTGGCCAAGAAGGACTTGGTATCCGAAACTGCAAGAAATGCTCACAGAGGACCCATGGCCTCTGCCTCTCAGACAGGATCTGTTGCAACAGGGGCCTTGTCTGTTCCAAGACTTACCGCGGCTGCGTTTGACAGCATGGCGGTTGAACGCCGGATCCTAGCGGAGAAATAAACGTTATGGTAAGAACTTACCGTTGATAACGTGATTTCTCTTATGTCCACAGGTATCCACAGGATAACATTGGGATATTGTCGAGCGACAGCGAAAATGGCACCAACACGGTCACGAGCTTTCTGGCCTCCCAGGATGCATTGGGGCCTCCACTATATAGTCCCGCCCACTGACTCGGTCAGATCAGTTCTTTCCACAGCGATTATAGGCAGGAACATTAGGTAGAGACCTGTACAGGCGATAAGAACACACATGCACACCCTTCCATACAAGAAGGAAGAGGTTTTTAGTGTTTGTCTAGATCCTCAAATCGGATGCGTCCGGGTGGGATCCCTGTGGATACCTGTGGACATAAGAGAAATCACGTTATCAACGGTAAGTTCTTACCATAACGTTTATTTCTCTGGCTGGGTCCACAGGATTATCCACAGGATAACATTGGGATTCCCAAAGCCATTTTAGTGGTGGGGACGCTCCTGATTGCACAGGAGGACCTTTCGCCCGAAGTCTGCGTCATGAGAGGCAAAAGTATCCAAGGCATAATGTCTGATGAATGTGTTTATGGAAGACCATGTGGCTGCCTTACATATCTGTTCTGCTGATGCACCCTGTTGTGCTGCCCAAGAAGGACCTACCTTACGTGTAGAGTGTGCAGAGACATTAGCCGGAATAGGGAGATCTGCATGAGAATAAGCTTCAGATATTACCACTCGGAGCCATCTCGCCAGCGTCTGTTTACTAGCAGGCCAACCTCTCCTATGGAATCCGTAGAGGATGAAGAGGGAATCTGTTTTCCTGATGGCACTAGTACGATCTATATAGATTTTTAAAGACAGGACCACGTCCAGTGACGCTTCTCCCGCAGATAGTCCCGATACCTGAAAAGCTGGGACTACAATCTCTTCATTCAGGTGAAACTTTGACACCACCTTTGGAAGATAACTAGATCTCGTTCTGAGAACTGCTCTGTCTGGAAAAAAACTTAGGATAGGAGACTTACATGATAATGCTCCTAAATCTGACACTCTTCTGGCTGACGCCATTGCCAGTAAAAAAAGAACTTTAATCGTTAACCACTTAAGATCCGCTCTCTCAAGTGGTTCAAACAAAGGACCCTGGAGAAATTTAAGAACTAAATTCAAATCCCAGGGAGCTGCAGGAGGAACAAATGGAGGTTGAATATGTACTACTCCTTGGAAAAACGTACGTACATCCTGTAGGTCGGCAATCTTCTGCTGAAACCATACAGTCAACGCTGAGACTTGCACCCTCAAGGAAGCAACCTTCAACCCCTTATCCAATCCTGCCTGCAGAAAATCCAAAATTCTAGCTACTTTAAAGGCTCTTGGATTGTAATTTTTTCCAGAACACCAATGAATATAGGCTTGCCATATTCTATGATATACACGGGCCGAAGAAGGCTTTCTTGCTCTAAGCATGGTTTGGATTACTTGCTTTGAAAATCCTTTAGCCTCTAAGATAGAGGTTTCAACAGCCACGCCGTCAAAGACAGGCGATCCAGATGACTGTGACAACAAGAACCCTGCATTAACAGATCTGGACGTTGAGTGAGCAGTATCGGTGCTTCCACGGACATTCTCCACAGATCTGTGTACCAATGCCTTCTTGGCCAAGCTGGAGCTATTAGAATGATTGCTCCTTTTGCCTGTTTTATTTTTCTCACTACTCTGGGTAACAGAGATTTCTCTATCGTCCTAGTGGATGCTGGGGTTCCTGAAAGGACCATGGGGAATAGCGGCTCCGCAGGAGACAGGGCACAAAAAGTAAAGCTTTACGATCAGGTGGTGTGTACTGGCTCCTCCCCCTATGACCCTCCTCCAAGCCTCAGTTAGATTTTTGTGCCCGGCCGAGAAGGGTGCAATCTAGGTGGCTCTCCTAAAGAGCTGCTTAGAAAAGTTTAGCTTAGGTTTTTTATTTTACAGTGAGTCCTGCTGGCAACAGGATCACTGCAACGAGGGACTTAGGGGAGAAGAAGTGAACTCACCTGCGTGCAGGATGGATTGGCTTCTTGGCTACTGGACATTAGCTCCAGAGGGACGATCACAGGTACAGCCTGGATGGTCACCGGAGCCTCGCCGCCGGCCCCCTTGCAGATGCTGAAACGAGAAGAGGTCCAGAATCGGCGGCAGAAGACTCCTCAGTCTTCTTAAGGTAGCGCACAGCACTGCAGCTGTGCGCCATTTTCCTCTCAGCACACTTCACACGGCAGTCACTGAGGGTGCAGGGCGCTGGGAGGGGGGCGCCCTGGGAGGCAAATGAAAACCTTTTTTGGCTAAAAATACCTCACATATAGCCTCCGGGGGCTATATGGAGATATTTAACCCCTGCCAGAATCCACTAAAGAGCGGGAGACGAGCCCGCCGAAAAAGGGGCGGGGCCTATCTCCTCAGCACACAGCGCCATTTTCCTCACACAGCTCCGCTGGTCAGGAAGGCTCCCAGGCTCTCCCCTGCACTGCACTACAGAAACAGGGTAAAACAAGAGAGGGGGGGCAAAATTGTGGCAAAACTATATTATTAAAGCAGCTATACAGGGAGCACTTATTATAAGGCTATCCCTGTCATATATAGCGCTTTTGGTGTGTGCTGGCAAACTCTCCCTCTGTCTCCCCAAAGGGCTAGTGGGGTCCTGTCTTCGTTAAGAGCATTCCCTGTGTGTCTGCTGTGTGTCGGTACGTGTGTCGACATGTATGAGGACGATATTGGTGTGGAGGCGGAGCAATTGCCAAATATGGGGATGTCACCTCCTAGGGGGTCGACACCAGAATGGATGCCTTTATTTATGGAATTACGGGATAATGTCAACACGCTAAAGCAGTCGTTTGACGACCTGAGACGGCCGGACAATCAATTAGTGCCTGTCCAGGCGCCTCAAACACCGTCAGGGGCTGTAAAACGCCCTTTGCCTCAGTCGGTCGACACAGACCCAGACACAGGCACTGATTCCAGTGGCGACGGTGACGAATCAACCGTATTTTCTAGTAGGGCCACACGTTATATGATTTTGGCAATGAAGGAGGCGTTACATATTGCTGATACTACAGGTACCACAAAACAGGGTATCATGTGGGGTGTGAAAAAACTACCTATAGTTTTTCCTGAATCAGATGAATTAAATGAGGTGTGTGATGAAGCGTGGGTTGCCCCCGATAAAAAAATGCTAATTTCAAAGAAGTTATTGGCTTTATACCCTTTCCCGCCAGAGGTTAGGGCGCGCTGGGAAACACCTCCTAGGGTGGACAAGGCGCTCACACGCTTATCAAAACAAGTGGCGTTACCCTCTCCTGAGACGGCCGCACTTAAAGATCCAGCAGATAGGAGGATGGAAAATATCCAAAAAAGTATATACACACATACAGGTGTTATACTACGACCAGCTATAGCGACAGCCTGGATGTGCAGTGCTGGGGTAGCTTGGTCAGAGTCCCTGATTGAAAATATTGATACCCTGGATAGGGACAATGTTTTACTGTCTTTAGAGCAAATAAAGGATGCAGTTCTTTATATGCGTGATGCACAGAGGGATATCTGCACACTGGCATCACGGGTAAGTGCTATGTCCATTTCGGCCAGAAGAAGTTTATGGACGCGACAGTGGTCAGGCGATGCGGACTCAAAACGGCATATGGAAGTTTTGCCGTATAAAGGGGAGGAGTTATTTGGTGTCGGTCTATCGGATTTGGTGGCCACGGCTACAGCCGGGAAATCCACCTTTTTACCTCAAGTCACTCCCCAACAGAAAAAGACACCGACTTTTCAACCGCAGCCCTTTCGTTCCTTTAAAAACAAGAGAGCAAAGGGATATTCATATCTGCCACGAGGCAGAGGAAGGGGGAAGAGACAGCAACAGGCAGCTCCTTCCCAGGAACAGAAGCCCTCCCCCGCTTCTACAAAAGCCTCAGCATGACGCTGGGGCTTCTCAAGCGGACTCGGGGGCGGTGGGGGGTTGTCTCAAGAATTTCAGCGCGCAGTGGGCTCACTCGCAGGTAGATCCCTGGATCCTGCAGATAATATCTCAGGGGTACAGGTTGGAACTAGAGACGGATCCACCTCGCCGTTTCCTGAAGTCTGCTTTACCAACGTCCCCCTCCGACAGGGTGACGGTCTTGGAAGCCATTCACAAGCTGTACTCTCAGCAGGTGATAGTCAAGGTACCCCTTTTACAACAAGGAAAGGGGTATTATTCCACTCTATTTGTGGTACCGAAGCCGGATGGCTCGGTAAGACCTATTCTAAATCTGAAATCCTTGAACCTGTACATAAAGAAGTTCAAGTTCAAGATGGAGTCACTCAGAGCAGTGATAGCGAACCTGGAAGAAGGGGACTTTATGGTATCCTTGGACATCAAGGATGCGTATCTCCACGTTCCAATTTACCCCTCACACCAGGGGTACCTCAGGTTCGTCGTACAGAACTGTCACTATCAGTTTCAGACGCTGCCGTTCGGATTGTCCACGGCACCTCGGGTCTTTACCAAGGTAATGGCCGAGATGATGATTCTTCTTCGAAGAAAAGGCGTATTAATTATCCCATACTTGGACGATCTCCTAATAAGGGCAAGGTCCAGAGAACAGCTAGAGATGGGATTAGCACTGTCTCAAGAAGTGCTAAAACAGCACGGGTGGATTCTGAATATTCCAAAATCCCAGTTAATTCCGACAACACGTCTGCTGTTCCTAGGGATGATTCTGGACACGGTTCAAAAAAAAAAAAAAAAAGGTTTTTCTCCCGGAGGAAAAAGCCAAGGAGTTATCCGAGCTTGTCAGGAACCTCCTAAAACCAGGAAAGGTGTCTGTACATCAATGCACAAGAGTCCTGGGAAAAATGGTGGCTTCTTACGAAGCAATTCCATTCGGCAGATTCCACGCAAGAATTTTCCAGAGGGATCTGTTGGACAAATGGTCAGGGTCGCATCTTCAGATGCACCAGCGGATAACCCTGTCTCCAAGGACAAGGGTATCTCTTCTGTGGTGGTTGCAGAGTGCTCATCTATTGGAGGGCCGCAGATTCGGCATACAGGATTGGATCCTGGTGACCACGGACGCCAGCCTGAGAGGCTGGGGAGCAGTCACACAAGGAAGAAACTTCCAGGGCGTGTGGTCGAGCCTGGAAACGTCTCTTCACATAAACATTCTGGAACTAAGAGCAATCTACAATGCTCTAAGCCAGGCAGAACCTCTGCTTCAAGGAAAACCGGTGTTGATCCAGTCGGACAACATCACGGCAGTCGCCCATGTGAACAGACAGGGCGGCACAAGAAGCAGGAGTGCAATGGCAGAAGCTGCAAGGATTCTTCGCTGGGCAGAGAATCATGTGATAGCACTGTCAGCAGTGTTCATCCCGGGAGTGGACAACTGGGAAGCAGACTTCCTCAGCAGACACGACCTTCACCCGGGAGAGTGGGGACTTCATCCAGAAGTTTTCCACATGCTGGTAACCCGTTGGGAAAGACCAATGGTGGACATGATGGCGTCTCGCCTCAACAAAAAACTGGACAGGTATTGCGCCAGGTCAAGAGATCCGCAGGCAATAGCTGTGGACGCGCTGGTAACGCCTTGGGTGTACCAGTCGGTGTATGTGTTTCCTCCTCTGCCTCTCATACCAAAAGTATTGAGAATTATACGGCAAAGAGGCGTAAGAACGATACTAGTGGTTCCGGATTGGCCAAGAAGGACTTGGTACCCGGAACTTCAAGAGATGATCACGGAAGATCCGTGGCCTCTACCTCTGAGAAGGGACTTGCTTCAGCAGGGTCCCTGTCTGTTTCAAGACTTACCGCGGCTGCGTTTGACGGCATGGCGGTTGAACGCCGGATCCTAAAGGAAAAAGGCATGCCGGAAGAAGTCATTCCTACTTTGATTAAAGCAAGGAAGGAAGTAACCGCGCAACATTATCACCGCATTTGGCGAAAATATGTTGCGTGGTGCGAGGATCGGAGTGCTCCGACGGAGGAATTTCAACTGGGTCGATTCCTACATTTCCTGCAATCAGGATTGTCTATGGGTCTCAATTTGGGATCTATTAAGGTTCAAATTTCGGCCCTGTCGATTTTCTTCCAAAAAGAATTGGCTTCAGTTCCTGAAGTCCAGACTTTTGTTAAGGGAGTGCTGCATATACAGCCCCCTGTGGTGCCTCCAGTGGCACCGTGGGATCTCAATGTTGTTTTGGACTTTCTCAAATCTCATTGGTTTGAACCACTAAAAACTGTGGATTTGAAATATCTCACATGGAAAGTGACCATGCTACTAGCCCTGGCTTCGGCCAGGAGAGTGTCAGAACTGGCAGCTTTATCTTACAAAAGCCCATATCTGATTTTCCATTCGGACAGGGCAGAACTGCGGACTCGTCCGCATTTTCTCCCTAAGGTGGTGTCAGCATTTCATCTGAACCAACCTATTGTAGTGCCTGCGGCTACAAGCGACTTGGAGGACTCCAAGTTGTTGGACGTTGTCAGAGCTTTAAAAATATACATTTCAAGGACAGCTGGAGTCAGGAAATCTGACTCGCTGTTTATACTATATGCTCCCAACAAGTTGGGCGCTCCTGCGTCTAAGCAGACTATTGCTCGCTGGATTTGTAGTACGATTCAGCTTGCACATTCTGTGGCAGGCCTGCCACAGCCAAAATCGGTAAAAGCCCACTCCACAAGGAAGGTGGGTTCTTCTTGGGCGGCTGCCCGAGGGGTCTCGGCATTACAACTCTGCCGAGCGGCTACGTGGTCGGGGGAGAACACGTTTGTAAAATTCTACAAATTTGATACCCTGGCTAAGGAGGACCTGGAGATCTCTCATTCGGTGCTGCAGAGTCATCCGCACTCTCCCGCCCGTTTGGGAGCTTTGGTATAATCCCCATGGTCCTTTCAGGAACCCCAGCATCCACTAGGACGATAGAGAAAATAAGAATTTACTTACCGATAATTCTATTTCTCGGAGTCCGTAGTGGATGCTGGGCGCCCATCCCAAGTGCGGATTATCTGCATTACTTGTACATAGTTACAAAAATCGGGTTATTATTGTTGTGAGCCATCTTTTCAGAGGCTCCGCTGTTATCATACTGTTAACTGGGTTTAGATCACAGGTTGTACGGTGTGATTGGTGTGGCTGGTATGAGTCTTACCCGGGATTCATAAATCCTTCCTTATTGTGTACGCTCGTCCGGGCACAGTACCTAACTGAGGCTTGGAGGAGGGTCATAGGGGGAGGAGCCAGTACACACCACCCGATCGTAAAGCTTTACTTTTTGTGCCCTGTCTCCTGCGGAGCCGCTATTCCCCATGGTCCTTTCAGGAACCCCAGCATCCACTACGGACTCCGAGAAATAGAATTATCGGTAAGTAAATTCTTATTATTGGAGGGAACAGATATGCCAGCTGAAACCTCCATTCTACTGACAGTGCGTCTACCAGGACTGCTCCTGGGTCCCTTGTTCTTGATCCGTACCTCGGAACTTTGTTGTTTAGACGAGACGCCATAAGGTCTATCTCCGGTAGACCCCATCTGTTCACCAGTGTCTGAAACACTTCTGGGTGTAGTGCCCATTCGGTTTCCTGAATGGTGTGCCGACTGAGAAAATCCGCTTCCCAATTTAGTACACCCGGGACAAATACTGCTGACAATGCTGGGAGATGGAGTTCTGCCCACTTTAGAATGGGAGTTACTTCCTCCATCAGACTCTTGCTGTGAGTCCCTCCTTGATGATTTAGGTATGCTACTGCCGTCGCATTGTCTGAGCGGATCTGGACTGGTCTTCCTTGTAGATTGTCCTTTGCCTGAACTAGGGCCAAGTAAATGGCTCTTATTTCTAACAGATTTATCGGCAGGCGACTTTCCCTTGCGGTCCATTTTCCCTGGAACCATAGGCTTCCAAGTACCGCCTCCCAACCTTGCAGGCTGGCATCTGTCGTCAGGACTTGCCACTCTTTTATCCAAAAGGTCTCCCCTTGTTTAAATGGTCTGTCTGTAGCCACCATGCTAGAGACCTTTTTACATTTACTGGAATCTTTATCATCTGCTTCTTTATTGTTTGATGATTTCCGTTCCATTTTGTCAAAATGAGATGCTGCAATGGTCTGGAGTGGAATTGCGCATATTCCACCATGTCGAACGTTGATACCATCAGACCCAACAGTCGCATTGCTGCATGGACTGACATTGTCTGGGCTTGCAACGCTTCCTGAGCCATGACCTGCACCTTGACTATTTTCTTCTCTGGTAAGAGAACTCTCTGTAGGTCTGAATCCAATATGGCTCCCAAATGAACCATCCGCTGTGATGGATTCAGGGACGACTTCTCCCAATTTATGAGCCACCCGTGTCTCTGTAAACAAACTATCGTCTGTTGGAGATGGCTCAACAGTAAATCTTGCGACTGTGCTAAGATTAATAGGTCGTCTAGGTATGGGAATATCCTTATCCCTTGTTTGCGCAGACAAGCTGCCATAACCACCATGATCTTGGTAAACACCCTGGGTGCTGTAGCTAGCCCGAAGGGCAGAGCTTGGAACTGGAAGTGTTCCTTGAGGATGGCAAACCTGAGGTAACACTGATGTGATAGTGCTATAGGCACATGTAGGTAAGCATCCCGCACATCCAGAGATACCATATAGTCTCCCGGTTCCATAGCCAACATTATGGAGCGTAACGTCTCCATGTGGAACTTCGGGATCCATATGTAATTGTTCAACATCTTCAGATTTAGAATTGGTCGATATGACCCATTTGGTTTCTGGATTAGAAACAGATTGGAGTAATACCCCTGTCCCTTTTGTGATGGAGGTACTGGGACAATCACACCTGACTGCAGTAATTTTTGGACTGCTTCTTGCAGGGCATTGGCCTTCGACTCTATACGAGACGGGCTGGTGCAAAAAAATCTTTGAGGAGGCTGCCTCCTGAATGGGAACCCATACCCCTGAGATACTACCTTCTGCACCCAGGCATCTGTTGTTGACTGTTGCCATGTGTGTGCAAATTGCAGGAGTCGGCCCCCAACCCTGGAATCCTCCAGGCGGAGGCCCGTCTCTTCAGGCTGAGGGCTTTTGTTCAGGTTTGGAAGCTGGCTTTTTGCTAGCCCACTGCTTCCTACCCCTGGATTTAAACTGGGGTTGTTTAGGCTCCTCTTTACCTTTCGCTTTGCTTTGCCAGCGAAATGAGCGAAATTTTAAACCCTTGGACTTAGGGTTGTAGGTAGCCGGAAATCTGACCTTCTTCGATTCAGCCTCTGACTCTAGGATATCCGATAAAGGTTTTCCAAATAATATATTACCCACGAAAGGCAATGCTTCCAATTCCTTCTTGGACTCCGCATCTGCCTTCCAGGTCCGTAGCCAGACTGCTCTGTGAGCGACTACTGCCAGGGCTGAAGCTTTAGAAGCAACAGTGCCTACATCAATGGCTGCTTCTTCTAAATACTGGGCAGATTATCTTAAACGGCAAAGACGATCCTCTTGCTCCCTAGTAGGAGAGGGGATGTCATTCTCTAGTTCCTCTATCCATTCGCCCATTGCCTTTGCTACTCAGGCCGAAGCCATAGCAGGTCTTACCACTGCACCCACAAGAGAAAAAATATTTTTCAATAGGCTCTCTACCCTCCTGTCTGTGACATCATTCAAAGAGGTAGATGACCGTGGCAAAGCAGATTTGTGCACTAGTCGCAGAACATGTGCATCTACTTTTGGAGGAACTTCTCTCTTCGAACAATCTCCAGCTGGAAATGGATAATAAGAATCCCATCTCCTAGGAATCTTATACTTTTTACCGGGCGCTGCCCAAGACTCATCCATCATTTCCGTCAACTCCTCCGACGCTGGAAATTCAGCTTTCACTGACTTTGTTCGTTTGAATACAGGTGCTTTTGCTTTTAACGCTGTCTTGGCTGGTTCTTCCAGAGAAAGCACAGCCTTTACTGCATTAATGAGTTCAGCTACATCATCTGAACTAAAGCTCTGCGACTGATCATCATACGGAGTTGAATCTATTGTTTCCGCATCATCATCCGATGTATCCTCTTGTGTAGTCTGCCATACAGACGTATCTGTCTTAGTCTTACCTACCCCTTGGTTGCTTGTAGAGGCTACTGGAACCAAACCATAGGAAGGGAGCTGCATGTATGGGTTCATAGTGTAACCTAACCCCTGAGGTGGTGCTACTGGAGCTAACCTGTCCGCTATTGAAGACAGAGTCTTTGCGAACATATTCCATGGTGGCTCTACTGGAGGTTGAACTAACTCCTGTTTTTTACTTCGCTGAAAAGCGAAACAGTTTGCACACAAACCCTCATAAGTGACCAATTGAATCATATCAATTACCCCTGACTTACAAGATAAGCATGTTAGGGCTGTAGGAGTGCTTGACAAATTCTCCTCATCACTTTTGCCGCTCACAGACATCTTTTCTGATATTGACTACACAATTCTGTGACTGAACCACACCCTATAATCAGTATATAGAGGTGAAATCAATCTGACCACAGTGCACCTGATTTGAGGGTCAGAACAGGACTGACATTACACAGAAAAGTCAGCACACATACTAGCAGTCAGTCACATGTTAAAGCATTAGACATTGTCATATGAGAATACAACCTCCATAATAACTTATACATAAGTAGGAAAATTGTACTTCTGTTTAACTGGTTCTTTTTCAACATCACATGCAGAAAACACAGTAATATACAGGTCTCATATGCAATAGGTACTAAAAATTAACAGTACACACTAAGAAGTAGAAGGAATTTTTAGTACTGTATACCCTGCCTCCAGGGAGCGGGATACAGGGAGACTCACCACACTTCCATATCCAAGCCAAGACGCTCGAAAGACGCTGAGTGGATTCAGATGCTACTGGTGTACACTGCCGCTCTTGGTAACTGATAACGGACACGGACGCTCACCAACAGACACGGACGCTGAGCGACTCCACGTGCATGCAGACACTAAAGGCCTGTGACTCGGTCTGGGCGGGTTTATATCCAGTGTACACAAACCGCAGCGTCTAAGCTGCGACCGAGTACCCTCGTGGTAGCGTCTGAGCCGGAAGTGAGGTCATTCAGTTCATGAAACGAGAGACCCGCGGGAACTGGCCATGAACTCGGAGGAGGGACGGCCAGGAGAGCGTCTGAAACCCCCTGTTGACTTAAACTCCCAGGATCGCGGCCTCACCTAGTCCTGGCGCCTATGATCCCCGGAGCGTAGCGCTGTCACACTCGAGATGTTCGGCGCATCAACACGCTGTTTGTAGTCTCCACCAAATCAGCGTAGCTGTGTCCTGACCCCTCTAGTAAGAGGAAGTCCATATACTCACTGTCTCCCCATGCTCCGGCCACAGCCTGGTAACGTCTGCTAGAACATCCGACACAGACGCCCGTCGAGACAGCACTGTACCGCGAAGGTAAGCGTTGTTGCGACCCGGTGGGGAGTTGTTGGAGCGACTCTTTCTAATACACGTTTAAGACGCTGTTAAGAGCAGTCGCTCAAACCAAAACAGTAAGTCTATAAAAATAAAGTAATGAAAACTTGAGGCTGCTTTCACAGCAGCCCTGTGACCATGCGGCTTCCTGCCGCACCAAGCAAAAAACTGATCTGACTGAGTCAGTGGGCGGGACTATATAGTGGAGGCCCCAATGCATCCTGGGAGGCCAGAAAGCTCGTGACCGTGTTGGTGCCATTTTCGCTGTCGCTCGACAATATCCCAATGTTATCCTGTGGATAATCCTGTGGACCCAGCCAGAGAAAGGCATTCCGGATTTCGGTTGAGGTTATTCCTACGCTGATAAAGGCTAGGAAGGACGTGACCGCAAAACATTATCACCGTATATGGCGAAAATATGTTGCTTGGTGTGAGGCCAGGAAGGCCCCTACAGAGGAATTCCAGCTGGGCCGTTTCCTTCACTTTCTACAGTCGGGAGTGACTATGGGCTTAAAATTAGGGTCCATTAAGGTCCAGATTTCGGCCCTATCCATTTTCTTTCAAAAGGAACTGGCTTCTCTTCCTGAAGTTCAGACGTTTGTAAAGGGAGTGCTGCATATTCAGCCCCCTTTTGTGCCACCAGTGGCACCTTGGGATCTTAACGTGGTGTTGAGTTTCCTGAAATCTCACTGGTTTGAGCCACTTACGATCGTGGAGTTAAAATATCTCACGTGGAAGGTGGTCATGCTATTGGCCTTAGCTTCGGCTAGGCGTGTGTCAGAATTGGCGGCTTTGTCATATAAAAGCCCCTGTCTGGTTTTCCATATGGACAGGGCAGAATTACGGACTCGTCCGCAATTTCTGCCGAAGGTGGTGTCATCTTTTCATTTGAACCAACCTATTGTGGTGCCTGCGGCTACTCGTGACTTGGAGGATTCCAAGTTACTAGATGTAGTCAGGGCTTTGAAGGTTTATGTAGCCAGAACGGCTGGAGTCAGGAAAACTGACTCGCTGTTTATCCTGTATGCATCCAACAAGCTGGGTGCTCCTGCTTCAAAGCAAACTATTGCTCGCTGGATCTGTAATACGATTCAGCAGGCTCATTCTGCGGCTGGTTTGCTGCCTCCAAAATCAGTAAAAGCCCATTCCACAAGGAAGGTGGGCTCTTTTTGGGCGGCTGCCCGAGGGGTCTCGGCATTACAGCTTTGCCGAGCAGCTACTTGGTCGGGTTCAAACACTTTTGCAAAGTTCTACAAGTTTGATACCCTGGCTGAGGAGGACCTTGTGTTTGCTCATTCGGTGCTGCAGAGTCATCCGCACTCTCCCGCCCGTTTGGGAGCTTTGGTATAATCCCCATGGTCCTTACGGAGTTCCCAGCATCCACTAGGACGTTAGAGAAAATAAGATTTTACTTACCGGTAAATCTATTTCTCGTAGTCCGTAGTGGATGCTGGGCGCCCGTCCCAAGTGCGGACTTCTTCTGCAATACTTGTATATAGTTATTGCTTAAATAAGGGTTATGTTATGGTTGCATCAGGTTTGTCTGATGATCTGTTACATACTGTTAACTGGTTAAGTTTATCACGAGTTATACGGTGTGATTGGTGTGGCTGGTATGAGTCTTACCCTGGATTCCAAAATCCTTTCCTTGTACTGTCAGCTCTTCCGGGCACATTTTCCTTAACTGAGGTCTGGAGGAGGGACATAGAGGGAGGAGCCAGTGCACACCAGTATTCCTAATTCTTTCTTAAAGTGCCCTATCTCCTGCGGAGCCCGTCTATTCCCCATGGTCCTTACGGAGTCCCCAGCATCCACTACGGACTACGAGAAATAGATTTACCGGTAAGTAAAATCTTATTTTTCACATCAAGCACTTGTGTTTTCCTCCGTTTCAATTTTTTCTCTCAAACAAGGGAAATGTTTGACAACATGTTTATGGAGATTCCTCTCCCAAAAATCAAGTTTGTGGCAAAATGCCTGATACCATCTGGTGAATATTCTTGTTTTTACCCTGCAGTTGAAGACTGAGTTCTTTCAGTTATGTCGACTAAAAATGCAGAGTACTGCTTCCACTCACGATTTCCAAGTTGATTGTAGTTTTCACCACGTTCTTTCAAAAATAAGATGATGGCAGGCAAGACTTCTCTGAAGCGGCAAAGTACTTTGCCCTTACTCATCAAACGCACTTTTTCAATGTAGCAAAAGATCCTCGTACTGGCAATCCAGTTCATTAGCAAGAACTTTAAATAACCGTTTTTGGAGATCATGTGCTCTAATTTGATTGACTATTTAAAAAAAAAAGCTTATTACCCCTTTCACATCGCACAAATAACCCGGTATCGACACGGCATATTGCCGTGTCGAAATGGGTCAGTGTGCGATGTGAAAGCACTTGCGCTGAATTAGCGGGTCGCCTGACCCGGTACTTCAACCCTGTATAAAAGAAAGATTATAACCGGGTTGAATACCGGGTCAGGCGCAGTGTGAATGGGAGCCGTGTTGATGCGACACGGTTCCCACTCATAGCATAGGGAGAGGTGGCGCAGGAGATTAGCTCATCGCCCAGCGCCGCCACCCCCCCGCTGCTGCTGCACCCCCCCCCCCCCCCTCCCCTGCTGCTATGGCAACCGACCCGGTATATTGCCAGGTCGGAAACCCACCATAGCAGAGCAAATGCCAGATCCCCCCCGGTAAGGACACGTTTCTCTTACCGGGTGGGATCCGGCATTTGATATCTGAAAGCGGTATTAGTTTACTTTTAGAAACATTGCACAAAGTGGGTGGAATTCAATTGATTATCGCACGTGATCTCCCGTCTAAAGTGATGGGAGATCGCGGGGGCGATAGTCAACAATTGGGAGTTTCTGATTTTCACGGCTGTAAACATAAATGAGTGTTAAAAATTTGCTAAATCTATAGAGATGTAAATTTGAGACGTCTTCATGTAAGTAAATATTAATCCATGGTTCTTGCGTTACCCGAGGAGAACTTGTGGCAGATAGATAAATACTGTATTAGTATTCTATGTTTATATATATATATATATATATATATATATATATATATATATATATATAATATATATTTGTCCATGCACTAGGAAGCCCAGCTCAGGATAAACCGGCACACTGTTTGAATGAATGAATGAATGAATATCTTTCTGTGTTTTAATAAAGTGCAAAATTATGCAAACAAGCAGCACAGGCAGTTTAGCAGCAAGGTAACATATGCAATGAAATACTCAACATCCCAACAGCTGTTTCGTCTGCCTTCATCAGGGCAATAATAAATTCAGCATATTTGTAAAGTCACCGCTCATCCTGCAGTGTAAAGTGCCAAGTGCCCAAACGTTGCAGTGTAAATGCAGCCTATTTAAACCCAGTGTCCAAATTACCTCATGTACACATGCTGTCTCCGGTCCCACGTGCGGATCAGTCCGACGTCATCCGGACGCGCCGTCATGTACCGCGCTTCGGTAGTGACGTCAGAGGCCTGGCGTGCCCTCACCTCTCCGCATTCAAGATGCAGAGAAATGTCACACATCCATTCCCCCCGGAAGGAACAAGCCCGCCGAGTCCTACCCTGGATGAAACCGCTCCATCGGCACGTCACATGACGTCCAAGGGGCGGTGCCAATATCCAGTTAGGTTGGCTGTCAACGGCAACCCGTGACAACCAGCCCATCACCCTAAGACCGGGCATGAGGTAGTACATGGGGATAGTAATTCATAACATATTTATGGCTGCCACAACACAATTGGTGAATCATGTGCCCACATCTAACTGTATACAGCTTATATTATTAATCCTACGTTATATAATGTGGGTGAATATGTCACATAGATAACAATTCACCAATATGGGATGAGCAGCAAAAACACTATATATCAAAAGTAAAAATAATAATACATCCCTGTCAGATGATGGATCTAGACGCAATCCAGAGGTCAAGACCCACGCGTACCAAACTCAGACCAAAAACAAAAATTAAAAATAAAAAAATATGCAAAAGCAAAAATGGTGAACATTATCACAAGAATGGGGTAAAAGAGAATTCTTCATTTAATCCTGTCGGAGTCAACGTGTCAAGTCGATGAATCCATCGGCACTCCTGCTGTAACAACAGTTTATGCCTATCTCCACCTAATTTTAGTGGCGGCACATGATCAATTGGCATGAACAATAGATCTTTGATGTTATGTCCATGTAGGAAGAAGTGTTTAGCAACCGGTGGTGTTGCGCCGTCCACTTTGATGAAAGCTTTCTTAATTGACGAGCGATGTAAAGCAATGCGTTCTTTAAGCATCCTCATGGTCTTGCCTACATAACGCTTGTTGCAGGGGCAGACAATCATGTAGGTAACATATCGTGTTTCACATGTCATACGATGACGTAGATCATGGGTCTTCATCCTGTGGCCCTCCAGCTGCTGTGAAACTACACATCCCAGCATGCACTGCCACAGTTTTGCTATTAAGGTATGCTAAAACTGAGGCAGGGCATTCTGGGATGTGTAGTTCCACAGCAGCTGGAGGGCCGCAGGTTGAAGACCCATGACGTAGATAATAAACCTTCTTTGACAAAGGTTGAGAAAAGCTGCTCCCTGTGCGCATATGTTTGCAATTGACACACGATCCACACTTAAAAGCTCCTTTTTTCAATTGCAGCCAAGTATTTTTTCCTTGGACTATAGGCACAATGTCCGAGTATGTTATTTGGTCCTTTAGATTGGCACTTCTTTTATATCAAAATAAGGGCAACCTCTCACAATATTTGCCCATAATCGGATCGGACTGCAAAATGTGCCAGTGCTTCAAGATCGCTTGTCTCGTACCCTTAGAGGATACAGAATAAGTGCTGGAAAAAATCAGTCGTCCCATTTCATCTGGACGTATACTGGGTTCCATTAACTGCTTTCGATCAAGTTTCAAACACCTGGATATCGATTCCTGGACTTCTCTCGGATCATATCCCCTTTCAATGAACTTATTGCCCATCTCTAAGAGGGCCTTTGGTAATGTCCCACTGTCCGACGTTATTCTAACAACTCTAACTAGCTGTGAATACGGTAAGCCCCTCTTAAGGGGTTGGGGATGGAAACTCGATGCTAGTAATAGTGTTTTTGTCAGTTGGTTTTGTAAAAATTTCCGTAAAAAAAGCCCCATCTTGTATATTTACTGTAACATCCAAAAAACGAATGCTGGTCAAGTCATAGGTACACGTGAATCTAATTGACCCTGGTAAAAGATTCAATTTGTTAACAAACTCAAGAAGTTTCAATTCACCTCCAGTCCACAGGATGAAAAGGTCATCTATGAAACGAACATAAAATTTGATAAATTCGGAAAATATTGGATCAGCCATAATATGTGCCTTCTCATATTGAAACATAAATAAATTGGCATACGATGGGGCCACATTGGACCCCATCGCTGTCCCCTGTAACTGTAAATAAAGAGAATTTTCAAACAAAAAATAATTTTTGTGCAAAATGAAATCCAACAACAAAATCAAAAATTCACATGGCGGACCCTCATACTGTGGACTGGAGGTAATCGCATCTCTCGTGGCCTCTAAGCCCTCAACATGATTGATATTAGTATATAAACTGGTGACATCCAAGGTCACCAGAATGCAATCATTCGGTATTGGACCAATGGAGTTCAGCTTTTTAAAAAAATCAGTGGTATCCCTAATAAAATAGGGCGTAGATTGTACAACAGGCTGCAAATGAAAATCTACATATTGTGACAATGTTTGACACAAGGATCCCCTTGAGGAGATGATAGGTCTCCCTGGGGGTTTCTGCATGCATTTATGAACTTTAGGCAGGGTATAGATCAAAGGTATACGAGGAAATTCTTGTGTCAAGAAGCCTGCTGTTTGTTCATCTATCCAGTTATTGGAGAGTCCCAGTTCAATAATTGAGTCAACTTCTCGCTTAAAATTGTCAGTAGGATCAAAGCGGAGCTGTTTATAGCATTGACCATCCGCTAATTGTCTATTGATTTCATTTACATAATCAATCCTATTTAGTAATACTATCCCCCCCGCCCTTATCGGCAGGGCGTATGATGATATCTGTGTTGTCCCGTAGTGCTTTAATAGCTGATCTTTCGGCTTTTGTCATGTTGTAATTTTTAATTCTAGTGTTCTGGACACTAGGTAAAGCCTCCTTTTTGACCAAACGCATAAACACCTCAATAGCGGAATTAGATAATGGTGGGTCAAATCTGCTAGAAGCTTTAAAGGGATTCACTGAACGATTATCTTCACTCTTTCTAGAAAAAAAGTCTGAGTTTCAATTGTCTAAAAAATTTGTATAATTCGACTTCACAATAAAATACATTCTGTTTGTGAGTCTGTACAAACGTAAGTCCCTTAGACAGTACTGCCATTTCTACTGCTGTAGGAAGGTAATCCGATAAATTAAAAACTGTTACATCCGACCTCCCTTGTAATTTTTCCCCCCGGTGTCTTTTGTGCCTGATCCCCCCCTCTCCTACAAGGTCTCCCGTGTCTTTGTTCTTTTTTGCCTTGCTCCTTGTAAAGTTCTTTTCCCCTAAAAAAGAGCCTCTTTGGTTACTGGAGTGATCAAAGTCACTCTGGGATGTATGTGAATCAATATCAGTAAATAAAACCTCCCGTTTTTTTACGAAAACCCTGGGTTGTTCTCCAGGGTCGTCTGTTAGATTGAGTAAATAACCAAGGATATACTCGAAGGTCTCGATAGTCCTCCTTAACTTTCCTATATTTGGACTTTTTGAAGGCCAGCAGATTGTTTCTAAAGGCTGTAACCGAATCATCCAATTTGATTAACCAATCATAGGAAGCATCAGCCTTCAAAATGTCCAAACCTGTTGATTCACAAGATAAAATCTTTCTTTCCCTTTTCAATATCCAAATTGACCTGTTGGACTACCAATACCATCAAATCAAAACTACATTGGTTCAATATTTGGCACCACTGGCGACAGAATTCTTTGTTGCTGCGACCCAACGTAGGTTGATTTTTGAGTCTAAATCCACGTGGAATCAATTTTTCTTTATGATATTGTGAAATAGTCAAACCGTGTAATTCCTGTTCGACTAATCTTTTGCGGAGTCGCAGCAAGTCAGCATTTACTTCTGTCGGCGTGTCAATGTCAAAGGCTAATTTGTCAGTAGATGAGAATAGTATTTTAGAAACCTCTTTATCTAAAAACCTCTTAGTACCTGTAATATAATTTGCGTCTAGATCCATCACCAAAACAAAGTATAGTACACCAGGAAAAAATATAAGAAAAAAAACAAAAAAACTGATAAAAATAAAAATGAAAACAAGAAAATTTGAAAAAATCCAAATCTTAGTGGTGCAGCTCCAAGTCCATAAGATAACAATCCGTTACTCAGGTTACATGAAATTCCACAAATGGAGTCGCAACACACCTCCAAGTTAATAGATAGGTGCCCGGTCAGATAAATAGTATAGCATTTGTCCATGCACTAGGAAGCCCAGCTCAGGATAAACCAGCACACTGTTTGAATGAATGAATATCTTTCTGTGTTTTAATAAAGAATTCTATCGCCAGTGGTGCCAAATATTGAACCAATGTAGTTTTGATTTGATGGTATTGGTAGTCCAACAGGTCAATTTGGATATTGAAACGGTAAAGAAAGAGATTTTATCTTGTGAATCAACAGGTTTGGACATTTTGAAGGCTGATGCTTCCTATGATTGGTTAATCAAATTGGATGATTCGGTTACAGCCTTTAGAAACAATCTGCTGGCCTTCAAAAAGTCCAAATATAGGAAAGTTAAGGAGGACTATCGAGACCTTCGAGTATATCCTTGGTTATTTACTCAATCTAACAGACGACCCTGGAGAACAACCCAGGGTTTTCGTAAAAAAACGGAGGTTTTATTTACTGATATTGATTCACATACATCCCAGAGTGACTTTGATCACTCCAGTAACCAAAGAGGCTCTTTTTTAGGGGAAAAGAACTTTACAAGGAGCAAGGCAAAAAAGAACAAAGACACGGGAGACCTTGTAGGAGAGGGGGGATCAGGCACAAAAGACACCGGGGGGAAAAATTACAAGGGAGGTCGGAGGTAACAGTTTTTAATTTATCTGATTACCTTCCTACAGCAGTAGAAATGGCAGTACTGTCTAAGGGACTTACGTTTGTACAGACTCACAAACAGAATGTATTTGATTGTGAAGTCGAATTATACAAATTTTTTAGACAATTGAAACTCAAAGACTTTTTTTCTAGAAAGAGTGAAGATAATCGTTCAGTGAATCCCTTTAAAGCTTCTAGCAGATTTGACCCACCATTATCTAATTCCGCTATTGAGGTGTTTATGCGTTTGGTCAAAAAGGAGGCTTTACCTAGTGTCCAGAACACAAGAATTAAAAATTACAACATGACAAAAGCCGAAAGATCAGCTATTAAAGCACTACGGGACAACACAGATATCATCATACGCCCCGCCGATAAGGGCAGGGGGGATAGTATTACTAAATAGGATTGATTATGTAAATGAAATCAATAGACAATTAGCGGATGGTCAATGCTATAAACAGCTCCGCTTTGATCCTACTGACAATTTTAAGCGAGAAGTTGACTCAATTATTGAACTGGGACTCTCCAATAACTGGATAGATGAACAAACAGCAGGCTTCTTGACACAAGAATTTCCTCGTATACCTTTGATCTATACCCTGCCTAAAGTTCATAAATGCATGCAGAAACCCCCAGGGAGACCTATCATCTCCTCAAGGGGATCCTTGTGTCAAACATTGTCACAATATGTAGATTTTCATTTGCAGCCTGTTGTACAATCTACGCCCTATTTTATTAGGGATACCACTGATTTTTTGAAAAAGCTGAACTCCATTGGTCCAATACCAAATGATTGCATTCTGGTGACCTTGGATGTCACCAGTTTATATACTAATATCAATCATGTTGAGGGCTTAGAGGCCACGAGAGATGCGATTACCTCCAGTCCACAGTATGAGGGTCCGCCATGTGAATTTTTGATTTTGTTGTTGGATTTCATTTTGCACAAAAATTATTTTTTGTTTGAAAATTCTTTTTATTTACAGTTACAGGGGACAGCGATGGGGTCCAATGTGGCCCCATCGTATGCCAATTTATTTATGTTTCAATATGAGAAGGCACATATTATGGCTGATCCAATATTTTCCGAATTTATCAAATTTTATGTTCGTTTCATAGATGACCTTTTCATCCTGTGGACTGGAGGTGAATTGAAACTTCTTGAGTTTGTTAACAAATTGAATCTTTTACCAGGGTCAATTAGATTCACGTGTACCTATGACTTGACCAGCATTCGTTTTTTGGATGTTACAGTAAATATACAAGATGGGGCTTTTTTTACGGAAATTTTTACAAAACCAACTGACAAAAACACTCTATTACTAGCATCGAGTTTCCATCCCCAACCCCTTAAGAGGGGCTTACCGTATTCACAGCTAGTTAGAGTTGTTAGAATAACGTCGGACAGTGGGACATTACCAAAGGCCCTCTTAGAGATGGGCAATAAGTTCATTGAAAGGGGATATGATCCGAGAGAAGTCCAGGAATCGATATGGTGTTTGAAACTTGATCGAAAGCAGTTAATGGAACTCAGTATACGTCCAGATGAAATGGGACGACTGATTTTTTCCAGCACTTATTCTGTATCCTCTAAGGGTACGAGACAAGCGATCTTGAAGCACTGGCACATTTTGCAGTCCGATCCGATTATGGGCAAATATTGTGAGAGGTTGCCCTTATTTTGTTATAAAAGAAGTGCCAATCTAAAGGACCAAATAACATACTCGGACATTGTGCCTATAGTCCAAGGAAAAAATACTTGGCTGCAATTGAAAAAAGGAGCTTTTAAGTGTGGATCGTGTGTCAATTGCAAACATATGCGCACAGGGAGCAGCTTTTCTCAACCTTTGTCAAAGAAGGTTTATTATCTACGTCATCGTATGACATGTGAAACACGATATGTTACCTACATGATTGTCTGCCCCTGCAACAAGCTTTATGTAGGCAAGACCACGAGGATGCTTAAAGAACGCATTGCTTTACATCGCTCGTCAATTAAGAAAGCTTTCATCAAAATGGACGGCGCAACACCACCGGTTGCTAAACACTTCGTCCTACATGGACATAACATCAAAGATCTATTGTTCATGCCAATTGATCATGTGCCGCCACTAAAATTAGGTGGAGATAGGCATAAACTGTTGTTACAGCAGGAGTGCCGATGGATTCATCGACTTGACACGTTGACTCCGACAGGATTAAATGAAGAATTCTCTTTTACCCCATTCTTGTGATAATGTTCACCATTTTTGCTTTTGCTTTTTCATATTTTTTTATTTTTAATTTTTGTTTTTGGTCTGAGTTTGGTACGCATGGGTCTTGACCTCTGGATTGCGTCTAGATCCATCATCTGACAGGGATGTATTATTATTTTTACTTTTGATATATAGTGTTTTTGCTGCTCATCCCATATTGGTGAATTGTTATCTATGTGACATATTCACCTACATTATATAACGTAGGATTAATAATATAAGCTGTATACAGTTAGATGTGGGCACATGATTCACCAATTGTGTTTTGGCAGCCATAAATATGTTATGAATTACTATCCCCATGTACTACCTCATGCCCGGTCTCAGGGTGATGGGCAGGTTGTCACGGGTTGCCGTTGACAGCCAACCTAACTGGATATTGGCACCGCCCCTTGGATGTCATGTGACGTGCCGATGGAGCGGTTTAATCCAGGGTAGGACTCGGCGGGCTTGTTCCTTCCGGGGGGAATGGATGTGTGACACTTCTCTGCATCTTGAATGCGGAGAGGTGAGGGCACGCCAGGCCTCTGACGTAACTACCGGAGCGCGGTACATGACGGTGCGTCCGGATGACGTCGGACTGATCCGCACGTGGGGCCGGAGACAGCAGGTGTACATGAGGTAATTTGGACACTGGGTTTAAATAGGCTGCATTTACACTGCAACGTTTGGGCACTTGGCACTTTACACTGCAGGATGAGCGGTGACTTTACAAATATGCTGAATTTATTATTCCCCTGATGAAGGCAGACGAAACAGCTGTTGGGATGTTGAGTATTTCATTGCATATGTTACCTTGCTGATAAACTACCTGTGCTGCTTGTTTGCATAATTTTGCACTTTATTAAAACCCAGAAAGATATTCATTCATTCAAACAGTGTGCTGGTTTATCCTGAGCTGGGCTTCCTAGTGCATGGACAAATGCTATACTATTTATCTGACCGGGCACCTATCTATTAAGTTGGAGGTGTGTTGCGACTCCATTTGTGGAATTTTATATATATATATTTTTTTTTACTCTGTCAAATCACACGTCATGGCCTCCGGGTAACCTATGCACAAATGCAGCAATTCTGGCAATTACATCACTGAAGTAGTGCTGCCATTAGGTAAACTCCTTGATAATATTACATCAGAGCACAGAGGTCACACATAACACCCACCTCCCTCTGCCTTCCCTCCCTCCTCTTGGCCACAAGGGACTACCTGCTGCTGGGTCCCGCCACTACCCATACTCGGCTCAGTGACAGGGAGAAGCCCTCGCCTCTGGTGTCTCCAGAAATTTGTTAGTCTCTGGCATTCCCTGTCACACAGGCCAGGTGTCGGATGGCTGCTAACGCAGGTCAGATTCATACTTTTCCTGTTATTCAGGACATGAGATGTAAGAAAACAACCAGCAGAGGAGTAAAGACTGCGTGAGAGATTCACCTATAGAGATTTCAGACAGCCTGGCAGATGTGATAGGGTCACCAGTAGGTAGGTGTAGAGGCCAGAAAAGGAGTGATATGGTGACCAAAAGTTAGGGCTTATGACCTACTCATAACAATTTTAAAACGAGGGGCGCACCAGATAAATGCCTTGCCCTGGGTGAGAGAAATTCTAGCTGATGGGGGCTGAACTTGGACTGAAATGGCATCGGGAGTGTCACTATTCATCTCAGTGACCCCAAAAACTATGGATGTTTACATGTCACCTCCCCCCCACACAGTATTTTTTTTTTCTCTCTCCAGATTTCAAGTCATATGTGTACCAAGCTTGGTGTAAATTGCTCCAGACAATCCAGAGTCATGAGGTGTGTGTGTATGTATGTGTGTGTATATATATATATATATATATATATATATATATATATATATATATATATATATATATGTGTGTATATATATATATGTGTGTGTGTGTGTGTGTGTGTGTGTGTATATATATATATATATATATATATATATATATATATATATATATATATATATATGTATGTATATATATATGTGTATGTATGTGTGTGTGTGTGTGTGTGTGTGTATGTATATATATATATATATATATTATAGAGAGAGATATAAAATATATTTCTTCTACGCTACTCCATGGCAGCCATTACTCTGGGATTTACCCCTACTCCTAGATTTTAGACAGGAAGTTTTTTTTTTTCTATTTTAGGCTCCGCCCCCCCCTGGGAATATAGGTCCGACCGCCCCTGGCTTCCCCAGTCTTTTTCCTGTCTCCTTAGATAGTGACAGTGTAGTTGTTTGTTGTTTTTTCAAATATGAGGCTTACCAGGATTTTTCCCGGCCTAATGCGCCTCTATGAGCCGCGGCTGGAAGGGGTTTGGCACCCGGGACCCATTAGGAGCATTATAATTACTGCCTGTGGCAGTACAAATGCTAATGCTACTGCTTTGATGGAGGAAAAACTATAATTACTGCCTGTGGCAGTAGAAGTATCTGGCACCGCTATGTACCTGATGGATGTATTGCCTGTAAGGTAAAAACGTCGCCCGCCGAGATGCTGAAGAATTGCGCCCTGTGTAAGAGGTGTCTCCGCTCCCATGGCCGCTGGTGACCGCCCAGATGCTGGAGCCTGGAGGGCGGAAGCAGCGATGAGCCTGGAGGGCGGAAGCAGCGCTGGATGCGGCGGGCGGAAGTGCGCGGCCGAATCCCGGAAGTTGCCGCGGTTCGGTCTGCGCATGCGCCGCCCGGAGGCTGAGAGTCAGAGGGGGATAAAGATGGCGCGGTCCACCGCTGAGAGTAAGAGAGAAGCAGTGGTCAGTGTTCCCAGATATAAGGGAACGAATAAAACTTGGACGGAAGAGTTTGACAGCATGGATAAAGAGATGTCTCCCTCCACGCCTACATGTGCCCAGGAATGGTAAGCAGTCTCATTTAGGGCACTTATTATGTTATGTAGTTAGGGTGTTTAGGATACTATTTGCTTTGGTTGCAGTGTGTCTGAAGTTCCTAGGAAAAGAACATGTAAAAAGAAGCATCATTTGGCTTGTTCTGGATGTAGGAAAAGTTTTTCTGGAGATAAACATAGAAAGTTATGTGATGATTGTGAAGCGCCCCAGGGCCAGTCTAAGCAGATTCAGGATCTGATGGAATGGATGAAAAAGTCATTTGTAATAAAGGATGAATTAAAGGAGCTTCAGGGGGCTAAAAGGTCCAGGTCGCAGACAAGTTTAGACGTTGCAGAAGATTCGGATAGTCTCGTTGTATTGGATTATGCTGATAGTCCCTCTCCGGCAGAGTCGGAGGAAGCTCAGGAGCCAGATAGGTCGTTTAATTTGGATCTAGTGGATAGCTTACTCAAGCATATGTATAGAGCTTTAAATATTAAGGATGAAGCACAGGAGGATGATGCTCAGGATCCTCTATTTGAGGATAGGATTAAGAAAAAACGATGTTTTCCGGTGCATAAAGTGCTGAAGGAGATTATGTCAGTGCAGTGGCAGACGGCTGACAAGCGTCTCAATTATATGAAGAGGTTAGAGCGTATGTTTTCCAGTAAAGGATGAGGAATTTATTAAATGGTGCGAATTGCCTAAAGTGGATGCTGCAGTAGCAGAAGTTGTTTCCAAAACCACCATCCTGTTGGAAGACGGTGCGGTGCTTAAGGATGCAATGGACAAGAAGTTTAAGAGTTCCTTGAAAAAGGTCCACAAAGCATCAGCAGTGACGCTAAAGGCTGGGGTAGCGATGGCGTCAACAACCAGAACCCTGATGCTGTGGGGGAACAACCTGAATTGTGATTTGGAGGATCAGGTATCTAGACATCACCTGCAGAAAGACCTGGCTGTGATACTGAAGGCGGTGGAATATCTGTGTGAGGCCTCTCTTGAGGTAGTCGAGTATGCTGCAAAATCATTAGCAGCAGGTATAGCGGCTAGAAGGTCACTGTGGCTGCGTACCTGGACAGCAGACGTCCACTCAAAAAAATAGATTGGTAGCTCTTCCTTATGAAGGCTCTCGCCTCTTCGGAAGTAAGCTGGAGTCCATAATCAATGTCATGTCATGCGGTAAATCCGCGAAGCTGCCATATGATAGAAAAGCAAGGTTTAGAGTTTCTTCACCTAAGCAGCAGTTTAAGGAAGCCAGGTCATACAGGCCAGGTAGGCAGTATGGTAGATACACTTCAACAACTACCAGGCAGTCCTTTCGTCAGTCTGGCAGAAGAGGCAATAGAAAATTCTGACTATATGATGCCCCAGAGTGCTGCGCCAGTAGGAGGCAGATTAATGAAATTTGCGGATCAGTGGCAGGAGTCAACTCAGGAAGCCTGGGTATTAAAAGTAATCTCCCAGGGTTATCGCATAGAATTTATAAAGAAGCCGACGGGGCGGAATTTTGTAAAGTCAAAAATTCTAACGACAAAAGAACAGATAATAGCCTTTCAAGATATTATAAAAAACCTCATCAAAACACATGCAGTTGTAAAGGTACCAGTGGTAGAGGAGAGAAGAGGTTTTTATTCCAGGATGTTCTTGATTCAGAAACCATCAGGGGAATTCAGGGCAATTCTGGATTTAAGAAGTTTAAACAAGTTTCTTATATGGAAACTGTTTCACATGGAAACATTGAAGACCATATTATGGATAAAGCAGGGAGACTTTATGGCCTCTATAGATCTGAAGGACGCCTACTTTCATGTGCCAATTCACAAGGATGACCAGAGGTTCCTAAGGTTTTACGTCCTTGGGAAACATCTTCAATTCACCTGCCTGCCGTTCGGCCTGTCTTCCTCACCAAGAGTTTTCACGAAAGTGCTTCTAGCTCTAGTGGCACATTTGAGAGTGCCGGGCATAGCATTGTGGCCATACCTGGACGACTTGCTGATCTGTGCAAGTACAAAAGCGACTCTAATAGCAACGGTACAGAGGACTCTTCGGATTCTTCAAGCTCATGGTTGGCTAGTGAACTGGAAGAAGAGCAAGCTAGATCCAGCACAAGGCCTACAGTTCCTAGGGGTTTGGATAGATTCAAAGAAGTACACGGTAGCATTGTCAGAAGACCGATGCAAAAAGTTTCAGGATCTCTCATCCCTGGTTCAGGTAGAGGACAGCATTTCACTCCGTCTGGGCCTGCGTCTTGTGGGGATGTTGTCTTCTACGATAGAAGTAGTACCCTGGGCCAGGTGGAAAATGAGAACGTTCCAGTGGGACATAATCAGAGTGGTTTGTATAGGCAGAGACCTAGACCACAAGATAATCCTCACTCAAGGAGCAAAGAAGTCCCTGGATTGGTGGATAGATCAGAGCCTAAGTCAGAGGTCAGTGTCCTTAGCGCAACCCAAGTACGCTGTCTTGACAACAGATGCAAGTGCCACAGGTTGGGGAGGTCATCTGTTAAGTCACACATGCCAGGGGTCATGGTCCATCCAAGAAAAACTCATGTCTTCCAAAAAGCGAGAAATGAGGGCAGTGTGGAATTCGATACGTTGTTTTCAGACGTTGCTGGTGCAGTCTCTTCTGATGAAACCGTGAGATTGGAAGCACGGAGAAACGCGTTAAGGATCCATTTTTAAACACCGGCAGGCTGTCCAGAATCCCTTTATGCCAGAGGATACTTTGGAAGAATACTCAAATTCAACCTTGGAAGTGTGCACCCTTCCCCCGTGGACGCTGCTGTCACCGCCGCTCCCGCCGGAGAAACTTCGGCACTGACCGTTTAAGATTTAGCCGTGCTGAGGCTTTAACGTACGGCTGTGGTGAGCAAAAATCATTGGCGGTGGGGAGAGAAAAGGGACACTAGCTGCTGTGCGGCAGGCACGTTGTGAACACTTGCAGTCTCTACAAAAGTATAATGTTCTGGCTTGTGGATACAAAGTAAACAACATACATCTTTTTAATAATAACCAGCTCTTCACCGGGGAGCTACAGAAATAGCATTTTGTATGCTTAAAGAATATCCTTATTGGAGCTCCAGCAGTATATGGTTATCTGGACGGTAATAGTCACGGTTTCTGGACTTTGTTTGCACTGCAGATTGGTGTGTTTTAAAGTTATATTATGCTATGCATTATTAAGAAAATTGTCTATTAAACAAATAAAAAATATCTACAATTTTTAATCAAATATATATATGCGCTCCCTTGTAATATATTTTTATATGGTATATTTTTTAGTGTTTTGTTTGGAGTAAGGTAGAATACTCCATTGGGAGCCGCAAATATACGATTTAAAATTGGCACCCATTTAAGAAGTTATTTTCAGTGCGCTTGATTGACACAGTCTTTGACAGTTAAAACCATTAGAGGTTGGACAGTCAAAGCGGTGTGGTTTTGTCATCTGAGAGTGTTCTCGGACAATGTGACAGTCGTGGCATATTTAAACCGGCAAGGAGGCACCAGAAGTCTAGATCTATGGATGGAAGTAGCAAAGATTTTGGATTGGGCAGTACAAAATCTAAAGTCCATAACAGCCCTTCATGTTCCAGGAGAATCCAACTTAGTGGCGGATTACCTGAGCAGACACGATGTATTACCGGGCGAATGGGAGCTGAATCCTCAAGTGTTCCACTTAATAACACAGATAGACCTGATGGCCACATCCCAGAATACGAAAGTGTAACATTTCTTTTCAAGATACCAGTCCCCAAATTCCAGCGGGACAGATGCTCTCTCCCAGAGATGGAACTTCAGCCTCAGTTATGTGTTCCCTCCACTACCAATGATCCCTCGAGTTCTACGGAAAATCAGAGAGGAGAAAGCGGTAGTTATAATAGTTCTACCTCATTGGCCAAACAGAGTGTGGTTTCCCACAGTCCTCAGAATGGCGATACAGGGTCCATGGACCTTACCAGTAGAACCAGAGTTACTACGACAAGGACCAATCTGTCATCCGAACCCACAGAGTCTTCATTTGACGGCGTGGAAGTTGAGAGGTCAATCCTGAGAAGTAAAGGCCTTTCAGAACAGGTTGTTACCTTACTTATGAAAGCAAGGAAGAGCATCTCTTCAAAGTCCTATTATAGAGTGTGGAGAAAATTTGACGATTGGTTAGGAGATGACGCTGAAATCTCTAAGGTTGAAGTTCCGCAGGTACTGCAGTTTCTAAGCGAAGGTTTTCAGATGGGTCTTGCAGTATCAACCATCAAGGTGCAAATATCAGCCTTAAGTATATTGCTGGATAGGAAGTTGTCGGAGGATAACCTGGTGCAGAGATTCTGTCAATCCATCAAGAGGGAACGTCCTAGAGTCAGATCAGTTATGCCAACCTGGGATCTGAACCTTGTTCTGAATACGCTGATGGATTCACCTTTCGAACCTCTGCGGGAAATCTCTTTAAAAATGCTTACCTGGAAAGTAGTTTTCCTCACAGCAATAACTTCGGCGAGAAGGGTTGGAGAACTACAGGCTCTCTGGGCTGAGGAGCCCTACCTGAATATTCTTCTAGACAGAATAATATTAAAGAATAATCCTGAATTTCTGCCAAAAGTAGTATCAAACTTCCATATGAGTGAAGAGATCATTCTACCATCTTTCTTTCCGTACCCAACGGATGATTACGAAGAAAGATTGCATATGCTGGATGTTTTGCGGGCAGTCTCTATATACTTAGAGAGAGTGAAAGGCTTCCGGAAAGCTAAAAATCTGTTTGTTCTACACTCTGGAGTCAAAAAAGGTATATCACCTTCTAAAAACACGATTGCTAGATGGATCACGGAATTGATTGCATTCACCTATCAAGAAAATGGCCGACCAGTTCCAGACCACATTAAGGCACAATCTACGAGGGCTGTGGCTACATCCTGGGCAAGAAGAGCGCAGGTGTCAAAGAGATATGTACGGCAGCGACATGGTCGTCCATCCATACATTCACCAGACACTATGGCTTAGATGTCTCTGGTGGTCACTTTGGAGAAGCAGTACTGAAGGAAGCAACTGCATAAAAATGTACTTTAAGCATCATTTGGGCTCTGTGTGGTTTATTTCCCTCCCTACTAGGATGCTTTGGTATATCCCAGAGTAATGGCTGCCATGGAGTAGCGTAGAAGAAAGTAGCAAATTATACTTACTGATAATTTCATTTCTTCGAGATACTCCATGGCAGCCTAGTTTTTTCCCACCTCAATATATCTTTGTTTTTTCTTAGGCTCCGTCAAGGAGACCCTCAAAGACTGGGGAAGCCAGGGGGGGTCGGACCTATATTCCCAGGGGGGGCGAAGCCTAAAATATAAAAAAAAAAAGCTTCCTGTCTAAAATCTAGGAGTAGGGATAAATCCCAGAGTAATGGCTGCCATGGAGTATCTCGAAGAAATGAAATTATCGGTAAGTATAATTTGCTACTATATATATTAGTGATGAGCGGGTTCGGTTCCTCGGAAACCGAACCCCCCCGAACTTCACCCATTTTACACGGGTCCGAGGCATACTCTGATTCTCCCGTATGGCTCGGTTAACCCGAGCGCGCCCGAACGTCATCATCCCGCTGTCGGATTCTCGCGAGATTCGGATTCTATATAAGCAGCCGCGCGTCGCCGCCATTTTCACTCGTGCATTGCAAATGTTAGGGAGAGGACGTGGCTGGCGTCCTCTCAGTTTATTAATGTTGATGCAAATATTTGTGCTTATTGCTTAATTGTGGGGACTGGGGAGCAGCTGTATTATATAGGAGGAGTACAGTGCAGAGTTTTGCTGATCAGTGACCACCAGTTTTATCCGTTGTCTGCCTGAAAAACGCTCCATATCTGTGCTTAGTGTGCTGCATATATCTGTGCTCACACTGCTTTATTGTGGGGACTGGGGACCAGCAGTATTATATAGGAGTACAGTGCAGAGTTTTGCTGACCAGTGACCACCAGTATTATACGTTGTCTGCCTGAAAAACGCTCCATATCTGTGCTCAGTGTGCTGCATATATCTGTGCTCACACTGCTTTATTGTGGGGACCAGCAGTATTATATAGGAGGAGTACAGTGCAGAGTTTTGCTGACCAGTGACCACCAGTATATATAGCAGTACGGTACGGAAGGCCATTGCTCTACCTACCTCTGTGTCGTCAAGTATACCATCCATCCATACCTGTGGTGCATTTCAGTTGTGCGCAGTATATATAGTAGTAGGCCATTGCTATTGATACTGGCATATAATTCCACACATTTAAAAAATGGAGAACAAAAATGTGGAGGTTAAAATAGGGAAAGATCAAGATCCTCTTCCACCTCGTGCTGAAGCTGCTGCCACTAGACATGGCCGAGACTATGAAATGCCATCAACGTCGTCTGCCAAGGTCGTTGCCCAATGTCATAGTAGAGAGCATGTAAAATCCAAAAAACAAAAGTTCAGTAAAATGACCCAAAAATCAAAATTGAAAGCGTCTGATGAGAAGCGTAAACTTGCCAATATGCCATTTACGACACGGAGTGGCAAGGAACGGCTGAGGCCCTGGCCTATGTTCATGGCTAGTGGTTCAGATTCACATGAGGATGGAAGCACTCATCCTCTTGCTAGAAAAATGAAAAGACTTAAGCTGGCAAAAGCACAGCAAAGAACTGTGCGTTCTTCTAAAACACAAATCCCCAAGGAGAGTCCAATTGTGTCTGTTGCAATGCCTGACCTTCCCAACACTGGACGGGAAGAGCTTGCGCCTTCCACCATTTGCACGCCCCCTGCAAGTGCTGGAAGGAGCACCCGCAGTCCAGTTCCTGATAGTCAAATTGAAGATGTCACTGTTGAAGTACACCAGGATGAGGATATGGGTGTTGCTGGCGCTGGGGAGGAAATTGACAAGGAGGATTCTGATGGTGAGGTGGTTTGTTTAAGTCAGGCACCCGGGGAGACACCTGTTGTCCGTGGGACGAATATGGCCATTGACATGCCTGGTCAAAATACAAAAAAAATCACCTCTTCGGTGTGGAATTATTTCAACACAAATGCGGACAACAGGTGTCAAGCCGTGTGTTGCCTTTGTCAAGCTGTAATAAGTAGGGGTAAGGACGTTAACCACCTAGGAACATCCTCCCTTATACGTCACCTGGTCCGCATTCATCAGAAGTCAGTGACAAGTTCAAAAACTTTGGATGACAGCGGAAGCAGTCCACTGACCACTAAATCCCTTCCTCTTGTAACCAAGCTCCTGCAAACTACACCACAAACTCCCTCAGTGTCAATTTCCACCTTACACAGGAAAGCCAATAGTCCTGCAGGCCATGTCACTGGCAAGTCTGACGAGTCCTCTCCTGCCTGAGATTCCTCCGATGCATCCTTGAGTGTAACGCCTACTGCTGCTGGCGCTGCTGTTGTTGCTGCTGGGAGTCGATCGTCATCCCAGAGGGGAAGTCGGAAGACCACTTGTACTACTTCCAGTAAGCAATTGACTGTCCAACAGTCCTTTGCGAGGAAGATAAAATATCACAGCAGTCATCCTGCTGCAAAGCGGATAACTCAGGTCTTGTCAGCCTGGGTGGTAAGAAACGTGGTTCCGGTATCCACCGTTAATTCAGAGGCAACTAGAGACTTGTTTGAGGTACTGTGTCCCCGGTACCAAATACCATCTAGGTTCCATTTCTCTAGGCAGGCGATACCGAAAATGTACACAGACGTCAGAAAAAGAGTCACCAGTGTCCTAAAAAATGCAGTTGTACCCAATGTCCACTTAACCACGGACAAGTGGAGCAGGGCAGACTCTGGACTATATGACTGTGACAGCCCACTGGGTAGATGAATTGCCTCCCGCAGCAAGAACAGCAGCGGCGGCACCAGTAGCAGCATCTCGCAAACGCCAACTCGTTCCTAGGCAGGCTACGCTTTGTATCACCGCTTTCCATAAGAGGCACACAGCTGACAACCTCTTACGGAAACTGAGGAACATCATCGCAGAATGGCTTACCCCAACTGGACTCTCCTGGGGATTTGTGACATCAGACATCGCCAGCAATACTGTGCGTGCATTACATCTGGGCAAATTCCAGCACGTCCCATGTTTTGCACATACATTGAATTTGGTGGTGCAGAATTATTTAAAAAACGACAGGGGCGTGCAAGAGATGCTGTCGGTGGCCCGAAGAATTGCGGGGCCACTTTCGGCATTCAGCCACCGCGTGCCGAAGACTGGAGCACCAGCAAACAGTCCTGAACCTGCCCTGCCATCATCTGAAGCAAGAGGTGGTAACGAGGTGGAATTCAACCCTCTATAAGCTTCAGAGGATGGAGGAGCAGCAAAAGGCCATTCAAGCCTATACATCTGCCCACGATATAGGCAAAGGAGGGGGAATGCACCTGACTCAAACGCAGTGGAGAATGATTTCAACGTTGTGCAAGGTTCTGCAACCCTTTGAACTTGCCACACGTGAAGTCAGTTCAGACACTGCCAACCTGAGTCAGGTCATTCCCCTCATCAGGCTTTTGCAGAAGAAGCTGGAGACATTGAAGGAGGAGCTAAAACAGAGCGATTCCGCTAGGCATGTGGGACTTGTGGATGGAGCCCTTAATTCGCTTAACCAGGATTCACGGGTGGTCAATCTGTTAAAATCAGAGCACTACATTTTGGCCACCGTGCTCGATCCTAGATTTAAAACCTACGTTGTATCTCTCTTTCCGGCAGACACAAGTCTGCAGAGGTTCAAAGACCTGCTGGTGAGAAAATTGTCAAGTCAAGCGGAACGTGACCCGTCAACAGCTCCACCTTCACATTCTCCCGCAACTGGGGGTGCGAGGAAAAGGCTAAGAATTCCGAGCCCACCCGCTGGCAGTGATGCAGGGCAGTCTGGAGCGAGTGCTGACATCTGGTCCGGACTGAAGGACCTGGCAACGATTACTGACATGTAGTCTACTGTCACTGCATATGATTCTGTCACCATTGAAAGAATGGTGGAGGATTATATGAGGGACTGCATCCAAGTAGGCACGTCAGACAGTCCGTACGTATACTGGCAGGAAAAAGAGGCAATTTGGTGGCCCTTGCACAAACTGGCTTTATTCTACCTAAGTTGCCCTCCCTCCAGTGTGTACTCCGAAAGAGTGTTTAGTGCAGCCGCTCACCTTGTCGGCAATCGGCGTACGAGGTTACTTCCAGAAAATGTGGAGAAGTTGATGTTCATCAAAATGAATTATAATCAATTCCTCCGTGGAGACATTCACCAGCAATTGCCTCCAGAAAGTACACAGGGATCTGAGATGGTGGATTCCAGTGGGAACTAATTAATAATCTGTGAGGAGGGGGATGTACACAGTGAAAGGGGTGAGGAATCGGAGGATGATGATGAGGTGGACATCTTGCCTCTGTAGAGCCAGTTTGTGCAAGGAGAGATTGATTGCTTCTTTTTTGGTGGGGGCCCAAACCAACCAGTCATTTCAGTCACAGTCGTGTGGCAGACCCTGACGCTGAAATTATGGGTTCGTTAAAGTGTGCATGTCCTGTTTATACAACATAAGGGTGGGTGGGAGGGCGCAAGGACAATTCCATCTTGCACCTTTTTTTTCTTTCATTTTTCTTTGCATCATGTGCTGTTTGGGGACTATTTTTTTTGAAGTGCCATCCTGCCTGACACTGCAGTGCCACTCCTAGATGGGCCAGGTGTTTGTGTCGGCCACTTGTGTCGCTTAGCTTAGCCATCCAGCGACCTCGGTGCAAATTTTAGGACTAAAAATAACATTGTGAGGTGTTCAGAATAGACTGAAAATGAGTGTAAATTATGGTTATTGAGGTTAATAATACTATGGGATCAAAATGACCCCCAAATTCTATGATTTAAGTTGTTTTTGAGGGTTTATTGTAAAAAAACACCCGAATCCAAAACACACCCGAATCCGACAAAAAATTTTCAGGGAAGTTTTGCCAAAACGCGTTCGAATCCAAAACACGGCCGTGGAACCGAATCCAAAACCAAAACACAAAACCCGAAAAATTTCCGCTGCACATCCTAGATCTGAATGAATGAAATATTCTTATTAAATACTTTGTTCTTTACATAGTTGAATGTGCTGACAACAAAATCACACAAAAATGATCAATGGAAATCAAATTTATTAACCCAAGGAGGTCTGGATTTGGAGTCGCACTGAAAATTAAAGTGGAAAAACACACTACAGCCTGTTCCAACTTTGTAATGTCCTTAAAACAAGTCAAAATGAGGCTCAGTAGTGTGTGTGGCCTCCACGGGCCTGCATGACCTCCCTACAACGCCTATGCATGCTCCTGATGACGTGGCGGATGGTCTCCTGAGGGATCTCCTCCCAGACCTGGACTGGCGTTGGTGGATGGAGCGAGACATGATGTCCCAGATGTGTTCAATTGGATTCAAGTCTGGGGAACGGGCTGGCCATTCCATAGCATCAATGCCTTCGTCTTGCAGGAACTGCTGACACACTCCAGCCACATGAGGTCTAGCATTGTCTTGCATTAGGAGGAACCTAGGGCCAACCGCACCAGCATATGGTCTCACAAGGGGTCTGAGAATCTCATCTCTGTACCTAATGGCAGTCAGGCTACCTCTGGTGAGCACATGGAGGGCTGTGCGGTCCCCCAAAGAAATGCCACCCCACACCATTACTGACCCACTACCAAACCGGTCATGCTAGAGGATGTTGCAGGCAGCAGAACGTTATCCTTGGCGTCTCCAGACTCTGTCACGTTTGTCACATGTGCTCAGTGAGAACCTGCTTTCATCTGTGAAGAGCACAGGGCGCCAGTGGCGAATTTGCCAATCTTGGTGTTCTCTGGCAAATGCCAAACGTCCTGCATGGACGTCGGGCCCTCATACCACCCTCATGGAGTCTGTTTTTGATCGTTTGAGTAGACACATGCACATTTGTGGCTTGCTGGAGGTCATTTTGCAGGGTTCTGGCAGTGCTCCTCCTGTTCCTCCTTGCACAAAGGCGTAGGTAGCGGTCCTGCTGCTGGGTTGTTGCCCTCCTATGGCCTCCTACACGTCTCCTGATGTACTGGCCTGTCTTCTGGTAGCGCCTCCATGCTCTGGACACTACGCTGACAGACACAGCAAACCTTCTTGCCACAGCTCGCATTGATGTGCCATCCTGGATGAGCTGCACTACCTGAGCCACTTGTGTGGGTTGTAGACTCCATCTCGTGCTACCACTAGAGTGAAAGCACCACCAGCTTTCAAAAGTGACCAAAACATCAGCCAGAAAGCATAGGAGCTGAGAAGTGCTATGTGGTCACCACCTGCAGAACAACTCCTTTATTGGGGGTGTCTTGCTAATTGCCTATAATTTCCACCTGTTGTCTATTCCATTTGCACAACAGCATGTGAAATTGTCAATCAGTGTTGCTTCCTAAGTGGACAGTTTGATTTCACAGAAGTGTGATTGACTTGGAGTTACATTGTGTTTGTGTTCCCTTTTATTTTTTTGAGGTGTGTGTGTGTGTATATATGTATGTGTGTGTATATGTATATATGTATGTGTGTGTATATGTGTATGTGTATGTGTATATATATATATATATATATATATATATATATATATATTCTGCAAGATAATTGTTAAAAAGAATATGCTTAAATGGTAAAAACATGATAAGGTTTTATCCTTTATTGCGTTGATGCGTAATAAAAAATATATATAAGAAATGGATACACAATATAATTTTTATGCAATAATAACGAAGATCACATGCATACATCCTTTTTCAAAATCTTTGCAGGTGAAGCAAAGAAAAACACCTACAAATGAATAAATCTAAACTCATAGATGCATATATGATATTCAGTGGTGTGATGTACTGCTGCATCTGAACAGTGCTAAAGAGTCCAGATATCTGCAATCCTTAGCCTCAGCGGCTACTGTTTAGGTAGGGTGATGGCTGCAATAATCCACACAATGCAGGTATACTCATGGAGCACAATGTGTCTGTGCAGTACAGTTTCTTTAGGCTCTACATATACAACAATCACTCTGTACACTGGATCCTCTCCTTGAGTCAGGGGGTGCCACTTTCCCGTTGACACATTTGGATGTGGGCTGTAAAATAACTCAGGGCTCCATCACACGACCACACAATCCCTGTGGCTGCTCGGGAAACAGATGGGAGGGATCAGTGTGTGGTGCAGTCTAGTTTTCCCACGCACGGATGTCACACACTCCCCATGTGCTGTAATTGCCATATGGTGAGCTACCGCTGCAAAGCAAGCTACCCATCGCTCGTGTGGTATGGGTTGGGGACCGATGTCCTATAATGTAGTACGAATGCAGCGATCTTTTACATATATTTGCAAAGATTTGGTTAAGCCACAAGCGACTTCATGGCATCTCATACATTTGTGTATTGCTTCATAATAGCACATACATTTATATATTTCTGCTGCGGGGTACACTGGTATTCCACAGGGAATAACATCGGGGTGTAGAGTTGGATCTTTATACTAGGCACCAACAGGCTAAAGCTTTGACTGTTCCCAGGATGCATAGCACCGCCTCCTCTATAGCCCCGCCTCCAGGCACTGGAGCTCAGTTTGTAAGTTGGTGCCTGCAGTGCAGGTCACTAACAGGTGGGGCTGCGCTAGGCAGCACTGAAAAGAGCTTTTTAGAAGACTTCAAGGGCTGTAGCACTTTCTATGTCTTTATGACATGCTGTGCTGCAGCTCTATCACCTCCCTCAGCGGCGCTGCATACTCCCGCGGCCTGGTTCCCATGTACTTAAAGCGGAGACACACCGGTTTTCAGGCACACCACCGCTGTCACTCTCCAGGATCGTGTGGCTGCACTTACGGAAGGAGGTAAGAGGGTCCCCCAGGTGGGACCCGCCAGTAAATCGCGATCCGGTCCCAGGAGATGAACCGAGCTGCTGGTGTGGACACTGTTTCGCACAGGGACCCCACTATATCCACCAGGGCAAAGAGCACAGGTCGGATTTACTAAAATCCGTTTATAAAAGGCTCCACAGTACCCGGTGGTGAAGTCCAGCAGAGGGGATAAGGTGCTGACCTGTAGCCCCTCCCCCAGCTCCGTGCTCGTTCTACTGCTGGTGTTCCCGCCCTGGAGCTGCAGTTCTCTCTCTCTCTCTCTCTCTCTCTCTCTCTCTCTCTCTCTCTCTCTCTCTCTCCCTCACTCCCTGACTGAGATTTTGGCGCCATTACATAGCTGGGCTGATTTCCGGGACTGCAGGGCTCTATCTCCTCTGTAAAGCCTTGTCTCATCAGCGCTGTGCATTTACAGGACACTTAAGTATTCTACATGTCATTTTAGACAGTGTTAGTTAAGAACAAGTGTACTGCTATATCTGAATATTTGGTACAAGTATTCTGTGATGTACATCCAGTGTTTACTGTGCATTGTTATATCTGTATACACACATCTATATGTAATTTGGTAGTTCAGTGCAGTTTTATTGTTTATATGTAATTCCTGCATTGTACCTGTGACAGTGTGTGCCGATAGGTTTGTGGATTCCTTTCTTGTGTATCACACGTTTTGCTATCACTATATTCTGTACCCTGGGAAATGAAGTGCGTCATGGTCTCATATAATATATAGTGCTACACAGGGTATACTGTTTGTATTTCTCACTGTGTTTTTCAGTCACCCCACACCGCTTAAATCCTCTGTTTGTGCTCTGTGTTTACGGTCACAAAACACAGGGGATTATTTGCTGGTTTTTAGGTTTGTCTGGCTATATTGTACTATTACGCTCTAAGGCTACATCCCTTACAATGTCTGCTACACAGGGCGGGACATCCGCGGACGCTCCTGCATCATGCAGTTCTGTCGTTATGGATTCACCAGTGGGGGAAGTGTTAGATGCTGGTTTAGGTGCTGGGTGTCGTACATCTCCCAGTCCACATGTGGCCAATCAGAACCCACCTTGGGCAGCTGTTTCAAATATGCTGACTACGCTTGTAACATGTCTTACGCTCCCTGTGGAGCCTTCCGTGCCGTTACAGCCACATATTTTCCCAGTAGTCAATCCGCCATGGGCTGATACTCTGTCTACCTATTTACAGCAATTAAATCAGACTTTGGTTAGACAAAAGTCCACCCCACGCCCCTCTGGGGCCAAGGGGGTCATCTAAAAGGGTAATTTCTTCCTCACAATCCACTAATATTTTGGATAATTCTTCCGATGAGGATGGGGAATATACTGATCCGTCAGACACTAATACAGTTGCTTCTGATGAGGAATCTACAACCCAGGTTGATATTCCTGACCTTGTGGAGGCGATCAAGCTGATTCTACAGATGGATGACATTGAGCCTCCTGTTACGTGAAAGAAACCGGATAAGTTTAAGCATCAGAAGGTTGCTAAAGTAGTTTCTCTGACGTCCTAGTGGATGCTGGGAACTCCGAAAGGACCATGGGGAATAGCGGCTCCACAGGAGACTGGGCACAACTAAAGAAAGCTTTTAGGTCACCTGGTGTGCACTGGCTCCTCACACTATGACCCTCCTCCAAGCCTCAGTTAGATTTTGTGCCCGGCCGAGGTTGGATGCACACTAGGGGCTCTCCTGAGCTTCTAGAAAGAAAGTATATATTTAGGTTTTTTATTTTACAGTGAGACCTGCTGGCAACAGGCTCACTGCAGCGAGGGACTAAGGGGAGAAGAAGCGAACCTACCTGCTTGCAGCTAGCTTGGGCTTCTTAGGCTACTGGACACCATTAGCTCCAGAGGGACCGACCGCATGGAACTGGCCTTGGTGTTCGGTCCCGGAGCCGCGCCGCCGTCCCCCTTACAGAGCCAGAAGTAAGAAGAGGTCCGGAAAATCGGCGGCAGAAGACATCAGTCTTCACCAAGGTAGCGCACAGCACTGCAGCTGTGCGCCATTGCTCCTCATACACACTTCGGTCACTGAGGGTGCAGGGCGCTAGGGGGGGGCGCCCTGAGCAGCAATAAAAAGACCTTGGCTGGCAAAAATACCACAATATATAGCCCCAGAGGCTATATATGTGATAATTACTCCTGCCAGAATCCATAAAAAAAGCGGGAGAATAGTCAGCGAAAAAGGGGCGGGGCTATCTCCTTCAGCACACTGGCGCCATTTTCTCCCTCACAGCTCCGCTGGAAGGAAGCTCCCTGGCTCTCCCCTGCAGTCTACACTACAGAAAAGGGTAAAAAAGAGAGGGGGGGGCACTAAATTTAGGCGCAGTATATATAACAGCAGCTATAGGGGACATAATTCAGTTAGTCCCTGCATTATATAGCGCTCTGGTGTGTGCTGGCATACTCTCACTCTGTCTCCCCAAAGGGCTTTTGTGGGTCCTGTCCTCTGTTAGAGCATTCCCTGTGTGTGTGCGGTGTGTCGGTGCGGCTGTGTCGACATGTTTGAGGAGAATAATGATGTGGAGGCGGAGCAGATGCATATAGAAGGGATGTCACCCCCTGCGGGGCAGACACCTGAGTGGATGGACTTATGGAAGGAATTGCGTGCATGCGTCGACTCCTTACACAAAAAATTTGACGACATGCCAAATGCGGGACAGCCGGCTTCTCAGCTCGTGCCTGTCCAGGCGTCTCAAAGGCCTTCGGGGGCTCTAAAACGCCCGCTACCTCAGATGGCAGACGCGGATGTCGACACGGATACTGACACCAGTGTCGACGACGATGAGTCTAGTCTAATGTCCACTAAGGCCATTCGTTGCATGATTGAAGCAATGAAAGAGGTGTTACAAATTTCTGATGTAAACCCAGGTACCACTAAAAAAGGGTATTATGTTTGGGGAGAAAAAACTACCCGTAGTCTTTCCCCCATCAGAAGAATTAAATGAAGTGTGTGAAGAAGCGTGGGCTTTACCTGATAAAAGATTGGTAATCTCTAAGAAGTTACTAATGGCGTTCCCTTTCCCGCCAGAGGATGGGTCACGTTGGGAGACACCACCTAGGGTGGATAAAGCGCTCACACGTTTGTCTAAAAAGGTGGCACTACCGTCTCCGGATACGGCCGCCCTCAAGGAACCTGCTGATAGAAAGCAGGAGGCTATCCTGAAGTCTGTATATACACACTCAGGCATTATACTTAGACCTGCTATTGCGTCAGCATGGATGTGCAGTGCTGCCGCTGCGTGGTCAGATTCCCTGTCAGAAAATATTGACACCCTAGACAGGGACACTATTCTGCTAACCATAGAGCATATAAAAGACTCAGTCTTATACATGAGAGATGCACAGAGGGAAATCTGCCGGCTGGCATCTAAAATAAGTGCACTGTCCATTTCTGCTAGGAGAGGCTTATGGACTCGCCAGTGGACAGGGGATGCAGATTCCAAAAGGCACATGGAAGTTTTGCCTTATAAGGGTGAGGAGTTATTCGGGGATGGTCTCTCGGACCTAGTTTCCACAGCAACTGCTGGGAAGTCAGCATTTTTACCCCATGTTCCCTCACAGCCTAAAAAGGCGCCGTTTTATCAGGTACAGTCCTTTCGGACTCAGAAAAACAGGCGTGGAAAAGGCGGGTCCTTTCTGTCCAGAGGCAGAGGTAGGGGAAAAAGGCTGCAACAAACAACAGGTTCCCAGGAGCAAAAGTCCTCCCCCGCTTCTTCCAAGTCTGCCGCATGACGGTGGGGCTCCACAGGCGGAGCCAGGTACGGTGGGGGGCCGTCTCAAAAATTTCAGCGATCAGTGGGCTCGCTCACAGGTGGATCCCTGGATCCTGCAAATAGTATCTCAAGGGTACAAGCTGGAATTCGAGGCGTCTCCACCCCACCGGTTCCTAAAATCTGCCTTGCCGACAACTCCCTCAGGCAGGGAGGCTGTGCTAGAGGCAATTCACAAGCTGTATTCCCAGCAGGTGATAGTCAAGGTGCCCCTACTTCAACAAGGACGGGGTTACTATTCCACACTGTTTGTGGTACCGAAACCGGACGGTTCGGTGAGACCCATTTTAAATTTGAAATCCTTGAACACATACATAAAAAAATTCAAGTTCAAGATGGAATCGCTCAGGGCGGTTATTGCAAGCCTGGACGAGGGGGATTACATGGTATCCCTGGACATCAAGGATGCTTACCTGCATGTCCCCATTTACTATCCTCACCAGGAGTACCTCAGATTTGTGGTACAGGATTGCCATTACCAATTCCAGACGCTGCCGTTTGGACTCTCCACGGCACCGAGGGTGTTTACCAAAGTAATGGCGGAAATTATGATACTCCTTCGAAGAAAGGGAGTTTTAATTATCCCGTACTTGGACGATCTCCTAATAAAGGCGAGGTCCAAGGAGCAGTTGTTGGTGGGAGTAGCACTATCTCAGGAGGTGCTACACCAGCACGGTTGGATTCTGAATATTCCAAAATCACAGCTGGTTCCGACGACACGTCTACTGTTCCTGGGTATGATCCTGGACACAGTCCAGAAAAAAGTGTTTCTCCCGGAGGAGAAAGCCAAGGAGCTGTCATCTCTAGTCGGAGACCTCCTGAAACCGAAACAGGTATCGGTGCATCACTGCACGCGGGTCCTGGGAAAGATGGTGGCTTCTTACGAAGCAATTCCTTTCGGCAGGTTCCATGCCAGAATCTTTCAGTGGGACCTGTTGGACCAATGGTCCGGATCGCATCTTCAGATGCATCGCCTGATAACCCTGTCTCCAAGAACCAGGGTGTCTCTGCTGTGGTGGCTGCAGAGGGCCCATCTTCTAGAGGGCCGCAGATTCGGCATACAGGACTGGGTCCTGGTGACCACGGATGCCAGCCTTCGGGGCTGGGGGGCAGTCACACAGGGAAGAAACTTCCAAGGACTATGGTCGAGTCAGGAGACTTCCCTACACATAAATATTCTGGAACTAAGGGCCATTTACAACGCCCTAAGTCAGGCAAGGCCTCTGCTTCAAAACCAGCCGGTACTGATCCAGTCAGACAACATCACGGCAGTCGCCCATGTAAATCGACAGGGCGGCACAAGAAGCAGGATGGCAATGGCAGAAGCCACAAGGATTCTCCGATGGGCGGAAAATCACGTACTAGCACTGTCAGCAGTGTTCATTCCGGGAGTGGACAACTGGGAAGCAGACTTTCTCAGCAGGCACGACCTCCACCCGGGAGAGTGGGGACTTCATCCAGAAGTCTTCACGCTGATTGTAAATCGATGGGAACGTCCACAAGTGGACATGATGGCGTCCCGCCTAAACAAAAAACTAGAGAGATATTGCGCCAGGTCAAGGGACCCTCAGGCGATAGCTGTGGACGCTCTGGTGACACCGTGGGTGTACCAGTCAGTTTATGTGTTCCCTCCTCTGCCTCTCATACCAAGGGTACTGAGAATAATAAGAAAACGAGGAGTAAGAACAATACTCGTGGTTCCGGATTGGCCAAGACGAGCGTGGTACCCGGAACTTCAAGAGATGATCTCAGAGGACCCATGGCCTCTGCCGCTCAGACAGGACCTGCTGCAGCAGGGGCCCTGTCTATTCCAAGACTTACCGCGGCTGCGTTTGACGGCATGGCGGTTGAACGCCGGATCCTGAAGGAAAAGGGCATTCCGGAGGAAGTCATTCCTACGCTGATTAAAGCCAGGAAAGATGTAACTGCAAAGCATTATCACCGCATATGGCGGAAATATGTTGCTTGGTGTGAGGCCAAAAAGGCCCCAACAGAGGAATTTCAACTAGGTCGATTTCTGCATTTCCTACAAGCAGGAGTGACTATGGGCCTGAAATTAGGCTCCATTAAGGTACAGATCTCGGCTCTGTCGATTTTCTTCCAGAAAGAACTGGCTTCATTGCCTGAAGTTCAGACGTTTGTGAAGGGAGTGCTGCATATTCAGCCCCCGTTTGTGCCTCCAGTGGCACCTTGGGATCTCAACGTGGTGTTGAGTTTCTTAAAAATAAGAATTTACTCACCGGTAATTCTATTTCTCGTAGTCCGTAGTGGATGCTGGGAACTCCGCAAGGACCATGGGGAATAGCGGGCTCCGAAGGAGGCTGGGCACTCTAGAAAGATCTTAGACTACCTGGTGTGCACTGGCTCCTCCCACTATGACCCTCCTCCAAGCCTCAGTTAGGTACTGTGCTTGGACGAGCGTACACAATAAGGAAGGATTTTGAATCCCGGGTAAGACTCATACCAGCCACACCAATCACACCGTACAACTCGTGATATGAAACACAGTTAACAGTATGAAACAATAGAGCCTCTCAACAGATGGCTCAACAATAACCCGATTTAGTTAACAATAACTATGTACAAGTATTGCAGATAAACCGCACTTGGGATGGGCGCCCAGCATCCACTACGGACTACGAGAAATAGAATTACCGGTGAGTAAATTCTTATTTTCTCTAACGTCCTAGTGGATGCTGGGAACTCCGTAAGGACCATGGGGATTATACCAAAGCTCCCAAACGGGCGGGAGAGTGCGGATGACTCTGCAGCACTGAATGAGAGAACACCAGGTCCTCCTCAGCCAGGGTATCAAATTTGTAGAATTTTGCAAACGTGTTTGCCCCTGACCAAGTAGCTGCTCGGCAAAGTTGTAAAGCCGAGACCCCTCGGGCAGCCACCCAAGATGAGCCCACCTTCCTTGTGGAATGGGCATTGACAGATTTTGGCTGTGGCAGGCCTGCCACAGTATGTGCAAGCTGAATTGTACTACAAATCCAACGAGCAATAGTCTGCTTAGAAGCAGGAGCACCCAGCTTGTTAGGTGCATATAGGATAAACAGCGAGTCAGATTTTCTGACTCTAGCCGTTCTGGAAACATATATTTTCAGTGCCCTGACAACGTCTAGCAACTTGGAGTCCTCCAAGTCCCTAGTAGCCTAGGCACCACAATAGGCTGGTTCAGGTGAAACGCTGACACCACCTTTGGGAGAAACTGGGGACGAGTCCTCAATTCTGCCCTATCCATATGGAAAATCAAATAAGGGCTTTTACAAGACAAAGCCGCCAACTTTGATACTCGCCTGGCAGAAGCCAAGGCCAATAACATAACCACCTTCCACGTGAGATATTTCAGATCCACGGTTTTTAGTGGTTCAAACCAATGTGATTTTAAGAAACTCAACACCACGTTGAGATCCCAAGGTGCCACAGGAGGCACAAACGGGGGCTGACTCTGCAGCACTCCTTTTATAAATGTCTGAACTTCAGGTACTGAAGCTAGTTCTTTTTGAAAGAAAATCGACAGAGCCGAGATCTGTACCTTAATGGAACCCAATTTAAGGCCCATAGTCACTCCTGCTTGCAGGAAATGCAGAAATCGACCTCGTTGAAATTCCTCTGTTGGGGCCCTTTCGGCCTCACACCATGCAACATATTTTCGCCATATGCGGTGATAATGAGTTGCTGTAACCTCTTTCCTGGCTTTAGTAAGCGTAGGAATGACTTCCTCCGGAATGCCCTTTTCCTTCAGGATCCGGCGTTCAACCGCCATGCCGACAAACGCAGCCGCGGTAAGTCTTGGAACAGACAGGGCCCCTGCTGCCGCAGGTCCTGTCTGAGTGGCAGAGGCCATGGGTCCTCTGATATAAATTCTTGAAGTTCTGGGTACCAAGCTCTTCTTGGCCATCCACGAGTATCGTTCTTACTCCTCGCCTTCTTATTATTCTCAGTACCTTTGGTATGAGAGGCAGAGGGGAGAACACATAAACCGACTCGTACACCCACGGTGTTACCAGAGCGTCCATAGCTATCGCCTGAGGGTCCCTTGACCCGGTGCAATATCTTTTATAGCTTTTTGTTGAGGCGGGACGCCATCATGTCCACTTGTGGCCTTTCCCAATGGTGTACAATCCTATTGGAAGACTTCTGGAGGAAGTCCCCATTCTCCCGGGTGGAGGTCGTGTCTGTTGAGAAGATCTGCTTCCCAGTTGTCCACTCCGGGAATGAACACTGCTGACAGTGCTAACACATGATTTTCCGCCTATTGGAGAATCCTTGTAGCTTCTGCCATCGCCATCCTGCTTCTTGTGCCGCCCTGTTGGTTTACATGGGCGACTGCCGTGATGTTGTCTGATTGGATCAGTACCGGCTGGTTTTGAAGCAGAGGCCTTGCCGGCCTCAGGGCATTGTAAATGGCCCTCAGGTCCAGAATATTTATGTGTAGGGAAATAACCTGACTTGACCAAAGTCCCTGGAAATTTCTTCCCTGTGTGACTGCCTCCCAGCCTCAAAGGCTGGAATCCATGGTCACTAGGACCTAGTCCTGTATGCCGAACCTGCGGCCCTCTTGAAGATGGGCTCTCTGCAGCCACCACAGTAGAGATACCCTGGTCCTTGGAGACAGGGTTATCAGCCTATGCATCGGAAGATGCGATCCGGACCACTTGTCCAACAGGTCCCTCTGAAAAGTTCTTGTATGGAACCTGCCTAATGGGATTGCTTCGTAGGAAGCTACCATTTTTCCCAGGACTCGCGTGCAATGATGCACCGCTACCTATTTTGGCTTCAGGAGGTCTCTGACTAGAGATGACAACTCCTTGGCTTTCTCCTCCGGGAGAAACATTATTTCTGGTTTATGTCCAGAACCATCCCCAGGAACAGTAGACGTGTCATAGGAACCAGCTGTGACTTTGGACTGTTTAGAATCCAACCATGCTGTTGTAGCACTTTCCAAAATAGTGCTACCCCGACTACCAACTGCTCCTTGGACCTCGCCCTTATAACGAGATTGTCCAAGTACGGGATAATTACAACTCCCTTTTTTTGAAGGAGTATCAACATTTCGGCCATTACCTTGATAAAACACCCTCGGTGCCATGTACAGTCCAAACGGCAGTGTCTGGACTTGGTAATGGTAATCCTGTACCACAAATCTGAGGTACTCCTGGCGAGGATGGTAAATGGGGACATGCAGGTAAGCATCCTTGATGTCCCAGGATACCATGTAATCCCCCTCGTCCAGGCTTGGAATAACCGCCCTGAGCGATTCCATCTTGAACTTGAATTTTTGTGTTCAAGGATTTTAAATATAAAATGGGTCACACCGAACCATGCGGTTTCGGTACCCCAACCCGTGTGGAATAGTAACCCCGTCCTTGTTGAAGTAGGGGCACCTTGAGTATTACCTGCTGGGAATACCGCTTATTAATTGCCTCTAGCACAGCCTCCCTGCCTGAGGGAGTTGTCAGCAAGGCATATTTTAGGAAACGGCTGGGGGGAGACATCTCGAATTCCAGCTTGTACCCCTGAAATACTACTTGAAAGAAACAGGGATCCACCTGTGAGCGAGCCCACTAATTGCTGAAATTTTTGAGACGGCCCCCCACCGTACCTGGCTACACCTGTGGAGCACCCGCGTCATGGTGTGGCCTCACAGGAGGCGGGGGAAGAATCTTGATTCTGGGAACAGGCTGACTGGTGCAGCTTTTTTCCCTCTACCCTTGTCTCTGTACAGAAAGGAAGCGCCATTTGTTTCTGAAGCCGAAAGGACTGTACCTTTGTCTGTGAGGAAACCTGAGGTAAAATTATTTCTTCCCAGCAGTTGCTGTGGATACGAGGTCCCAGAGACCATCCCCAAATAATTCCTCACCCTTATAAGGCTCTCTATGCGCTTTTTAAGTCAGCATCACCTGTCCAGTGACAGGTCTCTAATACCCTCCTGACAGAATGGACATTACATTTATTTTGGATGCCAGCCGGCAAAATATCCCTCTGTGCATCCCCCATATATAAGACGACGTCTTTAATATGTTTTTATGTTTGCCAACTAGTATCCCTGTTTGACAGGGTCACCGACCACGCTGCAGCAGCACTATCTGCAGGTCTCAGTCTAGTACCTGAGTGTGTAAATACAGACTTCAGGATAGCCTCCTGTTTTTTATCAACAGGTACCTATTAAAGTGGCCGTATCCTAAGACGGCAGTGCCACCTTTTTTGACAAACGTGTGAGCGCCTTATCCACCCTAGGGGATATCTCCCAGCGTAACTTATCCACCTGGCGGGAAAGGGTACGCCATCAGTAACTTTTTATAAATTACCAGTTTCTTAACGGGGGAACCCACGCTTTCACACACTTCATTTATTCATCTGATGGGGGAACAAAACACTGCCTGTTTTTTCTCCCCAAACCTAAAACCCATTTTTAGATGCTTGGGTTAAAGTCAGAAATGTATAACACATTTTTTATTGCCGGGATCACGTCACGGATGTTCCTAGTGGATTGTGTATATGTCTCCACCTTGTCGACACTGGAGTCAGACTCCGTGTCGACATCTGTGTCTGCCATCTGAGAGAGCGGGCGTTTTTGAGCCCCTGATGGCCTTTGAGACGCCTGGGCAGGTGCGGGCTGCGAAGCCGGCTGTCCCACAGCTGTTACGTCATCCACCCTTTTATGTAAGGAGTTGACACTGTCGGTTAATACCTTTCACCTATCCATCCACTCTGGTGTCGGCCCCACAGGGGGCGACATCACATATATCGGCCTCTGTTCTGTCACCATATAAGCCTCCTCATTCAACATGTCGACACAGCCGTACCGACACACCGCAGACACACAGGGAATGCTCTAAACGAGGACAGGACCCACAAAAGCCCTTTGGGGGGACAGAGTAAGAGTATGCCAGCACACACCAGAGCGCTATATATATACAGGGACTAACTGAGTTATGTCCCTAATAGCTGCTTTTTATATAATATACTGTATACAGTGCCAATTTTAATGCCCCCCCTCTCTTTTCCCTCTTACTGTACTGTAGAATTGCAGGGAAGAGCCAGGGAGCTTCCTTCCAGCCGAGCTGTGAGGGAAAAATGGCGCCAGTGTGCTGAGGAGATAGGCTCCGCCCCTTTTTCGCGGCCTATTCTCCCGTTTTTTATGGAATTCTGGCAGGGGTATTTACCTCATATATAGCCCCTGGGGCCATATATTGAGGTATTTTAGCCAGCCAAGGTGTTTTTATTGCTGCCTCAGGGCGCCCCCCCCAGCGCCCTGCACCCTCAGTGACCGGAGTGTGAAGTGTGAGAGGAGCAATGGCGCACAGCTGCAGCGCTGTGCGCTACCTTGGTGAAGACAGAGTCTTCATGCCGCCGATTTTCCGGACCATCTTCTTGCTTCTGGCTCTGTAAGGGGGACGGCGGCGCGGCTCCGGGACCGAACATCAAGGCTGGGCCTGCGGTGGATCCCTCTGGAGCTAATGGTGTCCAGTAGCCTAAGAAGCCCAATCTGGCTGCAAGCAGGCGAGTTCGCTTCTTCTCCCCTTAGTCCCTCGCTGCAGTGAGCCTGTTGCCAGCAGGTCTCACTGAAAATAACAAATTCTAAGACTATAACTTTCTAAGAGCTCAGGAGAGCCCCTAGTGTGCATCCAACCTCGGCCGGGCACGAAATCTAACTGAGGCTTGGAGGAGGGTCATAGTGGGAGGAGCCAGTGCACACCAGGTAGTCTAAGATCTTTCTAGAGTGCCCAGCCTCCTTCGGAGCCCGCTATTCCCCATGGTCCTTACGGAGTTCCCAGCATCCACTAGGACGTTAGAGAAATCACATTGGTTTGAGCCACTTAAAACCGTGGATCTAAAATATCTCACGTGGAAAGTGGTCATGTTATTGGCCTTGGCTTCGGCCAGGCGTGTGTCAGAATTGGCGGCTTTGTCATGTAAAAGCCCTTATCTGATTTTCCATATGGATAGGGCAGAATTGAGGACTCGTCCTCAGTTTCTCCCTAAGGTGGTATCAGCTTTTCACTTGAACCAACCTATTGTGGTGCCTGCGGCTACTAGGGACTTGGAGGATTCCAAGTTGCTGGACGTAGTCAGGGCCTTGAAAATTTATGTTTCCAGGACGGCTGGAGTCAGGAAAACTGACTCGCTATTTATCCTGTATGCACCCAACAAGCTGGGTGCTCCTGCTTCTAAGCAGACTATTGCTCGCTGGATTTGTAGCACAATTCAGCAGGCGCATTCTGCGGCTGGACTGCCGCATCCTAAATCGGTAAAAGCCCATTCCACAAGGAAGGTGGGCTCATCTTGGGCGGCTGCCCGAGGGGTCTCGGCTTTACAACTTTGCCGAGCTGCTACTTGGTCAGGGGCAAACACGTTTGCAAAATTCTACAGATTTGATACCCTGGCTGAGGAGGACCTTGAGTTCTCTCATTCGGTGCTGCAGAGTCATCCGCACTCTCCCGCCCGTTTGGGAGCTTTGGTATAATCCCCATGGTCCTTTCGGAGTTCCCAGCATCCACTAGGACGTCAGAGAAAATAAGATTTTACTCACCGGTAAATCTATTTCTCGTAGTCCGTAGTGGATGCTGGGCGCCCGTCCCAAGTGCGGATTGTCTGCAATACTTGTACATAGTTACTGTTAACTAAAGGGTTATTGTTGAGCCATCTGTTGAGAGGCTCAGTTGTTTTTCATACTGTTAAACTGGGTATTGTATCATGAGTTATACAGTGTGATTGGTGTGGCTGGTAGGAGTCTTACCCGGGATTCAAAATCCTTCCTTATTATGTCAGCTCGTCCGGGCACAGTGTCCTAACTGAGGCTTGGAGGAGGGTCATAGTGGGAGGAGCCAGTGCACACCAGGTGACCTAAAAGCTTTCTTTAGTTGTGCCCAGTCTCCTGTGGAGCCGCTATTCCCCATGGTCCTTTCGGAGTTCCCAGCATCCACTACGGACTACGAGAAATAGATTTACCGGTGAGTAAAATCTTATTTTTACCACATTGACCTTTTAATTGACATATGTCAGGAATCCTGGTCATCTCCAATAAACAAATTTTCTCTGTCTAAAAAGATGCTAGCTCGTTATCCTATCCCTGCGGAGTTGAGTGACAAGTGGGAAACTCCACCGCCGGTGGACTCTCGTGCCGCCCGTCTTGTGGTGTCATCTACTCTTCCTGTCACCACTGAAGGAACCGACAGATAAGCGTGTGGAGTGATGCCTGAAGTCTATTTACACTCTTACCAGTGCTGTACATAGACCTACTAGAGCGGGCACTTGGGCGGCAAAAGGAATTGAAGCATGGGTTCAGGCAATTGAGGATGAGTTACCTCAGGATTTTCCCGACACTACCAGACAATATCTGTCGTATATATTATCACAGCCTCTCACTATATTCATGAGGCAACCTCGGATGCAGGAGTCATGGCGGCCAAGGCTTCTACGAAGTCTATCCTGGCTTGCCGGATTCTGTGGTTGAGGTCCTGGAAACTGGACCTGGACTCTAAAAAGATCTTGGAGGTGCTTCATTTTAAGGGAGACATACGATTTGGGGAGGATCTGAACAAGATTTTGACTGACTTGGCGATGGCCAAAACTGCGTTTCTCTCAAGTACTAATCCTTCTGCTCAGAAAGCTGAGTACAACTTTTCGTTTCTTTCAGCCTCCAAGCAAAGCAAAAGGTCAGGCGTACCCGAGACAGGCTCATACTTCAAAAACCACTAAGCCCAAATCTAAACAATCCTGGGCCAGCTGTCAGCCTGCTTCCAAACAAGACCAGTCTGCTGCATGATGGGACTGGCCTCCCCCAGGGTGGGAGGCCGACTTCTGCAGTTCGCCTAGGCCTGGTTTAAAGACCACTTCAGACACCTTGGTGCGGGAAATTGTCTCACAGGTACGCAATCTTTCAAGAGACGTCCCCCTCGCCAGTTCTGTTCAACGGTTATTCCTTCGGATCTGTTGAAAGCGCAAGCTCTCTACACCTGGTTGTACAATCCCTCCTGGAAACAGGAGTGGTAGTGCCGGTACCTCTGTCCCAGAGAGGCAGGGGATACTCTGTGATCGCAAAAACGCGTGTTAGCGCGTATTTTGCCCGAAAATGAGGACCAGTAACTCAAAGGGTGGGTCCCCGGGGACACGCTGCACTGTGATTGGCTATAAATTTAATGAATGATGTCCTCCTTGCCCGGCTGCAGAGAGGATTATAAAAGTGAAGGAGGAGCCAATCGGGCAAGGGAGGGAGACCTCATTCATTAAACCTGTGGCTGTCTGAGGAGGACGTGGTGACCCCTCCTCTCCCCTACGTCTAGTGGCAGTGAGGATTGTGGTGCGGTGCGCGGCGGGCTACTATCTTGCCATATGCTGAGATCTGAAGTCTGCAGGGGACCTGAGGGGTCCCTGGGACCCACTTTTTTTTTTTTTTTTTTTTTTTTTTTAGCTCCGCGTGATCACTGGATACTTTTCAACCCGGTTTCTAGTTCCAAAACCAAATTGGTCTTTCCGGCCTATCCTCAACCTCAAATCATTGAACAAGTTTGTAAGAGTGTCCAAATCTCGTATGGAATCCCTGCGCTCTATTGTGCTGTCCATGGAACCCGAGGTCTATATGGTATCCCTGGACATACAGGATGCTTACCTGCACATACCTATTGCTATTTTACATCGGCCATATCTGCGGTTTGCTATTGGCAACCTTCATTTTCAATTCCAGGCTCTGCCATTTGAACTGGCCACGGCACCTTGGATTTTCACCAAGGTAATGGCCATGATGACTGCTTTCCTCCGTCGTCAGGGATTCGGATCCTGCCGTATCTGGACGACTTGCTGATTCTGGCAAACTCCCAAGATGTCCTCCTCGGTCAATTGGAGATGTCGTTCCTATTCCTTCAAGCCCACTGGTGGCTCATCAATTGGAAAAAGTCCTCGCTGGTTCCTGCTCGGAGCATGGTACACCGGGGGGAGCTGCTGGACACACACAGCCAAAGACTGTTTCTGTCTGCGGAGAAGGTCCTGAAAGTTCAGGACAAGATCAGATGCTTCCTCTCTCGCCAGAGAGTGTCTCTACACTCGGCGATGCAAGTACTAAGCCTCATGGTGTCTGCTTTCGACATGGAGAGTACACTCAATTTAATTCATGCCCTCTGCAGAGGTTAATCCTTTCCAATTGGGATGGCCAGCCTAATCGGATCAGGTCTCAAATGATCCTGGACTCCGGAGGTTCGTCTGTCACTGAGCTGGTGGCTACAGGACCAACAGTTGAACAGGGGCTGTCCATACTGGATCCCCAATTGGGTCCTCCTAACCACATATGCCAGTCTGCGAGGTTGGGGCGCAGTGTTGGAGCATCTCCTCCCTCTCCCTCTCGTCGGTGGACCAGGGAGGAATCTCTCCTCCCGATAAACATTCTTGAATTGCGAGCAGTGTTCAATGCGTTGACCCTGGCCCTGCCTCTGGTACAGAACAGGCCTGTTCAAGTACAATTAGACAACGCCACCACGGTGGCGTACATAAATCCTCAAGACTGCACTCGAAGCCGTAGGGCAATGATGGAAGTGTCAAAGATTCCTCTTTGGGCAGAACGCCATCTGCCAGCCATATTGGCAGTGTTCATTCCTGGGGTCCTCAACTGGGAAGCGGACTTCCTCAGTCGTCAGGACGTGCACGCCGGAGAGTGGAGTCTTCATCCCGAAGTCTTTCAACTCCTAGTGGACAAGTGGGGCCTACCAGATGTGGACCTGATGGCGTCTCGACACAATCACAAGTTTCCGGTCTTCGGAGCAAGGACAAGGGATCCTCAAGCAGCGTTCGTGGACGCACTGGCAATTCGGCTGCCATACGTGTTCCCTCCAGTGTCACTCCTGCCCAGGGTAATACGGAAGTTCAAGCAAGAAGCAGGAATACTACTTCTCTCCAGCGTGGCCCAGATGGCATTGGTTCTCTGACCTGCAGGGTCTCTTGATCGAGCGTCCTCTCCTACTTCCTGAGCGCCCAGACCTCCTCGTTCAGGGCCCTTGTGTCTACCCGGACCTGACCAGACTGGCTTTAACGGCGTGGCTCCTGAAGCATCACTCCTGAGAGCAAAAGGATTCTCCGAGTCGTCGTTCAAACTATGTTGAAAACCCGTAAACGGCTTCGGCTCAGATTTATTATAGGGTCTGGAATTCTTACTTTACCTGGTGTGCTGCTAAGAATTATGATGCATATACTTTCAAAACTTCCAGACTTCTGACTTTTCTACAACAAGGCCTCAAGGTTCATATCTCTGCCTTGTTGGTGTGGTTTCAGAGACAAGTTGCGTCTCTCCCTGACGTTCACACTTTCGTTCAGGGTGGTCTACGGATTCAGCCTCCCTATGTCCCTCCTGTGGCTCCATGGGATCTGTTCGTCGTCTTAAATGCCCTGTCTCCATTTGAACCTCTTGAGTCGATGGACCTTAAATGCCTTACGCTCAAGGTTGTGTTTCTGTTGGCTATTGCCTCTGCTAGGAGGGTGTTGGACTTAGGCGCTTTGTCCTGTCGTCCACCCTTTCTAATTTTTCACGGTGACCGGGCAAATCTTAGAACTCGCCCAGGTTATTTGCCTAAGGTGGTATCATCTTTTCACCTTTAACCAGGAGATTGTGGTATCTGCCGTTGTCCTCCCAAAGAAAGGTCTTTTAGATGTGGTACGGCCTCTCCGTATTTATGTGGAAAGGACTGCCTCTGTCAGGAGGTCAGATACCCTTTTTGTACTTTTTGGTTTTCAGAAACATGCCTGGCCTGCGAATAAGCAAACCTTGGCCAGATGGATTAGAATGGTGATTGCACAAGCCTATGCGCAGGCTTGGCTCCCAGCTCCTGTTGCTATCGCGGCCCATTCTACTCGGTCTATTGGACCTTCTTGGGCGGCCCGCCGTGGCGCGTCCGCAGAACAATTGTGCAAGGCGGCTGCGTGGTCCTCGGTGAACACGTTCGTCAGGTTTTATGCCTTTTGATTACTTCCGCCTCCCAGGATGTTTCCTTTGGATGCCGGGTTCTTGTGCCCGCTACTGTACGTCCCCTCCCATGAGGAACTGCTTTAGGACATCCCCGATATTATTCCCTGTGGAACACAATGTACCCTGCTGCAGGAAAGGAGATTTATGGTACACTTACCATGGTTAAATCTCTTACTACGAGGTACACTGGATTCCACAGGGCGCCCACCCTGACGCACTTAGCTTCTTTGGGTTTTTATGGCATTAGCCGCTAGTCCCTTCTCCTGTCGTGAGAATTCGGGTCTATGTGACTAACATCTACCATCTTTCTTACCTGCTACTGCACTGGACTGGTTAACAAAACTGAGCTCCAGTGCCTGGATGCGGGGCTATAGAGGAGGCGGTGCAGTGCATCCTGGGAACAGTCGAAGCTTTAGCCTGTTGGTGCCTCTGGATCAAGATCCAACTCTACACCCCGATGCTATTCCGTGTGGAATCCAGTGTACCTTGCAGAAAGAGATTTAACACTGGTAAGTCTACCATAAATCTCTTTTCCTAAATTGAGAGAGACTACTTTACAATGGTTGTTATATCCCCCCCCCCCCCCCCCAAATAAATAAAATGTAAACATAAAATCTAACATTTTATATCTGCTATGTGCACTGCAGGTGTGGCAGATACAACATTTGCAGAGAGTTAGATTTAGGTGAGTTATTTTGTTTCTGTGCAGGGTAAATACTGGCTGCTTTATTTTTACACTGCAATTTAGATTTCAGTTTGCACACACCCCACCCAAATCGAAGTCTCTCTGTACATGCTATATCTGCCCCCCCACCCCTACAGTTCACATGGTTTTGCCCAACTGCTAACAAATTTGCTGCTGCGATCAACTCTGAATTAGGCCCTATGGTGGTCATTCCGAGTTGTTCGCTCGGTAAATTTCTTCGCATCGCAGCGATTTTCCGCTTAGTGCGCATGCGCAATGTCCGCACTGCGACTGCGCCAAGTAAATTTGCTATGCAGTTAGGAATTTTACTCACGGTTTTTTCTTCGTTCTGGTGATCGTAATGTGATTGACAGGAAGTGGGTGTTTCTGGGCGGAAACTGGCCGTTTTATGGGAGTGTGTGAAAAAACGCTACCGTTTCTGGGAAAAACGCGGGAGTGGCTGGAGAAACGGAGGAGTGTCTGGGCGAACGCTGGGTGTGTTTGTGACGTCAAACCAGGAACGACAAGCACTGAACTGATCGCACTGGCAGAGTAAGTTTCGAGTTACTCAGAAACTGCACAGAGATGTCTTATCGCAATATTGCGAATCTTTCGTTCGCAATTTTAAGAAGCTAAGATTCACTCCCAGTAGGCGGCGGCTTAGCGTGTGCAAAGCTGCTAAAAGCAGCTTGCGAGCGAACAACTCGGAATGACCACCTATATCCCTTAAAGATCCAGCTGACCGTAAAATTGAGACCACTCTCAAGGCAATACAGGTTGAGTATCCCTTATCCAAAATGCTTGGGACCAGAGGTATTTTGGAAATCGGATTTTTCCGTATTTTGGAATAATTGCATACCATAATGAGATATCATGGTGATGGGACCTAATCTAAGCACAGAATACATTTATGTTACATATACACCCTATACACACAGCCTGAAGGTCATTTAATCCAATATTTTTTATAACTTTGTGCATTAAACAAAGTGTGTGTACATTCACACAATTCATTTATGTTTCAGATACACCTTATACACACAGTCTGGATGTCATTTAATACAATATTTTTAATAACTTTGTGTATTAAACAGTTTGTGTACATTGAGCCATCAAAAAACACAGGTTTCACTATCTCACTCAAAAAAGTCTGTATTTCGGAATATTCCGTATTTCGGAATATTTGGATATGGGATACTCAACCTGTATATACACCCCACAATTGTTTGTGGATGGATTTCCAGGACTGTTTAAACACTCTGCCCCGGGGTGATGTCATTACTCTGCTGCAACACATGCAGTATGCTGCAAATTTTCTGAGCGAGGCTATTAAGGAGTTGTGTAAGATAAATGTCTGCACTTCTGCTATGGCTGTTTCGGTGCACAGAGCTCTGTGGTTCCGTCAGTGGTCGGCAGACGCTGATTACAAAAAGGGTGTAGAAAATCTTCCCTTTACAGGTGATGCCCTGTTTGAAGACAAATCAAATAAGTGGATCTCCCAAGCTACGGCGGGTAAGTCTACCTATCTGCTGTCGGCTGCGCCACCTGCTAGACGTTCTTACACAGGACCCTCCTTGCAGTCCTTTTGTATGGCAAGGTTCAGAGGCAGGGGCCGAGGGGTCCCACTTCCAGAGGATCTCGTGGTAAGTCCCACAGGCCTGCCACTGCTGGCTCCCTGGACCAGACCACTGGATCCCCTGCCGCTATGCCTTCCACATGATGGGTGGCCCCAGCAGCAAGGCGACTTTCAGGTAGGCGCTAACCTTCAACATTTCGCCCACGTGTGGGTGTAGTCCTGCCGGGACCCTTGGATGAGGGACCTTATTTCCCACGGATACCGGCTGGAATTTCAAACACTCCCCACTCACAGATTTTTCAAATATATGGTTTACCAGCTTCACCTGCAGCAAGAGTTTCCTTGCAAGAGGCTATTCAAAAGCTTTTGTGAACAGTGGTGGTGGTTCCATTGCCTCCTCCTTACGCAACAGGGGTTTTTACTCCAGTCTTTTTGTCGTTCCCAAACTAGATGGTTCGGTACGCCCCATCTTGAACTTAAAGTCTCTAAACCCGTATCTGCGGGTGTTCAAATTCAAGATGTAATCCCTGCGGGCGGTGGTGTCCGCGCTGGAGGAGGGGGGAGTACCTGGTGTCTCTGGATGTCAAGGATGCTAACCTACACATTCCATGTGCCCCCCCCATCAGGCTTACCTCAGGTTCGCCATATTGGACGACCATTTCCAGTTTCAGGCCTTACCCTTTGGCTTATCCACAGCTCCGACGGTCTTCACCAAAGTCAGGGCGGAGTTGATGCTGTAACTGCGCAGGATGGGTGTCAACATTGTCCCCTACTTGGACGATCTCCTAATAAACGCTGTGTCCAGGGAGCGTCTGCTGCACAGCATCGATCGGACGACTCGCCTACTTACGGATCATGGGTGGATCCTAAATTTTCAGAAATCTCACCTGGAACCGACCCAACATGGGAATGATACTGGATACAGTGTCTCAAAAGGTGTTTCTCCCGATGAACAAGGCCATGTCTATCCAGGCTATGGTTTGCTCGGTAATCGTTAGTTATCCATCCATCTTTGCATCAGGTTACCGGGCAAGATGGTGGCTGCTTACGAGGCAATCCAATACAGCAGATTTCATGCCCGACCATTTCAGCTGGATCTGCTGGACAAATGGTCGGAGTCTCCCCTCCACATGCATCAGGATGTGACCATATCTCCGAGAGCCCGGATTTCTCTATTATGGTGGCTACAAGTTCCTCACCTGGTGGAAGGCAGTAGTTTCAATTTTCACCCGGATTCTACTGACAATGGATGCCAGCCTCTAGGGTGGGCGGGGGGGGGGGTTGTGACTCAAGGGGCCCAGTTCCAGGGGACAAGACAGGAATCTGCTCTACCAATAAACATCCTGGAACTCTGAGCAATCTACAATACTGTACTCTTCTGCAGGCTTCTCATTTCCTGACGGATCGGGTGATCCAGGTACAATCGGACAACGCCACAGCGGTGGCGTACATAAACCAACAAGAGGGAACAAAAAGCAGTGCAGTGATGCAAGAAGTGTCAAGTCTTCCTCTGGGCAGAGGCTAACGCAAGGGCCATCTCTGCCATATTCATTCCAGGAGTGGACAACTGGGAAGCGGACTTCCTCAGCAGACACTACCTCCATCCAGGGGAATGGGGGTCTACATACCCAGGTGTTTCAACACTTAATTCACCGGTGGGGCTGTCCGCAGATAGACCTGATGGCTTCTTGTCTCAACAAGAAGCTATGCCACTACTGTTCCAGAACGAGCGATCCCCAGGCTGTAGCAGTGGACGCGCTGACGACGCCTTGGCTGTACCAGTTTGTGTACAGTAGCTGTTCCCTCCTCTACCGCTCATCCCAAGAGTTCTCAAAAGACTTCGAAGGTAAAGCGTTCTAGCAATTCTAATTGCCCCGGATTGGCCTCGACGGGCGTGGTACTTGGACCTCCTAACCATGGCTCTGGAGGATTCCTGGCCTTTACTGCTCCAAAAGGATCTTCAACAAGGTCTGTTTGTCTATTCAGACTTTTATAGCGGCTACGTTTGACGGCTGGGAAGTTGAGAGGGAGATTCTAGAAAGAAAAGGTCTTCCCTCCCGGGTTATTTCCATCGTGATCCAAACAAGGAAGATGTTGACGTCCAAATATTATCATCGTATCTGGAAGAAGTATGTTTCCTGGTGTGACAGTAGAAGGGTTTCTCCCAGGGAATTTAGAATGGGTTGTTTTCTAATTTCTCTAACGTCCTAAGTGGATGCTGGGGACTCCGTCAGGACCATGGGGTTTAGCGGCTCCGCAGGAGACAGGGCACAATAATAAAAGCTTTAGGATCAGGTGGTGTGCACTGGCTCCTCCCCCCATGACCCTCCTCCAAGCCTCAGTTAGATTTTTGTGCCCGGCCGAGAAGGGTGCAATCTAGGTGGCTCTCCTGAGCTGCTTAGAATAAAAGTTTAAGTTAGGTTTTTTATTTTCAGTGAGTCCTGCTGGCAACAGGCTCACTGCTACGAGGGACTTAGGGGAGAGAAGTAAACTCACCTGCGTGCAGGATGGATTTGCTTCTTAGGCTACTGGACACCATTAGCTCCAGAGGGAGTCGAACACAGGTCTCACCCTGGGGTTCGTCCCGGAGCCGTGCCGCCGACCCCCCTTGCAGATGCCGAAGTTGAAGAGGTCCAGAGGTCCAGAAACAGGCGGCAGAAGACTTTCAGTCTTCATAAGGTAGCGCACAGCACTGCAGCTGTGCGCCATTGTTGTCAGCACACTTCATACCAGCGGTCACTGAGGGTGCAGGGCGCTGGGGGGGGGCGCCCTGGGCAGCAATGTATTATACCTTTTTTATGGCTAAAATACATCACATATAGCCCTTGAGGCTATATGGATGTATTTAACCCCTGCCAGATCTCACAAACTCCGGGAGAAGAGCCCGCCGTTTTAGGGGGCGGGGCCTATTCTCCTCAGCACACGGCGCCATTTTCCTGCTCAGCTCTGCTGTGAGGAAGGCTCCCAGGCTCTCCCCTGCACTGCACTACAGAAACAGGGTTAAAACAGAGAGGGGGGGCACTTATTTGGCGATATGATTACATATGTGAAAATGCTATAAGGGAAAACACTTGTATAAGGGGTTGTCCCTATATAATTATAGCGTTTTTGGTGTGTGCTGGCAAACTCTCCCTCTGTCTCTCCAAAGGGCTAGTGGGTCCTGTCCTCTATCAGAGCATTCCCTGTGTGTGTGCTGTGTGTCGGTACGTGTGTGTCGACATGTAGGAGGACGATGTTGGTGAGGAGGCGGAGCAAATTGCCTGTATTGGTGATGTCACTCTCTAGGGAGTCGACACCGGAATGGATGGCTTATTTAGGAATTACGTGATAATGTCAACACGATGCAAGGTCGGTTGACGACATGAGACGGCCGGCAAACAAATTAGTACCTGTCCAGGCGTCTCAGACACCGTCAGGGGCTTGTAAAAACGCCCATTTACCTCAGTTGGTCGACACAGACACAGACACGGACACTGACTTCAGTGTCGACGGTGAAGAAACAAACGTATTTTCCTTTAGGGCCACACGTTACATGTTAAGGGCAATGAAGGAGGTGTTACATATTTCTGATACTACAAGTACCACAAATAAGGGTATTATGTAGGGTGGGAATAATCTACTTGTAGTTTTTCCTGAATCAGATAAATTAAAGTGTGTGATGATACGTGGGTTTCCTCCGATAGAAAATTATTGGAGGTATACCCTTTCCCGCCAGAAGTGAGGGCGAGTTGGGAAACACACCCTAGGGTGGATAAGGCGCTCACACGCTTATAAAAACAAGTGGCGTTACCGTCTCCAGATACGGCCGCCCTCAAAGAGCCAGCTGATAGGAAGCTGAAAAATATCCTAAAAAGTATATACACACATACTGGTGTTATACTACGACCAGCAATCGCCTCAGCCTGGATGTGCAGCGCTGGGGGGGCTTGGTCGGATTTCCTGACTGAAAATATTGATACCCTTGACAGGAACAATATTTTATTGACTATAGAGCATTTTAAGGATGCATTTCTATATATGCGAGATGCGCAGAGGGATATTTGCATTCTGGCATCAAGAGTAGATGTGATGTCCATATCTGCCAGACGATGTTTATAGACACGACAGTGGTCAGGTGATGCAGATTCCAGACGGCACATGGAAGTATTGCCGTATAAAGGGGCGGTCCATCGGACCTGGTGGCCATGGCAACAGCTGGAAAATCTACTTTTGTTACCCCAAGTCACATCTCAGCAGAAAAGGACACAGTCTTTTCAGTCTCAGTCCTTTCGTACCCATAAAGGCAGGCGGGCAAAAGGCCAGTCATATCTGCCCAGGGTTAGAGGAAAGGGAAGAAGACTGCAGCAGGCAGCCCATTCCCAGGAACAGAAGTCCTCCACAGCTTCTGCCAAGTCCGCAGCATGACGCTGGGGCCATACAAGCGGACTCAGGTGCGGTGGGGGGGTCATCTCAAGAGTTTCAGCACGCAGTGGGCTCACTCGCAAGTGGACTCCTGGATCCTACACGTAGTATCCCAGGTGTACATTGGAAATTCGAGACGTCTTCCCCTCACAAGTTCCTGAAGTCTGCTTTACCAACGTCTCCCTCCGACAGGGAGGCAGTATTGGAAAAAAATTCACAGGCTGTATTCCCAGCAGGTGATAATCAAAGTACCCCTCCTACAACAAGGGAAGGGGTATTATTCCACACTATATTGTGGTACTGAAGCCAAAGGCTCGGTGAGATCTAAAAGATTTGAACAATTACATACAAGGGTTCAAATCAAGATGGAGTCACTCAGAGCAGTGATAGCGAACCAGGACGATATGGTGTCACTGGATATCAGGGACGCTTACCTACATGTCCAAAATTTTGCCCTTCTCACCAAGGGTATCTCAGGTTCGTGGTACAGAACTGTCACTATCAGTTCAGACGCTGCCGTTTGGATTGTCCACGGCACCCCGGGTCTTTACCATGGTAATGGCCGAAATGATGATTCTTCCTAAAAGAAATATGGACGCTTTCCTGATAAGGGCAAGGTCCAGAGAACAGTTGGCGGTCGGAGTAGCACTATCTCAAGTAGTTCTACGACAGCACGAGTGGATTCTAAATATTCCAAAATCGCAGCTTTTTCCGACGACACGTCTAATGTTCCTAGGAATGATTCTGGACACAGTCCAGAAAAGGATGTTTTCTCCCGGAGAAGAAGACGAGGGAGTTATCCGAGCTAGTCAGGAACCTCCTAAAACCAGGAAAAGTATCAGTGCATCATTGCACAAGGGTCCTGTGAAAAATGGTGGTTTCTTACAAAGCGATCCCATTCGGTAGATTTCACGGAAGAACCTTTCAGTGGAATCTGCTGGGAAAATGGTCCGGATCGCATCTTCAGATGCATCAGCGGATAACCCTGTCTCCAAGGACAAGGGTGTTTTCTTCTGCGGTGGCTGCAGAGTGCTCATCTATGAAAGGGCCGCAGATTCGACATTCAGGACTGGGTCCTGGTGACCACGGATGCCAGCCTGAGTGGCTGGGGAGCAGTCACACAAGGAAAAAATTTCCAGGGAGTGTGATCAAGTCTGGAGACTTCTCTCCACATAAATATACTGGAGCTAAGGGCAATTTACAAGGCTCTAAGCTTAGCAAGACCTCTGCTTCAAGGTCAGCCGGTATTGATCCAGTGGGACAACATCACGGCAGTCGCCCACGTAAACAGACAGGGCGGCACATGAAGCAGGAGGGAAATGGCAGAAACTGCAAGGATTCTTCGCTGGGCGAAAAATCATGTGATAACACTCTCAGCAGTGTTAATTCCGGGAGTGGAAAACTGGGAAGCAAACTTCCTCAGCAGGCATAACCTCCACCCGGGAGAGTGGGGACTTCAGCGGGAAGTCTTCCACATGATTGTAAACCGTTGGGAAAAACCAAAGGTGGACATGATGGCGTCCCGCCTGAACAAAAAACTAGACAAATATTGCGCCAGGTCAAGGGACCCTCAGGCAATAGCGGTGGACGCTCTGGTAACACTGTGGGTGTACCAGTCAGGGTATGTATTCCCTCCTATGCATCTCATACCAAAAGTACTGAGAATCATAAGAAGGAGATGAGTAAGAACGATACTCGTGGTTCCGGATGGGTCAAGAAGGACTTGGTACCCGGAACTTCAAGAGATGCTCACGGAAGAACCGTGGCCTCTACCTTTAAGAAAGGACCTGCTCCAGCAGGGGCCTTGTCTGTTCCAAGACTTACCGCGGCTGCGTTTGACGGCATGGCAGTTGAACGCCGGATCCTGAAAGGGCATTCCAGATGAAGTCATCCCTACCCTGGTCGAAGCCAGGAAGGATGTAACCGCAAAACATTTTCACCGCATTTGGCGAAAATATGTTGCGTGGTGTGAGGCCAAGAAGGTCCCTACAGAGGAATTCCAACTGGGTCGTTTCCTACATTTCCTGAAAACAGGACTGTCTATGGGCCTAAAATTAGGGTCCATTAAGGTTCAAATTTCGACCCTGTCAAATTTCTTCCAGAAAGAACTGGCTTCAGTGCCTGAAGTTCAGACGTTTGTAAAAGGGGTACTGCATATACAGCCTCCTTTTGTGCCCCCAGTGGCACCTTGGGATCTCAATGTTGTTTTGAGTTTCCTAAAGTCACATTGGTTTGATCCACTCACCACTGTGGAATTAAAATATTTCACATGGAAGGTGAAGATTCTATTAGCCCTGGCTTCAGCCAGGCGTGTGTCAGAATGGGCGGCTTTATCATATAAAAGCCCTTACTTAATTTTTCATTCTGACAGGGCAGAATTGAGGACTCGTCCTCAATTTCTCCTTAAGGTGTTTTCTGTTTTTCACATGAACCAACCTATTGTGGTACCTGCGGCTACTAGGGACTTGGAGGACTCCAAGTTACTTGACGTTGTCAGGGCCCTGAAAATATATGTTTCCAGGACGACTGGAGTCAGAAAATCTGACTCGCTGTTTAGCCTGTATGCACCCAACAAGATGGGTGTTCCTGCTTCTAAGCAGACGATTACTCGCTGGATTTGTAGTACAATTCAGCTTGCACATTCTGTGGCAGGCTTGCCACAGCCAAAATCAGTAAAAGCCCATTCCACAAGGAAGGGGCTCATCTTGGGCGGCTGCCCGAGGGGTCTCGGCTTTACAACTTTGCCGAGCTGCTACTTGGTCAGGGGCACACCCTGACTGAGGAGGACCTGGAGTTCTCTCATTCGGTGCTGCAGAGTCATCCGCACTCTCCCGCCCGTTTGGGAGCTTTGGTATAATCCCCATGGTCCTGACGGAGTCCCCAGCATCCACTTAGGACGTTAGAGAAAATAAGAATTTACTTACCGATAATTCTATTTCTCGTAGTCCGTAGTGGATGCTGGGCGCCCATCCCAAGTGCGGATTGTCTGCAATACTTGTACATAGTTATTGTTACAAAAATCGGGTTATTCTTGTTGTGAGCCATCTTTTCAGAGGCTCCTTCGTTGTTATCATACTGTTAACTGGGTTCAGATCGGTGTTGTACGGTGTGATTGGTGTGGCTGGTATGAGTCTTACCCGGGATTCAATATCTTTCCTTATTATTATGCACGCTCGTCCGGGCACAGTATCCTAACTGAGGCTTGGAGGAGGGTCATGGGGGGAGGAGCCAGTGCACACCACCTGATCCTAAAGCTTTTATTATTGTGCCCTGTCTCCTGCGGAGCCGCTAAACCCCATGGTCCTGACGGAGTCCCCAGCATCCACTACGGACTACGAGAAATAGAATTATCGGTAAGTAAATTCTTATTTTTCCTGTAAGCGGGAATGGATCTGTGCCTACGTTTTTAGGCTCTATCAAAGTTCAGATTTCTTCACTTTCTATTTTCTTCTGGAAGCAACTCACCATATTGCCAGAAGTACAAACTTTCCTTAAAGGTGTTCTTCATATGCAACCGCCCTTTGTACCTCCCACGGCTCTGTGCGATCTCGATGTGGTTCTATCCTTTCCTCAATCGGACTGGTTTGAACCTTACATAGGGTGGAGTTAAAATGTCTCACCTGGCAGACGGTGATGTTGGCGTCTTCCAGACGTGTCTCTGAATTATGATTTTTTTTTTTTTTTTTTTTCATGCAGACAAGGTGGAACTTAGGACCCGTCAATTTTTTGCCTAAAGTGGCGTCATCTTTTCATGTGAATCAACCTATTGTGGTTTCAGTGTTGTCTGATGCTTTTGTTGGTCCTTAGTCCTTGGATGTGGTCAGGGCTCTGAAGATTTATGTCAAAAGGACGGCCCATCATCGGAAATCTGTCTCGCTGTTTGTCTTTTATGACACCTCCCAAGATTGGTCGGCCGGCTTTTAAGCAAACTATTGCTCGCTAGCTCCGGTTGACTATTCAACAGGCCTATACTTCAGCAGCTCTGCCTTTGCCGACGTCTATTCCTGCCCACTCAACGAGGTCTGCTGTTCTTCCTGGGCAGCTGCTTTACAATTGTGCCTAGCCAAAACTTGGTCGGGTTCGAACACGTTTGTTAAATTCTATAGGTTTGACACCTTGGCCAAGGGTGACCTTCAGTTTGGTCAGGCGGTGTTACAGGGGTCTCAGCACTCTCCCACCCGTTTGGGAGCTTTGGGACTTCCCGATGGTACTAAAGTACAGAACCCCAGTATCCACTAGGACGTAACAGAAAATAGGAATTTAATACCTACCGGTAATTCCTTTTCTTGTAGTCCGTAGTGGATACTATGCGCCCACCTCAGTGCTTCAATCCTGCTTACCTGTGTAAGTATTTGGTTGGCCCGCTGTTGCGGTCCCAGTTTGTTGTTGAGATAGCCTTGCTATCCTGGTTCAGTTGGTGTTGCTATCCTCTGTTGTTGTTGTTGTTGTTGTTGTTGTTGTTGTTGTCGTCGCCCTCCTTTCGGTTATGGTTGTGTGTTGGCTTGTTGCCTCACCGCTGTTGTAGTATTCCTTCTCTCGTGGTATTTCTGGCTCCTCGGGCACCGTTTCCTATACTGAGTCTGGTAGGCGGTGCATAGAGGGGAGGAGCCAGCTCATACATACACACACACACACACACACACACACACACACACACACACACACACACACTAAAGATTTTTAAAGTGCCAGGCTCCAGTGGACCTGATCTATACCCCCGTGGTACTAAAGTACACAACCCCAGTATCCACTACTGACTACGAGAAAAGGAATTACCAGTATGTATTAAATTCCTCCTTTTTTTTTTTGTATGTGTGTTTTAATGAAGACAGAATGGCATCATGTATTAGAAATTTTGATCAATCAATTTGTAATGCTTTCTAACATTAATAATTTTATTAGGCTTTTGATTTAATTTACATCTTTCAATAAAACATATTTATTGTTTTGTTTTACAGCTTACCGCATCTGAATAGATGTAGATATTGTAAACATATTAATACAGACTGATTTTATATAGTAAATCTTGTAAAATACTTTTGTTTTTCATTTGTTATATTCTGTCTCCATTTGTACCTAGTAATCCATTCCATCTGCTACTCACAGGGACTGCTTATCATGTGCTTTTCCTTCTCATACTAAGAACTATCTTCTACGCCATACTCCCTACAACTGCACCTAACCTTTTGGTTACAGTCACCCTGATGCTTCTATCCGTGTCATGTCCATTGATGCAGAAATGGTTTTTATACCATGTATTAGTCCTACATTGGTACTGTAAGTCACTGTTCTTTTGTTAATTTGTTTTTACTTTCTTAGGCGCTGCAGAATTCTTGTAGCGCCATATAAATAAAGGATAATACAACCTAAAAAGTACACTAGGAGATAGATGAAATTAACAATAAGAACACGTAGTAAATGTTGAGCATTAGTCCTACTTATTATAACGAAATAAATCTGAATGGAAGATGCAAAAGTACTCTTTAGAGGAACCACGCACATGCATCAAGCATTCTCATTGGGCATGCCACTTGCATTAAACATTTCGGGAGGAATTAAATGGCTTAATTGTTCCTGATCTCCCGTGTAAAGTGACAGGAGATCATGGGGTGATATTCAATTGTCCCCCTTAATTGCGCTGATTGTGCCGGGTTTAGCCGTGTAAAGCAGCAAAATCCGACTAAATGAATGTTCACTTGGCACATTTCAGCTCTCCACCCCCGGGGGTAGCGAGCTGAAATGAAGTTCTCGTGCCCACCTGCAGATACATTTGGCTGGGACCCGCGATGACCATTGAATCCCCCCCCATCTCCCCTCTTAAAGAAGAACACTAGATTTTATTTAATATAATTGGCTTTTTTTATTTTTTTAAAGAAGTGACAGCGCTGTGCTAGTAGTCACAGCATACTTTTTTTTTTTTTTTTACTAAACAAGCCAACCCTGGAGTTAACGCACTTGGAGACACCTTAGGATCTTCCAAATTACACTACAAGGATCAGTATGCCCTCCAACTGCTGATCCCATGCGTGCCTCTCCATACAGTGATATACAAAAATGGAAAATTGCTGAAAGCAAATCCTCAATTGTTAAAAAGGAAAAGTGATGACACCACTGTGGCAGTCCTAACTGGCGTAACCCATAATAGACAATAGGCAAACCTGACCAGTATAATGTTGGGCCTGAAAGGATACTCTGAAAGAAACTCCTATTTCTTAAAAGTCTGATGGAACGTGGATCGTTTAGATCTATCCACAAAATTACCTATAGAGCAAATGCCTGCTCTGCCCAGTATTACAAAAAGTTGCATTCATGGTTTATCTCCCAGGTTTTTATTTTTAGACTTCTCCTTTATTGTTCCAATTCATATACTGAAATACGTTTGGTTTACGTTTTGATTCCAGACTCTTTTCCACATTGTCCCAGTGGCCACACCCACCAATACATTTTCTTCCACGTGCTGTTTAGAGAAAGAAAGTTTAAAATTCCTCCCCCTTCCCAAGTGACCCACTGTCCCTGTCAATACTTGGGTAAGATGATGTACTGTATAAAAAAATCTGGTTACTTTGCTTTATTTTCTAAGGGGGGGCACTAGTCGGGTCTCTATTAGCTGGTTAGCACTACTTGTGTTGTGTTGTGACTTCTGGGAGGCCAGGGAGATTGAGGATCAGGTAGGCTGAAGTGTTTGTGTGTGTGTGTCTGCAGCACAGGATGCAGCCATGTTGGAGACCAGATTATCCTGTGCCAGTGAACTTCACTGGGGTAAGTGGTTATCCAATCCTGTGGCTTCACTTCTTATAAATATTCTTAGCTTTAGGCACTCTCTGCCAGTGCTTTGTTGTTACTAGACAGCATCCCAGGTCTGTGCTCCAGCAGATTAATCTGTGTCCATCCAAGTGTCCTGGTCCCTACTCCGCTCCCTGTGTTCGCTAGCCATTCCTCGCTGTTTGATATCTGCCAGCTCCCTGGTACGCTGTACAGTTAACTGGGCGGTACCGCCGACCTATCCTGAGTCCTGTCATGGGTTGCCAGCTTCCCTGGAATAGTCTTCAACCTTGTCTTAAAGGCACAGGCACAGAATTCTTCAAGCCGCGCATTAAAGATTCAGCCTCAGTCTTAATAGTTCTGTAGCCTCGGCTTACAACTATCCAGAGTCCACTGTTCTACAGTTTCTCAACCTCCTCTTTTGAATATCCAAAGTCCGCATTTCTCTCGTCAAGTCTTCAGTTTTCCACAGCTTCTCCAGTGTCCAGTTTCTTCCAGAGTTCTTTAGCCACGTCTTTCAAATACCTGGGGCTTGCAGCTCTTTAACCAAACTTCCAGTATCCTCCATTTGTCATTTGCATGAACTGCCTCCAGTGGGGTGTAGTATGGTATGCCGGCGGTCGGGCTCCCGGCGACCAGCATACCGGAGCCGGGAGCCCGACCGCCGGCATACCGACACCGTGGCGAGCGCAAAGGAGCCCCTTGCGGGCTCACTACGCTCGCCACGCTACGGGCACGGTGGCTATTTTATTCTCCCTCCAGGGGGGTCGTGGACCCCCACGAGGGAGAATATGTGCCGGTATACCGGGTGTCGGGATTCCGGCGCCGGTATACTGTGCGCCGGGATCCCGACATTCGGCAAACTGAAGACCACCCCTCCAGTGACCCAGCACAACGCCTCTCAATACTTTCAGACATTTATTTATTGCATTGAAGTCCTTTGTTTCTTCAATAAAGTATATGAGGGTAATGATCTTCGTCCCCCTAGTTTCCTCCATTGAGGAGCATCTACTCCTTTTAATTGGTCCAACTGATTCACAAAAACACCCTGGTATGACACTACTCTGGTGTTGCTGGAGGTCAGGCTATAAAACAGATTTGTATAGCTCTGCAAAAGTAGTATATGTTCCTGGTTTACATATTTTGCCTTATTTATATGACCTTACTGTACATTGGCCGCACTTACATGCGAAATACCACTCCTGTGTTGCCTCCCTGTGTGCAATTTGTCATGAGAGCAAAATGCGTCTCAGCTAGCATGGCTAAGGATAACTACTTTGAGGAAAAATGGGGCAAATCCTATTTTCTTCTTCATGGCCTTAGGGCTCCACAGGGGAGACAACAAAGGGGTAGGTGGTGGTTAGGGCCAGGCACCAAACAGTTAAAGCTTTACATATCCCAGATTGCTCTCCCCCCCCCCCCCCCATACCCCGCCCACAGCCAGAAGTAAATTAGTTTTAGGTTTGGTGATAGCAGGAGCTGATTCACCAATAAACAGTGGGGCTGTTATTAGGCAGCTCAAGATTTATTTTATGCTTTATTTTATTTCCTTTTAAAACTGGAAGAGCAAGCAGTGCAATGCAGTTCTCTGGATGCCAGCGATGCTGCTCCATTAACCACCCTGCTGGTGTCGCACCTCCAGCTTGCGGTCTGGTACTTATGGAGGGGCACCGGGGGGCCTGGCTAGCACGGCTCCATGATGGGGTCCCGGACTTCAGCCAGAACACGGTGTGACTGGTAAGGAATGTTCCCGCTTGCAAGAAAACTGCAAGCGGGAACAGACAGACCGGAAGTGCTGATGTGGACACTTGTTTGTCCGGGACTCCACAAGACCACAAGGGCTAACTATACTGGTGCAGGGTTTCTTAATAGAGGCCAGAGAACCTTCCCCCAGCTCAGGATGCAATTCCACTGTAATCTTTGCGCAATTGAGTTGCTCATCCCTCCCTCTTAGAGACCCACAGCAGCCATTTTCTTAAATCCACTACAGATCTCCGGGAACGCTGGGTCCAGTCTCCCTGTATAACCTTTCCTAGGAGCCAGGACATACAGTGCTATATCCTACCAGCAACTGTGGTCTGTGTAGTTGATTAAGTGCCCATTGCAGTTATATATAATGTAGCCTGCATTGTCTGTGACTTGTGCTAACTCTGCTGTCTGATATATATATATTTTCTCTGACGTCCTAAGTGGATGCTGGGACTCCGTAAGGACCATGGGGAATAGCGGCTCCGCAGGAGACTGGGCACAACTAAAGAAAGCTTTAGGACTACCTGGTGTGCACTGGCTCCTCCCACTATGACCCTCCTCCAGACCTCAGTTAGAATCTTGTGCCCGGCTGAGCTGGATGCACACTAGGGGCTCTCCTGAGCTCCTAGAAAAGAAAGTATACTTTTAGGTTTTTTATTTTCAGTGAGATCTGCTGGCAACAGACTCACTGCTACGAGGGACTAAGGGGAGAAGAAGCGAACCTACCTGCTTGCAGCTAGCTTGGGCTTCTTAGGCTACTGGACACCATTAGCTCCAGAGGGATCGAACACAGGCCCAGCCTCGGTCGTCCGGTCCGGAGCCGCGCCGCAGTCCCCCTTACAGAGCCAGAACCAAGAAGATGGTCCTGGAAATCGGCGGCAGAAGACTTCGGTCTTCAACAAGGTAGCGCACAGCACTGCAGCTGTGCGCCATTGCTCCTCATGCACACCTCACACTCCGGTCACTGATGGGTGCAGGGCGCTGGGGGGGGGGGCACCCTGAGCAGCAATATTAAACACCTTGCTGGCATAAAACTCACATAATATAGTCTTAGAGGCTATATATGTGAAACATACCCCTGCCAGATATCCATAAAAAAGCGGGAGAAGTCAGCCGAAAAAGGGGCGGAGCTATCTCCCTCAGCACACTGGCGCCATTTTTCCCTCACAGCTCCGCTGGAAGGATCGCTCTCAGGCTCTCCCCTGCAGTTTCAAGACTACAAAGGGTAAAAAAGAGAGGGGAGGCACTAAATTTAGGCGCAGTAGTATACATATAAGCAGCTATAAGGGAAAATCACTCAGTTATAGTGTTAATCCCTGTGTTATATAGCGCTCTGGTGTGTGCTGGCATACTCTCTCTCTGTCTCCCCAAAGGGCTTTGTGGGGTCCTGTCCTCAGTCAGAGCATTCCCTGTGTGTGTGCGGTGTGTCGGTACGGCTGTGTCGACATGTTTGATGAGGAGGCTTATGTGGAGGCGGAGCAGATGTCGATAAATGTGATTCCACCCCCTGCGGGGCCGACACCTGAGTGGATGGACTTGTTGAAGGAATTACGTGAAAGTGTCAACTCCTTACATAAAAGGTTTGACGACATAGCAGATGTGGGACAGCCGGCTTTTCAGCTCGTGCCTGCCCAACTGTCTCAAAAGCCATCAGGGGCTCTAAAACGCCCGCTACCTCAGATGGCAGACACAGATGTCGACACGGATACTGAATCCAGTGTCGACGACGATGAGACTAATGTAACTTCCAATAGGGCCACACGTTACATGATTGAGGCAATGAAAAATGTGTTGCACATTTCTGATGTTACCCCAGGTACCACAAAAAATGGGGAGAAAAACTACCAGTGGTTTTTACCCCATCTAATGAATTAAATGAGGTGTGTGAGGAAGCTTGGGCTTCCCCCGATAAGAAACTGGTAATTTCTAAAAAGTTACTAATGGCGTACCCTTTCCCGCCAGAGGATAGGTCACGTTGGGAAACATCCCCTAGGGTGGATAAAGCGCTCACACGCCTGTCAAAGAAGGTGGCACTACCGTCTCCGGATACGGCCGCCCTGAAGGAGCCTGCTGATAGGAAGCAGGAGGCTATCCTGAAGTCTGTATATACACACTCAGGTATTATTTTAAGACCGGCTATTGCTTCAGCATGGATGTGCAGTGCTGCAGCTGCGTGGTCAGATTCCCTGTCGGAAAATATTGATACCCTTGACAGGGACACTGTATTGCTAACCATAGAGCATATAAAAGACGCAGTCTTATACATGAGAGATGCACAGAGGGATATTTGCCGGCTGGCATCTAAAATAAGGGCAATATCCATTTCTGCCAGGAGAGGGTTATGGACTCGGCAGTGGACAGGGGATGCAGATTCTAAAAGGCATATGGAAGTTTTGCCTTATAAAGGTGAGGAGTTGTTTGGGGATGGTCTCTTGGACCTCGTTTCCACAGCGACAGCTGGGAAGTCAGCTTTTCTACCCCATGTTCCCTCACAACCAAAGAAAGCACCGTATTATCAGGTACAGTCCTTTCGGCCCCAAAAAGGCAAGCGTGTTAAAGGCTCGTCCTTTCTGCCCAGAGGCAGAGGTAGAGGGAAAAAGCTGCAGCATACAGCCAGTTCCCAGGAACAAAAGTCCTCCCCCGTTTCCTCTAAGTCCACCGCATGACGCTGGGGCTCCACAGGTGGAGCCAGGTACGGTGGGGGCCCGTCTCAAGAACTTCAGCAATCAGTGGGCTCGCTCACGGGTAGATCTCTGGATTCTTTAAGTGGTATCTCAGGGGTACAAGCTGGAATTCGAGACGTCTCCCCCTCGCCGTTTCCTCAAATCTGCCTTGCCAACAACTCCCTCAGACAGGGAGGCTGTGCTAGAGGCAATTCACAAGCTGTATTCCCAGCAGGTGATAGTCAAGGTGCCCCTCCTTCAACAAGGACGGGGTTACTATTCCACAATGTTTGTGGTACCGAAACCGGACGGTTCGGTGAGACCCATTTTAAATTTGAAATCCTTGAACACTTATATAAAAAAATTCAAGTTCAAGATGGAATCGCTCAGGGCGGTTATTTCAAGCCTGGACGAGGGGGATTACATGGTATCACTGGACATCAAGGATGCTTACCTGCATGTCCCCATTTACCATCCTCACCAGGAGTACCTCAGATTTGTGGTACAGGATTGTCATTACCAATTCCAGACTTTGCCGTTTGGTCTGTCCACGGCACTGAGGGTATTTACCAAGGTAATGGCCGAAATGATGATACTCCTTCGAAAAAAGGGAGTTTTAATTATCCCGTACTTGGACGATCTCCTGATAAAGGCGAGGTCCAGGGAGCAGTTGTTGGTCGGGGTAGCACTATCTCGGGAGGTGCTACAACAGCACGGTTGGATTCTAAATATTCCAAAGTCACAGATGGTCCCTACGACACGTCTACTGTTCCTGGGTATGGTTCTGGACACAGAACAGAAAAGTGTTTCTCCCGGAGGAGAAAGCCAAGGAGCTGTCATCTCTAGTCAGAGGCCTCCTGAAACCAAAACAGGTGTCGGTGCATCACTGCACGCGAGTCCTGGGAAAAATAGTAGCTTCCTACGAAGCAATTCCATTCGGCAGGTTCCATGCAAGGACCTTTCAGTGGAACCTGTTGGACAAGTGGTCCGGATCGCATCTTCAGATGCATCGGCTGATAACCCTGTCTCCAAGGACCAAGGTGTCTCTGCTGTGGTGGCTGCAGAGTGCTCATCTTCAAGAGGGCCGCAGATTCGGCATACAGGACTGGGTCCTGGTGACCACGGATGCCAGCCTTCGAGGCTGGGGGGCAGTCACACAGGGAAGAAACTTCCAGGGACTATGGTCAAGTCAGGAGACTTCCCTACACATAAATATTCTGGAACTGAGGGCCATTTACAATGCCCTAAGTCAGGCAAGACCCCTGCTTCAAAACCAGCCGGTACTGATTCAGTCAGAAACATCACGGCAGTCGCCCATGTAAACCGACAGGGCGGCACAAGAAGCAGGATGGTGATGGCAGAAGCCACAAGGATTCTCCGATGGGCGGAAAATCACGTGTTAGCACTGTCAGCAGTGTTCATTCCGGGAGTGGACAACTGGGAAGCAGACTTCCTCAGCAGGCGCGACCTCCACCCGGGAGAGTGGGGACTTCATCCAGAAGTCTTCCAGCTGATTGTAAACCGTTGGGAACGGCCACAGGTGGACATGATGGCGTCCCGCCTAAACAAAAAGCTAGAAAGATATTGCGCCAGGTCGAGAGACCCTCAGGCAATAGCTGTGGACGCTCTAGTGATACCGTGGGTGTACCAGTCGGTTTATGTGTTCCCTCCTCTTCCTCTCATACCCAAGGTACTGAGGATAATAAGAAAAAGAGGAGTAAGAACTATACTCATTGTTCCGGATTGGCCAAGAAGAGCTTGGTACCCGGAACTTCAAGAACTGATCTCAGAGGACCCATGGCCTCTGCCGCTCAGACAGGACCTGCTGCAGCAGGGGCCCTGTCTGTTCCAAGACTTACCGCGGCTGCGTTTGACGGCATGGCGGTTGAACGCCGGATCCTGAAGGAAAAGGGCATTCCGGAGGAAGTCATCCCTACGCTGATTAAAGCTAGGAAAGAAGTGACCGCAAACCATTATCACCGCATATGGCGAAAATATGTAGCGTGGTGTGAGGCCAGGAAGGCCCCAACGGAGGAATTTCAGCTGGGCCGTTTTCTGCACTTCCTACAGTCAGGGGTGACTATGGGCCTAAAATTGGGTTCCATTAAGGTCCAGATTTCGGCTCTGTCGATTTTCTTCCAGAAAGAACTGGCTTCACTGCCTGAAGTTCAGACATTTGTTAAGGAAGTGCTGCATATTCATCCCCCTTTTGTGCCTCCAGTGGCACCTTGGGATCTCAACGTGGTGTTGGATTTCCTAAAGTCGCATTGGTTTGAGCCACTTAAAACCGTGGATTTGAAATATCTCACGTGGAAAGTGGTCATGCTGTTGGCCTTGGCTTCGGCCAGGCGTGTGTCAGAATTGGCGGCTTTGTCATGTAAAAGCCCTTATCTGATTTTCCATATGGATAGGGCTGAATTGAGGACTCGTCCCCAGTTTCTCCCTAAGGTGGTATCAGCTTTTCATTTGAACCAACCTATTGTAGTGCCTGCGGCTACTAAAGACTTGGAGGATTCCAAGTTGCTGGACGTAGTCAGGGCCCTGAAAATTTATGTTTCCAGGACAGCTAGTGTCAGGAAAACTGACTCGCTATTTATCCTGTATGCACCCAACAAGCTGGGTGCTCCTGCTTCAAAGCAGACTATTGCTCGCTGGATCTGTAGTACGATTCAGCTTGCACATTCTGCGGCTGGACTGCCGCATCCTAGATCAGTGAAAAGCCCATTCCACGAGGAAGGTGGGCTCTTCTTGGGCGGCTGCCCGAGGGGTCTCGGCTTTACAACTTTGCCGAGCAGCTACTTGGTCGGGGTCAAACACATTTGCAAAATTCTACAAGTTTGATACCCTGGCTGAGGAGGACCTAGAGTTTGCTCATTCGGTGCTGCAGAGTCATCCGCACTCTCCCGCCCGTTTGGGAGCTTTGGTATAATCCCCATGGTTCTTATGGAGTCCCAGCATCCACTTAGGACGTCAGGGAAAATAAGATTTTACTCACCGGTAAATCTATTTCTCGTAGTCCGTAGTGGATGCTGGGCGCCCATCCCAAGTGCGGATTGTCTGCAATACTTGTATATAGTTATTGTTTAACTAAAGGGTTATTGTTGAGCCATCTGTTGAGAGGCTCAGTTATATTTCATACTGTTAACTGGGTATAGTATCACGAGTTATACGGTGTGATTGGTGTGGCTGGTATGAGTCTTACCCGGGATTCAAAATCCTTCCTTATTGTGTCAGCTCTCCCGGGCACAGTATCCTAACTGAGGTTTGGAGGAGGGTCATAGAGGGAGGAGCCAGTGCACACCAGGTAGTCCTAAAGCTTTCTTTAGTTGTGCCCAGTCTCCTGCGGAGCCGCTATTCCCCATGGTCCTTACGGAGTCCCAGCATCCACTACGGACTACGCGAAATAGATTTACCGGTGAGTAAAATCTTATTTTTCCCTGCGGTCTGTTTATACCTTCCCTTTTTTGCTTCTGTAAAACCCTAAAAACAGGTGTTTAGGGGTTTTCATACTTCGTGGGTAACACTATTTGTGTCACGTGCCGGGTACTCACCACCGCGGGGTCCGAGCGCTGCCGCTACGGCTGCTCATGGTGCTGCAAGACTGTAGAAGGATTCGGCACGGCGGGGGTGAGGCGGCTTCTAGGAGGCCGGGAGTCTGTGGGACCAGGCTGGCTGCAGCGCTTCTGTGTGTGTCTGCAAAACGTGAGGCGGCCATGTTGGTGGCCAGTATGCTTTACCAATGGGCTGTCTGGGTAAGTGCAGCCAATCCTGTTGCTTTACTCCTGTGCAAATAGGCTCAGGTTTTTGCACTGCCTGCCAGTGCTTTGTTGCTAGTCTGAACCCTAGCCCTGTGCTCCCGCGGATTGTATCTGCATCTGTCCAGGTGTCCTGGTCCCTACTCCACTCTAAGTGTTTGCCAGCCTTCCCCCGCTGCAAGATACCTGCCAGCTACGCTGTTCAGTTAACCGAACTGTACCGCCGGACTATCCGAAGTCCCGTAGAGGTCTGCCGGCTTCTTCCAGAGTTCTTCAGCCTCGTCTTTCAAACATCCAGAGTCCGCAATCCTTCAGTTCTACAGCCTCGTTTTTTAAATATTTGGATTTCGCAGTTCTTCAGCCAGGTCTTCTCAACATCCAGTGCTCACAAATCTTCACAGTCCTTCAGACAGTTTGTTGCAGTTTTTCAACCAAATATCCAGTACCATTCAGTCGTATGAACTACTTCCATTGAATCATTAGAATTACCTCTCGAACCCAAAATCTCTGGTTCAGCCACACTAGAATCTGTTTCTTTCATTACAGTATATGAAAAGAAACTATTTTCGTCCACCCAGTTTTCTCCTTACAGGAGCATCTACGCTTTCAGTTGGCCTGAGTCCCACGGATTCACAAAAACAGATTGGTGTGACAGTATGTGAAGGTTGTCACAGTACTGTAATTGTTGCACACTGCCTAGTGCTATATAGTGTGTTATACCATTCTTGCTGCTATGTCTAGCAAAGGTAAGACTTACAAGGAGACTGCAGCTCCTGTGCTGGTCTCATGCAAATCCTGTCCAGCAGGATTTTCCCTCTGGACACTGGGAGTCATTCCGAGTTGATCGCACGCTGCAACTTTTTGCAGCCCGTGCGATCAACTAGACGCCGCCTATGGGGGAGTGTATTTTTGCATAGCAAGGCTGCGATCGCTTGTGCAGCCGAGCTATGCAAAAACACTTTGTGCAGTTTCTAAGTAGGTCTGGACTTGCTTACCCACTGCGAGGACTTCAGCATCTCAGGTCCCTGAATTGACGTCCGACATCCGCCCACCTAATGCCTCGACACGCCTGCGTTCGGATCTCCACTCCCCGAGAACTGTCAGTTGACGCCCTAGAATACCTTACTCCTGTCAGTCACGGTGCGATCGTGGCAGAGATCGTTTTCTACTTTAATTCAGACGCTGCCCGGCGTTCCCTGTCGCCGGGCAGCGACGCGTCAGCACAGTGCGGCTGCCGTGCATGCTCATTCCGGACCCGTTCTCACGGCTGCGAAAAAGCAGTGCGCGGACGGGTTGAAATGACCATCACTGTACAGGATGGTTTAGGTGCAGCTTGCTATATTCCACCTAGCCAACCAGCCCCCTGAGGCCCTGTGCAGGATCCCCTCTGGGCTTCCTTTTCACAGATTGGCAACCCCTGTGGTAGCTACCACTGTGGGATTCCCCCAGCAGGTACGTACATCCTGCTATGCCAGTCCCAGCTATGCCCCCTCCCTGTGTGGATGTGCCTTCCACTTCCGTACAGAGCCTAGCTCAGTGATGGCTAACGTTGACACTCCAGCTGTTGTTGAACTACACATCCCAGCATGCCCTGCATCAGTTTTAGCATGGCCAAATAGCAAAGCTGTAGCAGAGCATGCTGGGATGTGTAGTTCAACAACAGCTGGAGTGTCAAGGTTAGCCATCACTGGCCTAGCTCCTACTTTTACTGCTTTTTGACACGATACAACGTGAAAGACTCTTGCCCACTAAAGCCACTAGGTGTGCTGTGCCATCTTCACGGTTTACGCAGCTTTCAAATTCTGAGGTGTTATCTGGGGAGGCAGAAAAGGCAGACGTCTCTCACGGAGTCCCCCTCAGGGAAAGAGGAGCGTCAATCTACCTTTGATGATTCAGCGCTTTTAAGGTCTGTTAAATCTATTTCTCATACGTCCTTGAGGATGCTGGGGTCCACTTCAGTACCATGGGGTATAGATGGTTCCGCAGGAGCCGTGGGCACTTTAAGACTTTTTCAGAGTGTGAACTGGCTCCTCCCTCCATGCCCCTCCTCCAGACCTCAGTTTAGAAAATGTGCTCAGGCAGACTGGATGCACTCCAGAGGAGCTCTACTGAGTTTCTCTGAAAGACTTTGTTAGGTTTCTTATTTTCAGGGAGGACTGTTGGCAACAGTCTCCCTGCTTCGTGGGACTTAGGGAGTAGAAGTAGGAACCAACTTCCTGAATAGTTTCATGGCTCTGCTTCTGGCTGATAGGACACCATTAGCTCCTGAAGGGTACTGAACACTAGCTGCGGCTATGCACTCACTCCCACAGCCCGCCGTCACCCCCCCATACAGTGCCAGAAGTCAGAAGACGGGTGAGTGTACAGTAGAGGATCTTCAGTCATCGTGATGGCTAAAAGGTACCGCGCAGCGGGCAGGAACGCTGCGCGCCATGCTACCCATCAACACAGGCACAGCGGGGGGGGGGGGGGGGGGGGGTGCGTGAACCTACTCAAAACTGGCTAACGAGGGGACATAAGATGCTGAGGCACAGTCCTACCCCCGCCAGTATAAAAAATAGTATTGAAAAGTCTGAGGGGAAACGCGCCATTATGGGGGCGGGGCTTCCTCCTCAGTCAGCGAGCACACTGCTCTGCACCATTTTTTCTCCTAGCAAGCTGCAGAGAATAACGCTGGTCCTCCTCCGCTTCTGAACAAAGTATCAGGGTGCAAAACAGGGGGGGGGGGGGGGCACAGTATAAATTGGTGCTGTATGGTGAATTTGTCATTATAAAAGCGCTACATGTCTGTGGGCATTTTGTGTTACACAGGGATTATATCACTAGCGCCGAGTTGTGAACTGGCAAATCCTTTGTGTCTTTCTGACAGATTTTACTGTGGGTCTGTCCCCTATAAGTCTCGGAGTGTCTGTGGTGTGGTTGTGCACGTGTGTGACATGTCTGAGGCAGGGAGCTCTTCCCCTGAGGGAGCCATTTTAGGGACACAGAGTTGTAATGTGGTGGCACTGCCGGCACACCTCGAGCCTGAATGGGTGACTAAATTACGTGATAGTGTGAATCATATCAGTAAGAGATTGTATAAGTCTGAGTCTCATGCAGAAAACTGGAGAAAATCAGTGGAAGATGTGATTTTTCATAGTTCTGCTTTTTCATCCACAGGGGACCCCTCTGGGTCACATAAGAGGCCATTTGCACAAATAGTACAAACTGATACCGACACGGACTCTGATGTGTTGACACTAGTGATTCCAGGGGAATAGATCCTAAATTGGCAAAAAGCGTTCAATACATGAATGTTGCTACAAAGGAGGTCTTAGAAGTTACGGAAGCCCCTCCTTTACCTCAGGAGAAGGCTTATTTTTATAAGGAAAAGAAAATGAATGTAACTTTCCCTCCATCTCACGAGCTAAATACTCTCTTTGAGGGAGTTTGGGCAAACCCTGAAAAGAAAATTTCAGATTCCCAAAAGAATTCAGGTTGCTTGTCCTTTCCCGGCAGAGGACAGGAAAAGGTGGGAGTCACCCCCCGTTTTAGACAGTGCCTTGTCACGCTTAACTAAAGTGATTCTCCCTGCGCCTGGGACGGCTTCAATAAAGGAGCCGGCAGACCGTAAGTTGGAGACTACGTTAAAATCTATTTATGTGGCCAATGGTACGCTACTCATGCCCACCATTGCTTGTGCGTGGGTCAGTAGTGCTATCGAAAAATGGTCAGACAACTTGTCATCTGAAATTGACACGATAGATAGAGACGAGTTACTCCTAACGTTAGGTCATATCAAAGACGCTGCTACATACATGCTAGAAGCCATAAAAGATATTGGGCTCTTGGGTTCAAAATCCGCTACCATGGTAGTCTCGGCTCAGAGGGCGTTGTGGATTCGCCAATGGAATGCCGACGCAGATTCCAAAAGAAATATGGAGGCTCTCCCGTATAGAGGTGAGGCCTTGTTTGGAGATGGGCTGGATGCTTTAGTCTCTGCGGCTACCGCTGGTAAGTCGACATTCTTGCCTTATGCTCCTGCGCCGGCGAAAAAGACACATCACTCTCAGATGCAGTCCTTTCGGCCCAACAGATACAAAAAGGGTAAAGGTTCCCCTTTCTTTGCAGGTAGAGGGAGGGGAAGAGGAAAATAGTACACAGCGTCCCCACTATCACAGGAGCAGAAATCAACCCCTGCTTCTGCCAAATCTGCAGCATGATGCTGGGGCTCCCTTGCGGGAGTCCGCTCGGGTGGGAGCACGTCTGAAACTTTTCAGTCAGCTTTGGGTTCAAACGGGCCTGGACCCATGGGTCTTGCAAATAGTGTCCCATGGATACAAACTGGAGTTTCAAGACGTCCCCCCATGCCGATTTTTCAAATCGACCTTGCCAGCTTCTCTCCCGGACAGAGAAGTAGTAACAGCTGCAATTCAAAAATTATGTCAGGATCAAGTCGTTGTCCTGGTGCCCTTGTCACAACAGGGAGAAGGGTTTTATTCAAGCCTCTTCGTAGTTCCGAAGCCGGACGGCTTGGTCAGACCAATTTTAAACCTGAAATCTCTGAATCTCTACCTGACAAGGTTCAAGATGGAATCTCTTCATGGTGTCAGTGGACATAAAAGATGCCTACTTACATGTTCCCATTTATCCTCCTCAAGCTTATGAGATTCGCAGTACAGGATTGCCATTACCAGTTCCAGACGTTGCCGTTTGGACTCTCCACGGCGCCGAGGGTATTCACCAAGGTGATGGCAGAGATGATGGTCCTCCTTCGGCAGCAAGGAGTCAATATAATCCCTTACCTGGACGATCTCTTGATAAAAGCGAGATCCAGGGAACGGTTGCTGCGGAACATTGCACTCTCCCTGTCCATACTCCAACAACACGGTTGGATCATGAATTTTCCAAAGTCGCAGTTGGAACCGACGACAAGATTGTCCTTTCTGGGGATGATACTGGACACAGAAGTACTGAGGGTATTTCTTCCAGTAGAAAAGGCTCTGGAAATCCAGGGAATGGTCCAACAAGAGTGTCGATCCATCAATGCATTCGGTTGTTGGGAAAGATGGTAGCGGCCTACGAGGCCATACAGTTTGGCAGATTCCATGCCAGAGTATTCCAGTGGGACCTGTTGGACAAGTGGTCCGGATCCCACCTGCACATGCACCAGAAGATAATCCTGTCTTCCAGAGCCAGGATTTTGCTCCTGTGGTGGCTACACAGTTCTCACCTACTAGAGGGACGCAGGTTCGGGATTCAGGATTGGGTCCTAGTAACCACGGATGCAAGGCTCCGAGGCTGGGGAGCAGTCACACCGGGAAAAAGCTTCCAAGGAATATGGTCAAGTCAGGAAACCTGTCTTCACATAAACGTTCTGGAATTGAGAGCCATTTACAAAGGCCTTCTCCAAGCGGTGCATCTTCTTCAAGATCAACCCGTGCAGATCCAGTCGGACAATGTAACAGCAGTCACGTACATAAACTGTCAGCGTGGAACGAAAAGCAGAGTGGCAATGGCAGAGGTGACAAAGATCCTCCTCTGGGCAGAAAGTAATGTAAAAGCTCTGTCGGCAATTTTCATTCCGGGAGTGGACAACTGGGAAGAAGAGTTCCTCAGCAGACACTATCTCCATCCATGAGAGTGGGGCCTCCACCAAGAAGTCTTCGCAGAGGTGACAAGTCTTTGGGGAATTCCTCAAGTAGACATGATGGCGTCTCAACAAGGAGCTTCAGAGATATTGTTCCAGGTCGAGAGACCCTCAAGCAGTAGCAGTGGATGCACTAATACCAAATGTTCTCAAGCTCATAGAAGAACAAGGGTTCGAGCGATCCTCATTGTCCCAGATTGGCTAAGGAGGGCTTGGTATACAGATCTTCAGGACTTGCTCATAGAAGATCCTCGGCCTCGTCCTCTTCGCAAGGACCTGCTGCAGCAGGGGCCGTGCGTGTATCAAAACTTACCGCGGCTACGCTTGACGGCATGGCTGTTGAGCACCGGATCCTAGTCTGTAAGAGTATTCCCAAAGATGTCATCCCCACTCTTATTCAGGCCAGGAAAGGAGTAACGTCTAGACATTACCACCGTATTTGGAGAAAGTATGTGTCTTGGTGTGAATCCAAGAAGGCTCTTACGGAAGAGTTTCAGTTGGAACGTTTTCTCAATTTTCTGCAGGCGTGTGTGGATGCGGGCCTAAACATGGGTTCAATCAAGGTCCAGATTTCGGCCTGATTAGTTTTCTTTCAAAAACAATTGGCCTCCCTTCCAGAAGTTCAGACGTTCGTGAAAGGGGTGCTGCACATCCAACCTCCATTTGTGCCTCTGGTGGCACCATGCGACCTTAAGTGGTGTTGCAGTTCCTTCAATCGGATTGGTTTGAACCTCTACAGGAGATTGAATTGAAGTTTCTCACTTGGAAAGTGGTCATGCTGTTGGCCTTGGCATCCGCAAGGCGGGTGTCTGAGTTGGGGGCCTTGTCTCACAAGAGCCATTACCTGATCTTCCATGAAGATAGGGCATAGTTAAGAACTCGTCAGCAATTTCTTCCGAAGGTGGTTTCGTCTTTCCATATAAACCAACCTATTGTGGTGCCAGTGGCTACTGACACCTTCACTGCGTCAAAGTCTCTTGATGTAGTCAGAGCTTTGAAAATTTATGTCGCTAGAACAGCTCGGATACGGAAAACAGAGGCTCTGTTTGTCCTGTATGCTCCCAACAAGATTGGGTGTCCTGCTTCTAAGCAGACCATTGCGTGCTGGATCAGAGGGACGATTCAGCACGCACATTCTACGGCAGGATTGCCGATACCGAATTCGGTAAATGCCCATTCGATTAGAAAGGTGGGCTCATCCTGGGCGGCTGCCCGGGGGGTCACGGCATTACAACTTTTGCCGAGCAGCTACTTGGTCAGGGGCAAACACGTTTGCAAAGTTTTACAAGTTTGACACCTTGGCCGATTGAGGACCTCAAGTTTGGTCAATCGTTGCTGCAGGGTCATCCGCACTCTCCCGCCCGTACTGGAGCTTTGGTATAACCCCATGGTACTAAAGTGGACCCCAGCATCCTCTAGGACGTATAAGAAAACAGGATTTTAATACCTACCATTAAATCCTTTTCTCCTAGTCCGTAGAGGATGCTGGGCACCTGACCCAGTGCGTACTTTACCTGCAGTGGTTAGTTTTGTACTTACACAAGTGTTAGTTATTTTCAGCATGTTGCTGCAATTGTTCATGCCCGTTGGCATGGGTTATGTTGAATGCCATGTTGTGCTGCATGTTTGATGTGTGAGCTGGTATGAATCTCACCGTTAAATTTAAAAGTAAATCCTTTCCTCGAAATGTCAGTCTCCCTGGGCACAGTTCCTATACTGAGGTCTGGAGGAGGGGCATAGAGGGAGGAGCCAGTTCACACTCTGAAAAAGTCTTAAAGTGCCCATGGCTCCTGCGGAACCATCTATACCCCATGGTACTGAAGTTGACCCCAGCATCCTCTACGGAGAAAAGGATTTACCGGTATATATTAAAATCCTGTTTTTTCAGTTAGAAGAGGAGCCTGCTCCTCCACCAAAAATGCTCAGCTGTTTAAGCGCCATAAAGTAGTTGAGCTGAATTTCCTCAGTCTGAGCACCTTACTGAACGCCAGTGAGAGACTTGGAATACTCCTGGTAAAAAGTTTCAGCTGCCAAAGTGCCAGGGTTCGTTTTACCCTATTCCAGCGGCTGATTGTGTTAGGTGGGTGGTTCCCCCAGCCGTGGTTTCCCATGTGGCACGTCTGGTTAAAACCTCTGCTTTACCTATCCCTAAAACATTTTCCTTTAATGGGGACAAATCTGTTTTATTTCCTTACAGGAGCTATTACTTGGCCAGCTATGGCTGCTGCCTCAGTGGTTAAAGCCATTTAGAGCTGGGAAGAGGCTCTTGAGGAAGGACTTCCCTCTGACATTTCCCAGGAACATATGTCCCACATCACGCATTTCCGGGATGCAGCCTCCTAACTAGGTGACGAGATACTGGTCTCTTGGTGTCCAGGGCGTGTCTACCTCGGTGGTAGCCAACAGCATTCTCCGCTAACGATCATGGAAAGTGGACATTAATTCCAAAAAGGTCCTAGAATTACTACCTTACACTGGGAATATCCTATTTGGTGCAGAATTGGACACGTTTGTGGCTGCGTTGGCAGCCAAAACTGCTTTCATGCCCTCTGTATCTACAACGTGGTCTCTAATTTCTCCAATTCTGTCCTTTCAGACCCAAGGCAGAGCTTAAGTCATTCCTCCCCTCAGCAGTTTGCTTCTATGAAGACTGCCAAGCCCAGGGCTAAGCAGACTTGGGCTACCAGACGTCCAACTGCCTAGTCTGAAGACAAACCCTCAGCCTGACGGGGCATGCCTCCACATGGGGGATCCCAGGGTGGGAGGCTGACTTTAGTTATCACAGTCCTTGTGTCAGACCACCACATACACCTGGGTGTGAGAAGTGGTCTCTCACGTTTACGTGCTTTCCTTCCAGAGATGGCCCACTCAGCAATTCTGCACAAGCCCCCCCCATCGGACCCAAGCAAGACCTTGACTCTCCATCGCCCTATCCTCAATCTCAAATCCCTCAACAGGTTTATCAAGGGATCAAGTTTTCATATGGAAACCCTTCGCTCTATTTTCCTGGCTATGGAACCTGAAGATTGTATGGTGTCTCTGGGAATTTAGGATGCTTATCTGCATATAATTATCACCCTCTCATCAGCAATTACTACTAGTTGCTGTCCTTCAGCAACATATCCAGTTTTGGCACTGCCCTTTGATCTTTCTACTGCTCCCAGGGTCTCCACCAAAGTGTTGGAGGCGCAGCTGCGTTGTCAGGGGGTCGGCATACTCCCATAACTGGACGACCTGCTGATCCTCGCAAACTCTCAGGAGATCCTTCACCATCATTTTCAGCTGACCAGTGCCTTCCTGCAAAACCACAGCTTGCTAATCACCTGGAAAAGTCATCCTTTATGCCTCCTCAAAGGGTGTTACATCTGAGAGCGCTCCTAGATTCTCGGGTGCAATGACTTTTCCTGCCAGCAGACACAATCTCTGCACTACGAGTGCACAGGTTGCTTCAGTCAGTTTCGATCCACTCAGCCATGCAGGTCTTGGTCCATGTTCTTCACCTTCGACATGGTGGAGTATGCACAGTTCCACTCCAGCCCCCTGCAACATCTAATCCTGTCCAGATGGAACGGACTACTGCATCTGATCAGGTCCCAGACGATAGTCCTTTTCTCCAGAAGTTCGTCTGTCTTTAGCTGGGTGGTTGACCCTACTTGATCCCGGATTTAAAACTCCCGACCACGGATGCCAGTCTCTGCGCATGGGGTGTGTTGTCCGGTCAACACTTCTTTCAGGGCTGTTGGACTCCTACCAAAAGCTGCTTACCAGTCAGCATCCTAGAACTATGAGCTGCCTACAGAGCACTCACTGTGGCATGGGCCATTCTCCAGGGTAGACCGGTCCAGGTCCAGTCCGACAACGCCACTGCGGTGGCCTACTTCAACCATCAGTGAGGCACTTGTAATCGGTTGGCAATGCTGGAAGTTGCTCACATTCTCTGATGTGCCGAACGACATCTTGGCACTGTTCTGAGATCCTCAACTGGGATGTGAACTTCCCTAGCTGTCACAATGTGCACTCCTCCAGCGAGTGGGCTCTACATCCAGAAGTCTTTTTGCTTCCGGTGGACAAGAGGGGCCTGCCGGATGTGGACCTCATGGCCTTCCCAACACAACGTTTCCATGTACGGGTCCAGAACAAGAGATCCCGAAGCAGCCTTCATGAACGCCCTGACAGTTAAGTGGTCTTTCCGGCTGGTGTACCTCTTCCCTCCAGTCTCCCTCCTGTCTTGGCTACTTTGAAAATTTAAAACAAGTGGGCACCATCGTGTTGGTAGCTCCGGTCTGACCTTGAGGCCGTTCATTCTCCAATCTTCAGTCTCTCTATAGGCGCTCCCTTTCCACTACTACCAAACCTGATGTCTCAAGTTCCCTGTCTACACACGGACCTGGCTCACCTGTCTTTGAAGGCGTGGCTCTTGAGTCATCCCTCCTAAGGTCCAAAGGTTTTTCTCGTTCGTGGTCCAGACCATGCTTTGAGCGCGCAAGCCGGCCTCTATTACCGGGTGTGGCTTATATATTTCCAGTGGTGCGCAGCAAGATGCTATGACCCTCCTGTTTTTTACAGTTTCCCGAATCATGGCATTTCTTCAAACTGGATTGGATTTCAGACTGTCTTGCTTCTCTGAACGGGCACGTCTCTGCTTGTCACTCTGGTTCCAGCACAGTATTGCTCCACTGCCGGATGTTCACACCTTTCGTCAGGGTCCTCCGTATTCAACTTCCCTTTGTCCCTCCAGTGGATCCTTGTGATTTGTCAGTGGCTCTCCAAGCACTTCAGGAGCCTCCATTTGAACCCCTGGAATTGGTGGACCTCAAATGGCTCTTTTCCATTTGGCTATTGCATCAGCCCGACGGGTGTCTGATTTGGAGGCGCTCCCCTGTCTATATCCCTTTTTGATCTTTCATCAGGACAGGGCTGTTCTTCGAACCCATCCCGGGTACCATCCCAAGGTGGTCTCGCTTTTCCACCTAAACAAGTGGTTGTGATCCGTAACCTTCGGATCTACGTGGATTGTACCGGTTCCATCCAGAAAATGGATTCCCTCTTTGTCCTCTACCGATTTCAATAAGGGCTAGCCAGATGACTTTGCATGACTATCTCACAAGCTTACACACAGACTGACCTCCCTGTGCTGGATACAGTCTATGCTCATTCTGCTTCCTCTGTGGGATCTTCGTGGGCAGCCCGCCGTGGCATGCCTGCCGAACAATTCTGCAAGGTGGACCCGTGGTCTTCTGTCCACACCTTTGTCGGGTTCTATGCCTTTGATACATTTGCCTCTCAGGATGCTTCAATTGGATGCCGGATTCTACTCTCAGCTCAGGAGCGTTCCACCCCCCGCCCCCCTTTGAAAAACAGCTGTGGGACATCCCCATTGTCTCCCCTGCGGAGCCCTATTGCCCCTGAAGATAAGGAGAGTTACGGTATACTTAACTTTATGGACTTTGAAGAAAGAAAGTAAACCAAGAGTCTTCAGAGCGTCCATCCTGATGCACCTGGCTTCTGTGGGTTTTTCCTCTTTGTCTCTGGTTCCCTTCTATGTTGTGTGATTTCTTATGTGTACCAGTCTTCCTTCTCTCCTATCCTGCTCCTGCCTTGGGCTTGTTGACAAAACTGATTTGCCCCTGAGAGGGGGGGGGGGGGGGGGTGAATCCCATATAATTGTATGCTTTTGGATGGAACCAGAAACTGACCCTTTCATGGTGGTATAAGTTGTGTTAAAAAAACAAAACAATAAAAACCCTGGCGTAGCCAGCCTACCTTATATGTTAAATAACCTGTTTCTGTCATACTGCTTCTTTATACTGTTAAATGGGAATTGATGCTTTGCTTAGCCCTTGCTAACCTTTATTGTTGTCTCTCTATCTCTCTCGCAGGCCAGCTGCATTGCATCACGTTTCCAAGGCAAGAGGAAGATTACTTGAAGCTAACTGTGCGCTGCCGCCCATGTATATTTGTCTTGGGACAAAACTGCAGTGCCCGATGCAGAGTGCTTAATGCTCTATTAGGTGATCAGCTGCTTCCAATTGGTAAAGACTGTGACCCAGAGACTTGTAAGAGGAGGCGCATTCGTTTTAGGTACGGGAAGCAGACATTGGTGAGCTTGGCATTGCCAGAGCAATATGAGCTTGTTCACCAATTGGCTGCTCATCAAGGCAAATGGGATACCATTCCTGAGGAGGATCTGGAGGTACCGGAGGATGAAGAAGATCCTGCACATAGATTGGCAGAGCTAGAAGTGACACTGCCTCACCAGTTCCTCCAGGTAATAGCTTAGGGTATGTGTGTGCAGACATTTAGTTTCTGTAACTCATTCATTCCATGTGTGACAGCTAGGTGGAGTGGAATCGTACACTCCCTTAAAGATCATTGATTTGTGTAGCGCTATACAGGTGCAGTGTACACGGCTCGATGACCGAGCAGAGTCTTGGAGATGTGGAAATTGCCATGTGACTTCTTGGTCATCTTTGGACAGATTGTGCACAGGATTCTGTACGTAGAAGTAACAATGGAATTAGCACTTGTATGCATAGACCCTTATGCTAGTTACAGACAGGAATGCATGCTAATATTTCAGCTGTGGCTAATTTCAAAGTTTTTGCTGATATATATGAATCAATTAAATCTTCCACAAATAGCTAGTCACACAGTAACACTGACATATGCTACTGGCTAAGTAATATATTTTTATCACAGAACTGCATAGAAAAGCGCACGTCTTGACTGGACTAATGTGTTTTTGCCAGAAGCTCCCGTTCTCTTTTTTTTTTTTTTTTTTTAATGGTTTTTTTTCCCTTTAACAAGCAACTGGTTTGCGGCTATGCACTGTATCTGGTTATACGTCCAGGTAATAATACAACTTGTGCGGGATTTAAATACAGAGGTTAGATATGTGTTTAGAATTGTTTGATTATTTTATTTCCTTTAATTTATGTCCTAGATGCACAACTACAGTAATAACTGTAAAACCTTTTTTAACCTATATTAATGAAACCTTCTTTTACATTCCAAGTTAAGTGTAAACCTCTAACTGAGCAGCTCCTTTGCCCTAGCAGTGCATTTGTTCAGTTCGCTGGTTCTGTACTACAGTGACTCCTCACTTTACAGTTATAGTCCCACGGGACTGAAGTCATTCCCATAAATTGTGTACTAAAATTGTTGCTCTATTATGGCCTGATGTCTGGAAATAAACATTTGTATAGTGAGAACAAGTCTGAATATGTACAATTTTAATTTAGCATTGCATAGTGGGAGCTTCTTAAATGGGTCCAATTGTCAAGGTGTATAAGACCTTTATACGATGTTACTTTATGGTGGACCTCTATTGTCCTACATAATGTGCAACATAAAATAGTGAGCTAGTAATACTGTTAACTTATTTAGTTTTTGTCTACACCCAAATAGTTACCTAACCTCTTTCCATGTAAATATTGGACACTCTTCTACCAGTCCATTTGTAATAATGTCCAGTGTGGCATAGCTGTCTTTCAGTATGCTGTATTGTTGATGCAGAAAGCTAAAAATCTGGCCATTATTCTGCATTTTTAAATTTTTAAATTTTCATGTAATCAAGATCCTTTTTTTTTTTTTTTTTCCCTGGGCTGTTTGTCAGTTCTCTTCGATCAGTCCTGGCTTCCTCCTTTGTATGAAGTAAACGGTCCTGAGTCTGACTCATCTGTCCCAGCTCTGGCTCTCATGCAAGCCGCACCCTTCCCCCAGCGCAGAAAACTGTTGCTTCCTTTTGGGAAGTTAAGTGGTGCAATCGCTCAATACATATTGTCTTTACAGGGAATTCGTTTACTGCAAATATTCCATTTGGGCTTAATTTTTCTTTTTTTCTTTTTTCCCCCACCCTTATTTATGAGGATGGTTCTATAATTGACAGTAGTAATTATAAATTATAAGCCTCTGTATTGTGAACTGCTAGAACCTTTGAATATTCAGGTTGCTCTGTGGGACTGATTTTAGAAAGCTTGTAGCCTACCTTTTTTTTTTTTTTTCTTGAAAACCATGTTGCGTGTATACTTGGAAGTGCAAGTAATGCTTTAAAAAAATGTTGTGGAGTGTGATAGATGGGTTTTTAATAATTTTTTTTTTTTTTTTTTTATACCTTTTTGCAGTGCTGGAGCTGCGGTCAATGCTTTACTATTGAATGAGGAAAGTAGCACTTCCCCATTTGTAGACAACTGCAATTTGTGTACTGCTTTTTATATAGCAAATTGCTTGTTGGTAAAGGCTTGAGTTTTAAAAATGCAGTATATAGACCAGGCTCAGGAATGTAAGTAAACATGCAAAGGAACGGTGCTATGTCTTTGACCCAGAAATGACAATTAGATTGAATCATGTAACCCAGTACCAGGTTGGGTATCCCTTATCCAAAATGCTTGGGACCAGAAGTATTTTGGATATTGGATTTTCTCTTACGTCCTAGAGGATACTGGGGTCCACATTAGTACCATGGGTTTAGACTGGTCCACTAGGAGCCATTGGTACTTTAAGAAATCAATAGTGAGCACTGGCTCCTCCCTCTATGCCCCTTCTACCAGACTCAGGGTTAATGGTCCTGTTCCCCGCTGACAGGACACTGAGCTCCTGAGGGTTCTATTTGCAAGCCCCACCACAGCGAGCATACAGACCCTCAGCACGCTGCCACCCCTAACAGAGCCAGAAGACTAAAGAGTGGTGAGTAGGTGGCCGGCATCTCGGTTAGCGGGTCGCCGGCTCTAATGGTGGCATAAGGGTAGGAGCGTGCATGCAGCGCTTCAGATGCACTGTGTGACCACTGTGAGGGTCGGCTGGAACCACTACTATTACCCACAACTGGCACATATTACAAGGGTTTTAACCCACTGTAACCCTTATTATGCACCTCAGCCAGTATAAAAAGGGAAGACCGTGCGCCATTACAGGGGCGAGGCCTTCACTATGTGCGGATCCAGCGGCTCACCAGCGCCATTTCCCTTCTGCAGCTTACACAGGCAGCCTGACAGGAAAGCGCAGCTCCTCTACAAGGACTCCAGAGCACCTCAGCGGTACCAGGGGGTCATAGCAAGGGGGGAGCAATAATTTGGTGTACTAAGACCTCTTAAGGGTACTTAGTTTGCGACCCAGCTAAGTCTATACTTTAGCTATAGGGGCGCTGTGTAGCTGGCTCTGATACTGTGTCTCCCTGGAAGGGCTCTGTGTGGGTTAACTGTGCTTTTGATCTATTCCTCACTGTGTGTGTATTCGTTTACATTTATCATGTCAAAGGAGTGTATCAATTCAGTGGTCATCCCAGCGTCTCAGACCCCTGCTATTTGTCCACGGAAGCATACTGTAGCCTAAATCATGCAGGTTGATACCGATGATGTATCGAACCCGGAGGAGGGGAGGGGGGGGGGAATGCAGCTTTAGTACAGAGAATATAGGCCCTGATAGAAGCTATAAGAGAGGTCTTGCACATTCCTGATAAAGTGTCAGAGGACGAGGAGGAATCCTTTTTTAATGTGAAAAAGAAATCCTCTGCTACTTTCCCTGCTTCTAAGGAATTAAATTCCCTCTTTGAAGCAACTTGGGTTAACCCTGAGAGGAAGTTTCAGGTTCCAAAACGGTTAATTACATCCTTCCCATTTCCTCAGGACGATAGAAGAAAATGGGAAAACCCACCGATAGTTGTCGCATCGGTTTCCAGGCTGTCACGTAAGATAGTTTTACCTGTTCCTGGGGCAGCTTCATTGAAGGATGCTGCAGACCGCAAGATTGAGACCACTCTCAAGTCTCTGTACACAACGGCGGGTGGCCCAAAGACCCATTATAGCTTGTGCATGGATCACTAGGGCCATTGCAAAATGGTCTGGTAATCTAATTGATGGGTTAGATTCCTTGTCCAGGGGGGAGATTATTTTACTCCTGCAGCATATTCAGGATTCTGCTAACTTTATGGTGGAGGCCATAAAGGAGATTGGACTGCTCATCACACGCACCACTGTCCATGGCAGTGTCAGCACGCAGGGGCTTGTGGCTACGCCAGTGGAATGCAGATGCGGATTCCAGGAAAGGCGTGGAAAGCCTACCTTTCACAGGTGAAGCCCTATTTGGAGATGAACTGGATACGTGGATATCCAAGGCTACGGCGGGTAAGTCTACATACCTTCCTTCCGCAGCACCCCTGGCTAGAAAATCCTATTCTGCACCAACTTTGCAGTCCTATCGGACAGCGAAGTTTAAGGGTAAGTCCAAAGGTACTTCTACTGCCAGGTTCAGTCGGACAATGTGATGGCTGTGACGTACATAAACCGACAGGGCAGAACGAAGAGCAGAGCAGCCATGTCAGAGGTGACAAGGATTCTCCTCTGGGCAGAGAGACACACGTGGTGGCGCTGTCTGCGATCTTCATTCTGGTCGTGGACAACTGGGAAGCAGACTTAGTCAGCAGACTCGACCTCCACCCAGGGGAGTGGGGCCTTCACCCCGATGTGTTTGGGTGCTTGACTTGTCGGTGGGGGACTCCACAGATCGACATGATGGCCTCTCGTCTCAACAAGAAGATCCAGCAGTATTGCTCCAGGTCAAGAGACCCACAAGCAGTGGCGGAGGACGCTCTAGTGACTCTGTGGGTCTATCAGATGGTGTATGTCTTTCCTCCGCTTCCATAGATCCCAAGAATTCTCAAAAGAATAAAAAGGGAAAGAGTTCAAGCAATTCTCATTGCTCCAGATTGGCCAAGAAGGGCTTGGTACACAGATCTTCTGGACATGCTTCTGGAGGATCCGTGGCCTCTACCTCTTCGGGAGGATCTTCTGCAACAGGGGCCATTCGTCTGTCAAGGCATGGAGGTTGAGCGTCAAATTCTAGCCCAGAAAGGGATTCCGGACAGGGTAATTCCTACCTTGATCCAAGACCGAAAAGAGGTAACTTCTAAACATTACCACCGGATTTGGAGAAAATATGTCTCTTGGTGTGAAAACAGGAAATTTCCTGCAGTGGAATTTCAGCTGGGTCGTTTTCTGCTTTTTCTGCAGCCTGGTATGGATGTGGGCCTACGCCTTGGATTAGTAAAAGTCCAGATTTCGGCCTTATCCATTTTCTTCCAGAAACAGTTGGTTTCCCTTCCTGAGGTTCAGACATTCTTGAAAGGGGTTCTGCACATCCAACTGCCCTTTGTGCTTCCCATGGTGGTGTTGCAGTTTCTGCAATCGGATTGTTTTGAGCCTTTACAGGAGGTAGATGTAAAGTTTCTTACATGGGAGACTGTCACACTATTGGCCTTGGCTTCGGCGGGGCGTGTTTCGGAATTAAGGGCCTTGTCTCACAAGAGCTCCTATTTGATTTTTCATGAAGATAGAGCTGAACTCTGAACTCGTCGGCAGTTTCTTCCAAAGGTGGTGTCTGCGTTTCAGATCAACCTATTGTGGTTCTGGTGCTTACTGACCCCTCTTCTACTTCAAAGTCCCTGGATGTTGTGCGGGCTTTGAAAATCTAATGTCAAACGGACAGCTCGTCACAGAAAATCTGACTCGCTGTATGTGCTTTATGATGCCAAGAAAATTGGGTGTCCTGCTTCAAAGCAGTCTATTGCTCGCTGGATCACGCTTACTATCCAGCATGCTTACTCTACAGCAAGTTTGCCAGTTCCTAAATCTATTCATGCCCACTCTTCTCGGTCGGTGGGTTCTTCCTGGGCGGCTGCCCGTGGTGTCTCGGCTTTACTGCTCTGCCGAGCAGCTGCTTGGTCAGGTTCGAACACGCTTGCTAAGTTTTACAAGTTCGATTCTTTGACCAAACTGAAGGTCCTCAGAAGCCAATCGGTTCTGCAGGAACCTCGGCACTCTCTCACCAGGTTTGGGAGCTTTGGTACATCCCCATGGTACTAATGTGGACCCCAGTATACTCTAGGACGTAAGAGAAATTAGGATTTTAATTACCTACCGGTAAATCCTTTGCTCGTAGTCCGTAGAGGATACTGGGCACCCGCCTAGTGCTTCGTGTTTCCTGCATGGTTACTTGGTTAAGTATTTTATTTGGTTCAGCTGTTCCTGTTCATGTTTGGTTAACATGGTTTTCTTCTTGTTTTGTGTGTGCTGGTTCGAATGTCACCAATATCATTTCTGAATCCTTCTCTATAGATATGTCCGTTTCCTCAGGCACAGTTTCTAGACTGAGTTTGGTAGGAGTGGCATAGAGGGAGGAGCCAGTGCACACTATTGATTTCTTAAAGTCCCCAATGCTCCTAATGGACCCGCTTATACCCATGGAACTAATGTGGACCCCAGTATCCTCTTCGGACTACGAGAAAAGGATTTACCGGTAGGTAATTTAAAATCCTATTTTCTCTGACGTCCTAAGTGGATGCTGGGGACTCCGTCAGGACCATGGGGTATAGCGGCTCCGCAGGAGACAGGGCACAAAAATAAAGCTTTAGGATCAGGTGGTGTGCACTGGCTCCTCCCCCTATGACCCTCCTCCAAGCCTCAGTTAGGTTTTTGTGCCCGTCCGAGCAGGGTGCAATCTAGGTGGCTCTCTTAAGGAGCTGCTTAGAAAAAGTTTTTAGGTTTTTTATGTTCAGTGAGTCCTGCTGGCAACAGGCTCACTGCATCGAGGGACTTAGGGGAGAGAAGTTCAACTCACCTGCATGCAGGATGGATTGGCTTCTTAGGCTACTGGACACCATTAGCTCCAGAGGGAGTCGGAACACAGGTCTCACCCTGGGGTTCGTCCCGGAGCCGCGCCGCCGACCCCCCTTGCAGATGCTGAAGATTGAAGGTCCAGAAACCGGCGGCAGAAGGCTTTTCAGTCTTCATGAAGGTAGCGCACAGCACTGCAGCTGTGCGCCATTGTTGTCACACACTTCACACCATAGGTCACGGAGGGTGCAGGGCGCTGCTGGGGGCGCCCTGGGCAGCAATGTATAATACCTTTTTATGACTAAAAAATACATCACATATAGCCCTTGAGGCTATATGGATGTATTAAACCCATGCCAGATATCTCAAACTCCGGGAGAAAAGCCCGCCGGAATAGGGGGCGGGGCTTATTCTCCTCAGCACACAGCGCCATTTTCCTGCTCAGCTCCGCTGTGAGGAAGGCTCCCAGGACTCTCCCCTGCACTGCACTACAGAAACAGGGTAAAACAGAGAGGGGGGGCACTTTTTTTGGCGATATTTTATATATTTAAGCTGCTCTAAGGATACAACACTTATATAAGGTTGTTCCCATATATATTATAGCGCTTGGGTGTGTGCTGGCAAACTCTCCCTCTGTCTCCCCAAAGGGCTAGTGGGGTCCTGTCTTCGATAAGAGCATTCCCTGTGTGTCTGCTGTGTGTCGGTACGTGTGTGTCGACATGTATGAGGACGATGTTGGTGTGGAGGCAGAGCAATTGCCGATAATGGTGATGTCACCCCCCAGGGAGTCGACACCGGAATGGATGGCTTTGTTTATGGAATTACGTGATAATGTCAGCACATTACAAAAATCAGTTGACGACATGAGACGGCCGGAAAACCAGTTGGTACCTGCCCAGGCGTCTCAGACACCGTCAGGGGCTGTAAAACGCCCTTTACCTCAGTCGGTCGACACAGACCCAGACACGGACACTGAATCTAGTGTCGACGGTGAAGAAACAAACGTATTTTCAAGTAGGGCCACACGTTATATGATCATGGCAATGAAGGAGGCTTTGCATATCTCTGATACTGCAAGTACCACAAAAAGGGGTATTATGTGGGGGGTGAAAAAACTACCTGTAGTTTTTCCTGAATCAGAGGAATTGAATGATGTATGTGATGAAGCGTGGGTTAACCCAGATAGAAAAGTGCTAATTTCAAAAAAGTTATTGGCATTATACCCTTTCCCGCCAGAGGTTAGGGCGCGCTGGGAAACACCCCCTAGGGTGGATAAGGCGCTCACATGCTTATCAAAACAAGTGGCGTTACCGTCTCCTGATACGGCCGCCCTCAAGGATCCAGCTGATAGGAGGCTGGAAACTACCCTAAAAAGTATATACACACATACTGGTGTTATACTGCGACCAGCCATCGCCTCAGCCTGGATGTGCAGTGCTGGGGTGGTCTGGTCGGATTCCCTGACTGAAAATATTGATACCCTGGATAGGGACAGTATTTTATTGACTATAGAGCAATTAAAGGATGCTTTTCTTTATATGCGAGATGCTCAGAGGGATATTTGCACTCTGGCATCGAGAGTAAATGCGATGTCCATATCTGCCAGAAGAAGTTTATGGACGCGACAGTGGTCAGGTGATGCGGATTCTAAACGACATATGGAAGTATTGCCGTATAAAGGGGAGGAATTATTTGGCGTCGGTCTATCGGATCTGGTGGCCACGGCAACTGCCGGAAAATCCACCTTTTTACCTCAGACCCCCTCCCAACAGAAAAAGACACCGTCTTTTCAGCCGCAGTCCTTTCGGTCCTATAAGAACAAGCGGGCAAAAGGACAGTCATATCTGCCCCGGGGCAGAGGAAGGGGTAAGAGAGGACAGCAAGCTGCCCCTGCCCAGGAACAGAAGCCCTCCGCGGGTTCTGCAAAGCCCTCAGCATGACGCTGGGGCTTTACAAGCGGACTCAGGAACGGTGGGGGGTCGACTCAAGAATTTCAGCGCACAGTGGGCTTGCTCACAGGTGGACCCCTGGATCCTGCAGGTAGTATCTCAGGGTTACAGGTTGGAATTCGAGAAGTCTCCCCCTCGCCGGTTCCTAAAGTCTGCTTTGCCAACGTCTCCCTCAGACAGGGCGACGGTATTGGAAGCCATTCACAAGCTGTTTTCTCAGCAGGTGATAGTCAAGGTACCCCTCCTACAACAAGGAAAAGGGTATTACTCCACGCTATTTGTGGTACCGAAGCCGGACGGCTCGGTAAGACCTATTCTAAATCTGAAATCTTTGAACCTGTACATACAGAAATTCAAATTCAAGATGGAGTCACTCAGAGCAGTGATAGCGAATCTGGAAGAAGGGGCTTTATGGTGTCCCTGGACATAACCTGCATGTCCCAATTTGCCCTTCACATCAAGGGTACCTCAGGTTCGTGGTGCAAAACTGTCATTATCAGTTTCAGACGCTGCCGTTTGGATTGTCCACGGCACCTCGGGTCTTTACCAAGGTAATGGCCGAAATGACGATTCTTCTTCGAAGAAGAGGCGTATTAATTATCCCTTACTTGGACGATCTCCTGATAAGGGCAAGGTCCAGAGAACAGCTGGAGGACGGAGTAGCACTAACCCAATTAGTGCTGCAACAACACGGGTGGATTCTGAATTTTCCAAAATCTCAGTTGACACCGACAACACGTCTGCTGTTCCTGGGAATGATTCTGGACACGGTTCAGAAAAAGGTGTTTCTTCCGGAGGAGAAAGCCAAGGAGTTATCCAAACTTGTCAGGAACCTCCTAAAACCAGGAAAAGTGTCTGTGCATCAATGCACAAGAGTCCTGGGAAAGATGGTGGCTTCTTACGAAGCGATTCCATTCGGCAGATTCCACGCACGAACTTTTCAGTGGGATCTGTTGGACAAATGGTCCGGATCGCATCTGCAGATGCACCAGCGGATAACCTTATCACCACGGACAAGGGTGTCTCTTCTGTGGTGGTTGCAGAGTGCTCATCTGTTAGAGGGCCGCAGATTCGGCATACAGGACTGGGTCCTGGTGACCACGGATGCCAGTCTGAGAGGCTGGGGAGCGGTCACACAGGGAAGAAACTTCCAGGGAGTATGGTCAAGCCTGGAGATGTCTTTTCACATAAATATACTGGAGCTAAGAGCGATTTACAATGCTCTAAGTCTGGCAAAACCCCTGCTTCAGGGTCAGCCGGTGTTGATCCAGTCGGACAACATCACGGCAGTCGCCCACGTAAACAGACAGGGCGGCACAAGAAGCAGGACAGCAATGGCAGAAGCTGCAAGGATTCTTCGCTGGGCGGAAGATCATGTGATAGCACTGTCAGCAGCGTTCATTCCGGGAGTGGACAACTGGGAAGCAGACTTCCTCAGCAGACACGATCTACACCCGGGAGAGTGGGGACTTCATCCAGAAGTCTTCCACATGATTGTGAACCGTTGGGAAAAACCAAAGGTGGATATGATGGCGTCCCGCCTCAACAAAAAACTGGACAGGTATTGCGCCAGGTCAAGAGACCCTCAGGCAATAGCTGTGGACGCTCTGGTAACACCGTGGGTGTTCCAGTCAGTGTATGTGTTCCCTCCTCTGCCTCTCATACCAAAAGTACTGAGAATTATACGGCAAAGGGGAGTAAGAACGATACTCGTGGCTCCGGATTGGCCAAGAAGAACTTGGTACCCGGAACTTCAAGAGATGCTCACGGAGGATCCGTGGCCTCTACCTCTAAGACGGGACCTGCTTCAGCAGGGACCGGGTCTATTCCAAGACTTACCGCGGCTGCGTTTGACGGCGTGGCGGTTGAACGCCGAATTCTAAGGGAAAAAGGCATTCCGGAAGAGGTCATTCCTACACTGGTAAAAGCCAGGAAGGAGGTGACTGCACAACATTATCACCGCATTTGGAGAAAATCTGTTGCGTGGTGTGAGGCCAGGAAGGCCCCCACGGAGGAATTTCAATTGGGTTGATTCCTACATTTCCTGCAAACAGGATTGTCTATGGGCCTCAAATTGGGGTCCATTAAGGTTCAAATTTCGGCCCTGTCGATTTTCTTCCAGAAAGAATTGGCTTCAGTTCCTGAAGTCCAGACTTTTGTAAAAGGAGTACTACATATACAGCCCCCGGTTGTGCCCCCAGTGGCTCCGTGGGACCTTAATGTAGTTTTGGATTTTCTCAAATCCCATTGGTTTGAGCCACTCAAATCGGCGGGTTTGAAATATCTTACATGAAAAGTAACCATGCTACTGGCCCTGGCTTCAGCCAGGAGAGTGTCAGAATTGGCGGCTTTATCCTATAAAAGCCCATATCTGATTTTCCATTCGGACAGGGCAGAACTGCGGACGCGTCCTCATTTTCTGCCTAAGGTGGTGTCAGCGTTTCACCTGAACCAGCCTATTGTGGTGCCTGCGGCTACTAACGATTTGGAGGATTCCAAGTTGTTGGACGTGGTCCGGGCATTGAAAATATATATTTCAAGAACGGCTGGAGTCAGAAAGTCTGACTCGCTGTTTATATTGTATGCACCCAACAAGCTGGGTGCTCCTGCTTCTAAGCAGACGATTGCTCGTTGGATTTGTAGCACAATTCAACTTGCACATTCTGTGGCAGGCTTGCCACAACCAAAATCTGTCAAGGCCCATTCCACAAGGAAAGTGGGCTCATCCTGGGCGGCTGCCCGGGGGGTCTCGGCATTACAACTCTGCCGAGCAGCTACGTGGTCGGGGGAGAACACGTTTGTAAAATTCTACAAATTTGATACCCTGGCTAAAGAGGACCTGGAGTTCTCTCATTCGGTGCTGCAGAGTCATCCGCACTCTCCCGCCCGTTTGGGAGCTTTGGTATAATCCCCATGGTCCTGACGGAGTCCCCAGCATCCACTTAGGACGTCAGAGAAAATAAGATTTTACTTACCGATAAATCTATTTCTCGTAGTCCGTAGTGGATGCTGGGCGCCCATCCCAAGTGCGGATTGTCTGCAATACTTGTACATAGTTATTGTTACAAAAAATTCGGGTTGTTATTGTTGTGAGCCGTCTGTTCAGAGGCTCCTACGTTTGTCATACTGTTAACTGGGTTCAGATCACAAGTTGTACGGTGTGATTGGTGTGGCTGGTATGAGTCTTACCCGGGATTCATTATCCTTCCTTATTGTGTACGCTCGTCCGGGCACAGTATCCTAACTGAGGCTTGGAGGAGGGTCATAGGGGGAGGAGCCAGTGCACACCACCTGATCCTAAAGCTTTATTTTTGTGCCCTGTCTCCTGCGGAGCCGCTATACCCCATGGTCCTGACGGAGTCCCCAGCATCCACTACGGACTACGAGAAATAGATTTATCGGTAAGTAAAATCTTATTTTTGCATGTTTTGGAATAATTGCATACCATGATGAGAGATCATGGCAATGGGACGTATGTCAAAGCACAGAATGCATTTATGTTTCATATACACCTTATACACACAGCCTGAAGGTCATTTAATACAATATTTTTTGTAACTTTGTGTATTAAACATTGAGCCATCAGAAAACAAAGGTTTCACTATCTCTTTCAAAAAAATTCTGTATTTTTGGAATATTCTGTATTTTGGAATATTTGGATATGGGATACTCAACCTGTATTGCATTCTATAGTGATTATAGCGGGACGTACTACTTTTGCAGTTCTTGTACCTTTTACATTAAATGATGTCCAGTTTAATCCAGTAGGACTGAGAATATGCCAGTATTATCCAATTAAGGATGGAAGCACAAAATTGAATCTAACATTTGTCTCTGCAGTGACCTTTCTCAAGGGCTCAAAACATCAGATTGAATTTTGTGGTTTTGTCGTTTGCAGAGTGCTTGTCTACTTATGTACATGTTTATATGTAACCCATTAAGGAAAAAAGACTTTAACCAACATGCCACAGTTTTATGGTTATGAGTATGTATGTGCTGGACGGTAGTTCTTGACTAAATATGTGTATATTGTAGCGGGCGCCCAAACGGCAGAACAATTGAATTGCTGTCGTTGGGTGCCCTCTAGTTGCGTCCGCGATAGTAACAATTGAATCTGCCCCATATGTGTTCTTATGCTTATGAATACATATAAACATGTCATATGCTATCAGACTTATCAAAAAATAAATGTGCACACACATTTGAAAGCTATGAGGGTATTTTTCTCTCTCTTATAAATCACACTGATTAGGGGTACATTATGATTTTTTAGTCAATCAGTTGATCAGTGTTTTTTCTTTTGTGATCCCATAGGATGTTGACATTGTGGTCTCTCCATGTCGTGGTTCTCAACCTGCAGCTACTACTCTGGAGGATTATGTTGACCATGTGCAGTCAGTAGTTGTCTATGCAATTAGTGGGGACCTTCTAAACTCTCAAGATGAGGAGGAACTTGCGGATATCAAGACCAAGTACACACTCCCTGTGTTTTTTATAAAAACCACTCCTAAAGGCAAATTGATAAGTGGTTCAGATGGCAGTTGCTCTGCCCTGCATGAGCAGTTGACAGAACTTGGGTACCTAAAAAAAGGTTTATGTAGCTGCGGGGCTGCAGGGTCAGGTAGCCCAGCTCCCAATGTGCTGGTTGAACAGTTTGAGAAGCTGCGTCAACTTGGTAGCTTCTCACGGCAAGTGCTTCAGATGCACCTAGTTGATGCAGCAATGGTCCTTAACATGGTGCACAGCCGTTGTTTAGACATCTTTATTAATAAGGCCTTTGACATGAGACGAGATCTTCAAATTACTCCTAGGAGACTGGAGTACACACGCCAGAAGGAGAGTGAGCTTTATGAATCTCTAATGCGGATCTCTGATCGTAAACAGGAAGAGTTAAAGGACATGATTGTGGAAACTCTTAACAGCATGAGAGAGCAACTCCTTGAGGATGCAGCCAACATGGAGTTTAAAGGTGGATGTTTTGGTGTCGTCTGAATAATTTGTAAAGCCTGATATTTAGTAGTGTGATGACTCAACGACTGTAATATAAGCTCAGTATAGAGATTACAAGCTGTAACTTCAGTGGTATCACACCAGTACATTAGTTTCAAAAATTATATGGCAGTCAGCTCAATTAACAGTCCTATGAATTAGTAATAACTTAAAAGCTGAAGTGTGATGTGTCCTGTAGTAACCAGACATTGGAATTCATTAGTCAAACTTGATCCAGAGTGATGAAATGGAAAATATGTTGGGTTGTACAGTATGTTAGAGCACATTTTCAAATTTTATTTTTGACATCTTTTCACTTAGAGTAGGCAGCATTTGAGATAGGATTACAGCTATACAGTGTTGTCAGTATTCTTACAATAAACTCTTCCTTGCTGTAGGTATTTAGATACGGGGTTCTAAAACTATTTTGCTCTGTGGACCCCGTCAGACGGTAACATTTATTACGGGGCCCCAGCAAGTTACCGTAGAATGACCACCACACGTGTGGTCAGCAGACCACACATGCACAGTAGCATTGCGTACGCACAGAACAGAAGTGACTGCTAATGCGATCACTTAATTTCTAACACAATCGCAGGCATGAGCACCTTTAGGAGTACCTGCCCTGCTTGTTTTTCTTTTCTAAGTATGTTCATGCAAATGTTCCTTTTTATATCTTCCGTGAAGGCTTTGGGGGTGGCAGTGAGGCAGTGGGTGGTAGAGGATGATAGGGGAGGCAAAGGGTGGCAGGAAGATGTAGTGGGAGACTGGGCAGGCAGAGGATAACAGTGGGAGAGAAGTTGAGGCAGAGGATTACTAGTGAGTGGCAGTGGGTGATGGGGAGGCCAAGGGTATTAAAGGGTGACTAGGGAGAGGCAGTGAGTTATGATGGTGGCTGGGATGGCAGAGGGTGATTTGGAAGACACAGTGGGTGACTGTGGATGGCAGAAGGTGGCAGAGGAAAGCGTAGGGTAACGGGGAAGCAGTGGGTGTTTTATCAATGAGTTTTCTCTTACGTTCTAGAGGATGCTGGGGTCCATATTAGTACCATGGGGTATAGACGGGTCCACCAGGAGCCATTGACACTTGAAGAGTTTGATAGTGTGGGCTGGCTCCTCCCTCTATGCCCCTCCTACCAGACTCGGTTTATAAAATGTGCCCGGAGGAGCCGCTCACAGCTAGGGGAGCTCTACAGAGCTTTCTTAGTAAAAGTTTATTTTAGAGTTTTTTTTATTTTACAGGGAGGCTGCTGGCAACAGCCTCCCTGCATCAAGGGACTGAAGGGGGGAGCAGTGTCCGCCCTGCGGGATCTGAGCCACTCTCTCAGCTGACTGGACACTGAGCTCTAGAGGGGATAGATCGATCCCCGCCGCAGGGAAACGCTCACCTCAGCAGCATGCCGGCACCCCCTTGCAGAGCTGAAGTTGTGGCGAGTGAGTCACCGACACCCCTAACAAGCGAAGGGTTGGTGTGAAGATGGCGGCATCAGGGTAGGAGCGCAGTATTAACTGCACTCCCAGATGGCTCAGCGGTACCTGGGTGCGGCGCTGTGAGGGGCGCCCTGAGCAGGCGCCTGAACCCTACACTGACCAAAAATTCTCAGGCCAGTATAATCTCAGAAGTGCGGGAAGACAGCGCCATTAAGGGGGCAGAGCTTCTCAAAGCAGACCCATTAGCTTTCAGTGGCATTTTCCTGTATGCAGACGGATGCAAGTGGATGAATAGTCCCTCCAGAGCAACTCCAGCTATCTGTATGGTACCAGGGGGTTGTAAAAGGGAGGGGAGGCTGTGTAAGACTGAGTCACTAATTAAGGGACACAGTCAGCGCTGGTTTAGGATCTCCCTATACCTGTAATAGCGCTGTGTGTGGGTTGGCTCCAATCTCTGTGTGTGTCTGCTATTCTTGGTGGGGAAACTCGGTCTGCCCTGTACCCTGTGTGTATGTTGGGTGTGTGGGGTGTGCAAGCAAACATGTCTAGAGACTCTGTCTCATATGCTGCAGAGGATTTATCTTCTCAGGAAGATCCCATCCCATGTAATCAGGATTGCACTGTTGTAGCGCAGATCCCAGCTAGAGAACCGGAGTGGTTAGCCTCTCTTAGGGGGACTATTTCTCAGATTTCTGAAAGGGTTACAAGGACTGAGCATGCGACTTTGGTATTGCAATCCTCTATGATGGTATGGTCTGATACTACTCCCTCGGGGCCCCCTGCGGTGCATTCTCACAAACGTGCTCTTGCCCAAATTATGCAGGATGACACGGATACCGACTGACACAGCAGACTGTGAGGGGGATGGCATCGCTTGCTAAGGGGGTGCAGTTGATGATTGAGGCCATGTGGGATGTGTTGCATATTTCTGACACCCCTCCAGGTTGAGGAGGCCTTTTTCACGGACAGTAAGAAGGCCCCTCTCACCTTCCCAGCATCTAAGGAATTAAATGCTATATTTGAAAAAGCCTGGGAAAAACCGGAGAAAAAATTCCAGATCCCTAAAAGGGTTGCTTTTCTCTTCCAGCAAGATGATAGAAAAAAATGGGCGTCTCCGCCTATAGTTGACGCCTCTGTATCCAGGCTGTCAAAACAGGTAGTTTTACCAGTCCCGGGATCTACCGCGTTGAAGGACCCGGCAGATCGCAAGGTGGATGCTACGCTCAAATCCATATACACGGCTTCAGGGGCTATACTGCGGCCTACTATTGCCTGTGCATGGATTTCCAAAGCTTATTGCCAAGTGGTCAATCACTCTGCAGGAGGACTTGACTACGATGGATAGAGGTGATGTTGATTTGTTTTTACGTAACATACAGGATTCTGCAGGGTTCCTGGTAGAATCCATGAAGGATCTGGGTTCCATGGCTGCGGGGATCGCCTCCATGTCCGTCTCGGCTCGCAGAGGTCTGTGGCTACGTCAATGGTCTGCGGACATGGAATCCAGGAAGAGTGCGGAGGGCCTACCCTATACAGGTCAGGCTCTATTTGGGGAGGCACTGGATGCGTGGATTGCCACGGCTACCACGGGTAAGTCTCCTTTAATCCCCTCAGCTACACCGGCTACGAAGAAGCCTTTTACTCCCGCCACGTCTCAGTGTTTTCGGCCCGCGAGGCCTAGGAAGGCCAAGCCTTCTCACACCTTCTTCAGAGGTGGTCGCGCTAAAGCCAAAAATCCTGCTCCCGCAGGTTCCCAAGACCAGGAGCCTGCTTCTGGGGCCTCAAAGTCCTCCGCATGACGTTGGACTGCACAGCTTGGGGGAAGGTCAGGTGGGAGCAAGACTCCAGCATTTCAGCCACATCTGGGTGTCATATGCCCTGGACCCTTGGATACAGGATATAGTGTCCAGCGGGTACAGGCTGGAGTTTCAAACTCTCCCACCTCACCGTTTCTTCAAATCAGGCTTGCCAGCTTTGCTGGCAGACAGAGCGATTTTTCTGGTCGCTATGAGGCATCCAGAGTGATTCTTCTGGACGCCTCATCAGTGGAACAAAGGTTACGATTCAAACCTTTTTGTGGTACCGAAGCCGGATGGTTCGGTGAGGCCAATTCTGAACCTGAAATCTTTGAACCCCTATCTCAGGGACTTCAAATTCAAGATGGAGTCTCTGAGAGCTGTCATCTCTGGACTGACGGAGGGGGAGTTCCTGGTGTCCCTGGACATCAAGGATGCGTACCTCCACATTCCCATTTGATCACCGCATCAGGCCTATCTCAGGTTTGCACTGTTAGACCATCACTATCAGTTTCAGGCACTGCCATTCGGTCTCTCCACGGCACCGAGGGTCTTCACCAAGGTGATGGCAGAGATGATGGTTCTCCGCAAGCACGGGGTGAACATAATTCCGTATCTGGACGATCTATTGATCAAGGCGTCATGCAGGGAGAAGTTAAGATCCATTGGTCTCACGACCCGTCTGCTCAAAGAGCACGGTTGGATCCTGAACCTTCCAAAGTCTCATCTGGAGCCGACAAGGAGGCTATCTTTCCTGGGGATGATCCTCGATACGGAGGTGCAGAGGGTGTTTCTACCGGTGGAGATAGTGTTGGTGATTCAAACAATGGTCCGGGATGTCTTGAAGCCTGCCCAAGTATAGGTTCATCAGTGCATCCGCCTTCTGGGTAAGATGGTTGCCTCCTACGAGGCTCTGCAGTACGGAAGGTTTCATGCTCGATTCTTTCAGCTGGATCTCTTGGACCAGTGGTCGGGATCTCACCTACATATGCGCACCAGAGGATACGTCTGTCACCGAAAGCCAGGATTTCGCTCCTCTGGTGGCTACAACGATCACCCCTTCTGGAGGGCCAAAGCTTCGGAGTTCAGGACTGAATCCTTCTAACCACGGATGCAAGTCTAAGTCTCCCAATAAACATCCTGGAGCTAAGAGCCGTGTACAACGGCCTTCTTCAAGCAGCACACCTTCTGCAGAATCTGGCTGTTCAGGTGCAGTCTGACAACGTGACCACAGTGGTCTACATAAACCGACAAGGCGGAACGAAGAGCAGGGCTGCAATGTCAGAGGTGTCAAGAATCCTCCTCTGGGCAGAAAGACACAGCGAAGTCGGCAATCTTCATTCCGGGAGTAGACAACTGTGAAGCAGACTTCCTCAGCAGACACGATCTCCATCCAGGAGTGGGGCCTCCACCTGGAGGTGTTCGAGGATGTAACTGGTTGGTGGGGGGTTCCTCACCTAGACACTCAACAAGAGTGGAGGTACTGTTCCAGGTCGAGAGACCCGCAGGCAGTGGCTTGTGGATTCACTGGTAACACCGTAGGTGTTCACGTCAATGTATGTGTTCCCTCCACTTCCTCTGATCCCAAAAGTTCTTCAACTTGTAAAAAGAACAAAGGTTCTGGCAATCCTCATTGCTCCGGACTGGCCAAGGAGGGCTTGGTACGCGGATCTGCTGGATCTTCTGCTGGAAGATCCAAGGCCCCTACCTCTTCGAGAGGATCGGCTACTGCAGGGGCCCTTCGCTTATCAAGACTAACCATGGCTACGTTTGACGACATGGCGGTTGAGCGCCAGTTCTTAGCTCGGAAGGGTATTCTGAGCGAGGTTATTTCTACCCTGAACAGGCTAGGAAGCAGGTAACGTCTAAACATTACCATCGAATTTGAAAACAATGTGTCTTGGTTTGAATCCAAGAAATTTCCTGCGGTGGAGTTTCAACTTGGACGTTTTCTCCTTTTCCTGCAAGCAGGTGTGGATATGGGCCAGATCTCGGCTTTGTCCCTTTTCTTAAAAAAAAAAAAATTGGCTGTACTCCCTGAGGTTCAGACCTTTTTGAAAGGGGTTCTGCACATCCAGTCTCCCTTTGTGGTGCCAACGGCACCTTGGGATCTTGATGTGGTATTACAGTTCCTGCAATCAGATTTGGTTTGAGCCTCTACAGGAGGCTGAAATCAAATTTCTCACGTGGAAGGCGGTCACTTTGCTGGCCTTAACTTCTGCTCGACGCGTGTCGGAATTGGGGGCTTTGTCCTGTAAAAGTCCCTATCTGGTCTTCCATGAAGATAGGGCGCAACTCAGGACTCGTCCGCAGTTCTTTCCTACGGTTGTGTCAGCTTTTCAAATAAAACCAACCTATTGTGGTGCCAGTGGCTACGGACTCCTCAATTGCTTCAAAGGCCTTGGATGTTGTGAGGGCTTTGAAGATTTATGTGACGAGGACGGCTCGTCATAGAAAATCTGACTCTGTTTGTCCTCTATGATCCCAAGAAAATTGGGTGTCCTTCTTCTAAGCAGTCAATTTCACGCTGGATCAGGTTCACCATCCATCATGCATATTCTACGGCAGGATTGCTGTGTCCAAAATCTGTAAAGGGCTACTCTACTCGTAAGGTGGGCTCTTCCAGGGTTGCTGCCTGGGGTGTCTCGGCTATGCAGCTTTGCCGAGCAGCTACTTGGTCTGGGCCGAACACGTTTTCAAAGTTCTACAAGTTCAATACTTTGGCTTCTGATGACCTCAAGTTGGTCAAACAGTTTTGCAGGAGCCTCCGCGCTCTCCCTCCCGTTCTGGGAGCTTTGGTACATCCCCATGGTACTAATATGGACCCCAGCATCCTCTAGGACGTAAGAGAAAATAGGATTTTAATTTCCTACCGGTAAATCCTTTTCTCGTAGTCCGTAGAGGATGCCGGGCGCCCGCCCAGTGCTTCATTTTCCTGCAATGGTTATTTAGTTCACGACTGCCTGGTTCCTAGGTAAGTTCTGCGTTCTTTACTATTTTAGCTGTTTCTGAGTTTTCCGGCATGTTGGCGGGATTTGCCTGTTGTGTGAGCTGGTATGAATCTCGCCACTATCTGTGTATTTTCTTCTCTCGAAGTATGTTGTCTCCTCGGGCACAGTTTCTAGACTGAGTCTGGTAGGAGGGGCATAGAGGGAGGAGCCAGCCCACACTATTAAACTCTTAAAGTGTCAATGGCTCCTGGTGGACCCGTCTATACCCCATGGTACTAATATGGACCCTACGGACTACAAGTAATGGATTTACCGGTAAGTAATTAAAATTCAATTTTTTCACCTGTTCCCTCTTCTCTTCCTACACTCTGTGCTCCCCTGTTCCTCCCCATCCACAGACCCTTTCCATACAGTCTGTGCTCAGTGCTCCCTTCATTCCCCCTTAGGCTATGACCACACACAGCGGCCAAGCCCGCTTTGCCTCAAGGAGAATGCACGTGGGCGCCTATGCAGAAGCCCACATATGTGCGGCAGTCCTGCCGCTGCCGGATCCAACCCAGATGGCAGGACGGTGGGATATCATGGTGAACGTTTCAATGTACGTGTTTGCCGCACTGTGTTCCAATGAAATCCCGCGTGTCACTGGCCGGATCCTGTTCTGCGGGATCCCGCAGAACAAGATCTGTGTCAACACTAAACCCCCCTCCCGGCCAAGCAGGTTCCGTTCTGTGGGAACCGCTTGGCCGTTATGTGTGGCCGTAGCCTTATACTTCCCTGCTACTGCTTCCCAGTGATCTGAGGAGTCTGAAATAACCAACAATTCAGCTGATTTTTTTTTTTTTCCTTTTTCAAAATCCACTGACCACTGGCTGAGAGATCAGAAGAGTCATCAGCCTGATGGCTAGCAACATACAACCCAGAGTTTGGGAGCTGATGTGATAGATCAATTTCTTGATATAACAAGTCTGTATAATGTAAATACTGTGAACTTGACTTCTCCCATTACAATGGACAATTATGAAAAATAAAATAAAAATAATTATATATATATATATATATATATATATATATATATATATATATTGCACACACACTGTATGTATATGTACATATATATGTGTGCGTGTGTTTCTGCAGCTGGGTACACTGATATTCCACAGGGAATAACATCTGGGGTGTAGAGTTGGATCCTGATCCGAGGTACCAACAGTCTAAAGCTTTGACTGTTCCCAGGATACACTGCCTCCTCTATAGCCCCGCTTTCAGGCACTGGAGCTCAGTTTGTAAATTGGTGCCTGCAGTGCAGGCAGCTAACAGGTGGGGCTGCTCTAGGCAGCACTAATAAGAGCTTTTTAAGAAGAAAGAAGACTTCAAGGGCCGCAGCACAGACTCGTCATGCTGACATTCTGTGCTGCGACTCTATCACCTCCCTCAGCGGCACTGCATACTCCCGTACCCTGGTTGCCAGGTACTTGCAGCGGAGGCGCTCCGGCCATCAGGCACACTTCACCGCTACTGCTCTCCTGGATAGCGTGGCCACACTTCAGGGAGCAGTTAAGAGGGTCCCCCTGGTGGGACCCGCTGAAATTGCAATCCGGTCGCGGTCCCAGGAGACGGGCCGCACCGCTGGCGTGGACACTGTGGCCGTGGGACCCCACTATATCCACCAGAGCAGGGAGCACAAGTCTGATTTACTAAAATCCGCTTATTATAGGCTCCATAGTACCCGGTGGTGAAGTCCAGCAGAGGGGATAAGGCGCTGACCTGTAGTCCCTCTCCCATCTCCAGGCGCCATCTACAGCAGGTGTTCCCGTCCTGGAGCTGCATCTCTCTCTCTCTCTCTCTCTCTCTTACATTTCCTGTCAGCGTTTGGGCGCCATTTCACAGAGCTGCGCTGATCCTGGGACTGCTGTGCACTGTCTCCTCTGTAAAGCCGCCTGTCTCATCAGCGCTGTGCATGTCGTTTAGACAGCGCTAGTAAGAACAAGTGCACTACTATATGAATATTTAGTACAAGTATTTTGTGATATACATCCAGTGTTTACTGTGCGTTGTTATATTTGTATACATACATATCTCTATGTAGTATTACTAGTCCAGTGCAGTCTTATAAGTAATTTCTACATTGTACCGGTGACTGTGTGTGCCTATAGCTGCTGTGTGGATTCTATTCTGAGTATCGCACCTATTGCTCTCCCTATATTCTGTACCCTGGGGAACGAAGTGCGTCAGGGTCCCCATATAGTGTTCCACAGGATATACTGTTTTTTGTATTTTTCACTGTGTTTCAGTCACCTCATACCACATAAATTCTCTGTCTGTGCTCTGCAATTGCAGTCACGTATCTTAGGGGTTTTTTGTCAGGTATTGCGTTTGTCTGGCTATATTGTACTAATATTCCCTAAGGCTACATTCCCAATAATGTCTGCTGCACAGGGTGGGAAATCCAGACGCTCCTGCATCATGCAATGCTGGCACCACGGATTTACCTGAGGAAAAGATTTCTGCTGAGGGTTCAGGTACTGGGTGTTCTGCCCCCCCCCCAGTCAGCCCACAGCACCTGTTTTAAATCAGGATCCACCTTGGGTTGCATTTTCAAATATGCGGACTACGCTTGTAAAACGACTTACGCCCCCTGTGGGACCTCCTGTGCCTTTACAGTAACTTATTGTTCCTGTAATTAATCCACCATGGGCGGATACTCTGTCAACCCATTTACAGCAATTAAATCAGTCCTTGGTTAAACAGAAACCTATCCCTCTCCCTACTGGGACCAAAGGGTCATCGAAGCGGGCCATTTCTTCCTCACAATCCACTTATATTTTAGATGATTCTTCTGAATCGGATGGGGAATATACTGATCCATCAGATGCTGATACTGCTGCTTCTGATGATTCTACAACACATGTTGATGTTTCTGACCTAGTGGAGGCTATCAAGCGGATTCTTAAGATCGATGATGATACTGAATCTCCAGATACGTCTAAAAAACCTGATAAGTTCAAACGTTAGCAGGTTACTAATTTAGTCTTACCCCATTCTGACCATTTAAATGACATGCGTCAGGAATCCTGGTCCTCTCCAGGAAATAAATCTTCCTCGTCTAAAAAAAATGCTAGCTCGTTATCCTATCTCTGCGGAGTTGAGTAACAAGTGGGAAACCCTGCAACCAGTGGACTCACATGTAGCCCGTCTTGTGGTGTCATCTACTCTGCCTGTCACCTCTTTGAAGGATCTGACGGATAAGCGCGTGGAGGGTTGTTTGAAGTCTATTTACACTCTTTCAGGTGCTGTACATAGACCCACTACGGCAGCCTCTTGGGCTGCAAAAGGCATTGAAGCATGGGTTCAAGCAATTAAGGAAGAGCTACCTCTGAATTTTTCCTGACAATGCCAGACAATGTCTGACCTGTATTACCACGGCCTCCCACAATATTCAGGAGGTGGACTCTGATGCAGGCGTTGTGGCGGCCAAGGCATCTACTACGTCTATCCTGGCTCACTGGATTCTGTGGTTACGGTCCTGGTCGGTGGACCTGGACTCTAAGAAGACCTTGGAGATATACTATTTAGAGATGATCTGAACAAAATTGTGACCGACTTGGCGTCTGCCAAGACTGCGTTTCTTCCAAGTACTAATCCTTCGGTTCTGAAGGCTAAGAGTACTACTTTTCTACAACCTCCAGGTAAAGCAAAAGATCAGATGTACCCGAGACAGGCTCGCACTTCCAAGTCCTCTAATTCCAAACCTAAACGTCCGCCTGCTTCCAAACCGGACAAGCCTGCTGCATTATAGGGCGGGCCTCCCAGGGTGGGAGGCCGACTTTTGCAGTTCGCCCAGGTATGGTTAAAGACCACTTCGGACGCCTGTGTGTGGGAAGTGGTCTCTCACGGGTACGCAATCTCTTTCAAGAGACGTCCCCCTCGCCAGTTTTGCTCAACTATTATCCCTTCGGATCCATTAAAAGCACAAACTCTACATTTGGTTGTCCAATTCCTCCTGGATACAGAAGTGGTAGTGCCGGTGCCTCTGTCTCAGAGAGCCAGGGAATACTATTCAATGCTGTTTCTCGTTCCGAAGCAGACTGGATCCTCCCGACCTATACTCAACCTCAAATCTTTGAACAAATTTGTGAGGGTGTCCAAATTCTGTATGGAAACTCTGTGCTCTATTGTACTGGCTATGGAACCCAAGGACTATATGGTATCCCTGGATATACAGGATGCTTACCTACACATACCTATTGCCATGTCGCATCAGCAATACCTTCGTTTTGTTATTGGCAACCTTCATTATTAGTCCCAAGCCTTTCCTTTCGGACTGACCACGGCTCCTCTTATCTTCACCAAGGTCATGGCGGTCAAGACGGCCCTTCTCTGCCGTCAGGGTATCGGGATCCTTCCGTTTCTGGACGACTTGTTGATTCTGGCAAACTCCCCAGAGGTTCTCCTCTATCATCTGGAACTGACTGTCCGATTACTGCAAGCCCATGGGTGGCTCATCAACCGTAAGAAATCCTCACTGGTCCCTACTCAGATCATAGTACACTTGTGGGCATTGCTGGACACACACAACCAACGTTGTTTCTTGTGTCCAGAGAAGGTCCTGAAACTTCAGGACAGAATCAGATTCTTCCTCTCTCGCCCTAGAGTGTCGATACACTCGGCGATGCAACTACTAGGTTTCATGGTGTCTGCTTTCGACATGGTAGAGTACGCTCAATTTCATTCCCGCCCTCTGCAGAGGTTATTACTTTCAAAGTGGGATTTCCTGCCTCAACGGATCAGGTCTCAAATGATCTCCTTGACTCCGGAGGTTCATTTGTCACTGAGTTGGTGGCTACAGGACCAGCAGTTGAGCAGGGTTTGTCCCTTCTGGATCTCCAACTGGGTCTCTGAACGACTGATGCCAGTCTGCGGTGTTGGAGTCTCTCTCTCTCTCTCTCTCTCTCTCTTCCCCGATGAACATTCTGGAATTGCTGGCCCTACCTTTCGTACAGAACTGCCCTCCAAGTACAATCAGACAACGCCACCACGGTAGCGTGTAGCGTGCATCATCAAGGCGGCACTCAAAGCCGCATGGCAATGATGGAAGTGTCAAAAATTGTTTAATGGGCGGAACGCCATCTGCCAGCAATATCAGCAGTGTTCATTCCAGGGGTCCTCAACTGGGAAGCGGACTTCCTCAGTCGTCAGGACGTTCACGCCGGGGAGTGGAGTCTTCATCCGGAGGTCTTCCAACTCCTTGTGGACAAGTGGGGTCTACCAGATGTAGACCTGATGGCGTCTTGACTCAATCACAAGGTTCCGTTCTTCGGAGCAAGGTCAAGGGATCCTCAAGCATTTGTGGACGCACTTGCAATTCCATGGAACTTTCGGCTGCCATACGTGTTCCCTCCAGTGTCACTCCTGCCCAGAGTACTACGGAAGTTCATGCAAGAAGGAGGAATACTGCTTCTAGTCGCTCCAGCGTGGCCCAGACGGCATTGGTTCTCAGACCTGCAGGGTCTCTCAATCGAGTGTCCTCTTCTACTTCCTCAATGCCCAGACCACCTCGTTCAAGGCCCTTGTGTTTTACCAGGACCTGGCAAGACTGGCTTTGACGGCGTGGCTCTTGAAGCTTCAATCCGGAGGGCCAAAGGATTTTCTGAGACAGTTATTTAAACTGTTAAAGGCCCGCAAACCGGCTTCTGCACGGATTTATTATAGGGTCTGGAATTCTTACTTCACCTGGTGTGCTGCTAAGAATTACAATGCATACAAGTTTAGTACTTCCAGACTTTTGGCTATTTTGCAACAAGGCCTGGATTTAGGACTTCGCCTGGCCTCCCTCTAGGTTCACATTTCTGCCTTGTCGGTGTGGTTTCAGCGAAAAATTGTATCTCTTCCTGACGTTCATACATTCACTCAGGGCGTACTACGGATTCAGCCTCCCTATGTCCCTCCTGTGGCTCCATGGGATCTATCTGTCTGTTTTTAATGCCCTTCAGGAGTCTCCGTTTGAACCTTTTGAGTCTGTGGACCTTAAATGCTTCACGCTTAACGTTATTTTTCTGTTGGCTATTGCCTCTGCTAGGAGGGTGTCGGACTTAGGCGCTTTGTCCTGTCGTCCACCCTTCCTAATTTTTTACCGTGACCGGGCAGTTCTTTGAACTCGCCCTGGTTATCTACCTAAGTTGGTGTCATCTTTCCACCTTAACCAAGAGATTGTAGTTCTGGCCTTTTATCTCTCCTGGTTTGTTCTCCAAAGAGTGGTCTTTGGATGTGGTACGGGCTCTCCGTATATATGAAGAAAGGACTGCCTCTGTCAGGAGGTCAGATTCTCTTTTTTTGTACTTTTTTGGTTTTCACAAACGTGGCTGGCCTGCAAAGAAGCGGACCTTGGCCGGATAGATTAGAATGGTGATTGCACAAGCTTATGCGCAGGCTGGACTCCCAGCTCCTGCTGCTATCAAGTCCCATTCTACTGGACCTTCATGGGCGGCCCGCCGTGGCGCGTCCGCTGAACAATTGTACAAGGCGGCAACGTGGTCCTCAGTGAACACGTTCATCATGTTCTATGCCTTTGATACTTCCGCCTCCCAGGATGCTTCCTTTGGACGCTGGGTTCTTGTGCCCACTACAGTGCGTCCCCTCCCATGAGGAACTGCTTTAGGACATCCCTGATGTTATTCCCTGTGGAATACCAGTTTACCCTGCTGCAGAAAAGGAGATTTATGGTAAGACTTAGCATTGTTAAATCTTTCTGCAAAGTACACTGGTTTCCACAGGGTGCCCACCGTGACGCACTCAGCTTCTTTGGGTTTGTTTGTCATTAGCCGCTAGTCCCTTCTCCTGTCGTGAGAATGTGGGTCTATGTGATTAACATCTACCGTCTCTTACCTGCTACTGCATTGGAATGGTTAACAAAACTGTGCTCCAGTGCCTGGAGTTGGGGCTATAGAGGAGGCGGTGCAGTGCATCCTGGGAACAGTCAAAGCTTTAGCCTCTTGGTGCTTTGGATCAAAATCCAACTCTACACCCCAATGTTGCCCTTCAGCTGCTGTGGTACTACACATCCCAGCATGCTTCAATAGCAAAACTGTGTCACGGCATTCTGGAATGTGTAGTTCCGCAGCTGATGGAGGGCTGCCTGTTAACTGCCCCTGGTTTATAGGGGATATAGTTATGTGACCGTCTGTCACACAACCACAACCCGTTTTATAGTATTAGATAAATTGCTAAATGTCTTCATGTACACAGTCAACACTGGGTTACCTTAAGGCTAGGAAAGCAAATGGCAACAATTTGTTATCTACAATTAGTAATGAATATTCAATTGCGTTATGATGTAAGGGTTTTACAAAAGCATGTTTGGGGGTTATTGGTAATTAGACTGTAGTGTAATACATAGGTATATTTGTAAAGATCTTTTGATCCTCTTTTCAATCGATTAGTATCTCTGTTGCATATGTGGCCACTTTTGCCGTGCAGAAGCCAATATTTATTTCAATGGGTTAATTAACTAGATCTGATAATACAAGGGTTAGTAGCTGACCACTGAATGGTTGATGCAGCCATCTAACAACATTGTGATCCCCTCTGCCTTTTCAACACTCCATATGTTTTGAGTTTTAACTGGATAATTATATTGGGCCTACACAAGTGATTTCAGGCCAATTTGATCTGAGTGTAGGTCTACTCCCATTCTGTGGGCGGGTTGTAATGACACCCCTGAGTTTGGCGGCCATGCCGGATGCCAGCCGAACTCGGACGTTTTTTTTAAAATTGGACAGTCACTGACCAGGCAAAACCATGCCCTGTAAGTGATTGCCCCTTTAAAAAACATCAGTTTGGCCATCATCCCGCACGGCCTCTGAACTTGTGCGTCGTTACATTCGGCACGGTATCTGTGAACAGTTAAACTACAAGTTGGAATGGCCAAACGTTTTGAAAGGAAGAAAATTATCTGAGATATCAAAGGCGACTTTAAAGGTCCTTTCACATTCACAGCTACCAAAATTTTAAATTTGGAGCATAATGTGGTCCACGTTTCCCAGCAAATGATGACGGGAAGACCTTTCAGATTGCACAAATCGTTTGCTATAGTAGGTGATTTTGCTATGTATTCACAAAAAAACCTCTTTACTACTAACACAGTATTTGGAAAATGGTAGTTTTCCATTCCAGCCTGCTTTAATAGAAGTGATTTTTGTACCGTTTGCTCAGATATCTCCATCCCACAGAACGGAGAGCCTCTCGGAGCACAGGAGGTAAAAAACTGCATCTTTCAGATCAAAGAGCTAATCATATCACGGCTCAATCAAGCTGTAGTGAGCAAACTCATCAGTTCGGTGGACTATCTACGGGAAAGTTTTGTGGGCACACTCGAGAGGTGTCTTCGTAGCCTAGAGATGTCACAGAGAGAGTCCTCTTCGCACATAACCAGCAACCACCTGAAACAGGTGAGAAACGAGCATCTTTCAAGTCCCATATTCCTTTTTCTCAAGCTAGGCATAAAGAGCGGGTTTCTTTTGAGCTGGATACATAGGTGATTATATGCTGCTTTGCCATTATTTGGTCTGCATTTTATAGGACGTTTATGAAAGAGTTCTGCCTGTAGATTGGCACTATCCAGGATACTTTCTGAACATGTGTCATACAAATTTGAAAACCTCATGGTTGAGAGAATGGGTAGGTTGTCTATTGTTTCCTTTAAATTCAGCAATAGTACACTCTTGTGAACAGTGAAACTGTTGTATTTTTTGTCAGATATTGAATGCCGCATATCATGTGGAGGTGACTTTTAATTCTGGATCTACAGTCACGAGGATGGTGTGGGAGCAGATTGTTCAGGTGAGATCTTGGTTCATGGCAATGTAGAGATGCACATCTGCATGCCTTTCTGCTTATGAGCACACATGAGACAACACTCAATGACTGACTGCACCTGTAAATACACATGGTAAATCATTACTGAGTAGCATAGAACACACCCTGTGGGGGCTGGGACAGTTTTTTTTCTTTTTTTCTTCTTCTTTTTTTCTATTTCTTTTTTGTTTCGTTTGTTATCTCGTTAATGTATGTTCTGCATATATCTGGCTCTATTGTTTTGTTTACTTGTGTCGTGCTGGCTTGGGTCTCCACTTAGGTCATTTCCTGGTGTTCATATGGGTTACTATGCTCACAGTGGTTTCTCTGCTGCCTCTCATCTCCTGACGCTTTACCCCCTTTCCTTCTATTTATTTATTTATTTATTTATTCTCTCCTGTCCTACTCTTCTTTTTCTGGATCTATGATTGGGAGGGGTGAGGGACTCTGCTTGCTCCAGCTGAAATTATTTGGGCTTGAATGACCAGATTAAGCGCTCGCTTGTCGTGGTGCAAGTTAAGAAATATCAGGCAATTATTGTATGTCTCTCAGATACGCACTTGACTGGGAGTAGGATGTTGGCCCTTAAAAGACCATGGGTGGGTTGGATATATCATTCCACTTTTTTCTCTCAACGCTAGGGGGTTTCTGTTTTATTTAAACCCCATAAGCCAGGTTGGATCTGATGGTATATATGTTTTTCCTGCTCCCTAATATTAATCACTTAGCTTCATATATTGGTAATTTCTCTGACGTCCTAGTGGATGCTGGGGACTCCGTAAGGACCATGGGGAATAGATGGGCTCCGCAGGAGACTGGGCACTCTATAGAAAGATTTAGGACTATCTGGTGTGCACTGGCTCCTCCCCCTATGACCCTCCTCCAAGCCTCAGTTAGATTTCTGTGCCCGGCCAAGCTGGATGCACACTAGGGGCTCTCCTGAGCTCCTAGAAGAAAGTATAGTTTAGGTTTTTTATTTTCAGTGAGACCTGCTGGCAACAGGCTCACTGCAACGAGGGACTAAGGGGAGAAGAAGCGAACCTACCTAAGTGGTGGTAGCTTGGGCTTCTTAGGCTACTGGACACCATTAGCTCCAGAGGGATCGAACACAGGACCCGACCTCGTCGTCCGTTCCCGGAGCCGCGCCGCCGTCCCCCTTACAGAGCCAGAAACAAGAAGGTGGTCCGGAAAATCGGCGGCTGAAGACTTTTGTCTTCTCCAAGGTAGCGCACAGCACTGCAGCTGTGCGCCATTGCTCCTCATGCACACCACACACTGCGGTCACTGATGGGTGCAGGGCGCTGGGGGGGGGCGCCCTGAGCAGCAATAGTAACACCTTGGCTGGCAAAACTAACACCATATATAGCCCCAGAGGCTATATAGGTGTATATTAACCCCTGCCAGAAACGATAAAATAGCGGGAGAAAGCCCACCGAAAAAGGGGCGGAGCCAAGTCCCTCAGCACACTGGCGCCATTTTTCCCTCACAGCTCCGCTGGAAGGAAGGAAGCTCCCTGGCTCTCCCCTGCAGTCCTGCACTACAGAAAGGGTAAAAAAGAGAGGGGGGGCACAATTTAGGCGCAATATATATATGTTATAGGCAGCTATAGGGGAAAACACTCTGTATAGTGATATCCCTGTGTTATATAGCGCCCTGGTGTGTGCTGGCATACTCTCCCTCTGTCTCCCCAAAGGGCTTTGTGGGGTCCTGTCCTCTGTAAGAGCATTCCTTGTGTGTCTGCTGTGTGTCGGTACTGCTGTGTCGACATGTATGATGAGGATAATGATGTGGAGGCGGAGCAAATGCCTGTGAATGGGATGTCACCCCCTGCGGGGGCGACACCAGTGTGGATGGACTTATGGAAGGAATTACGTGACAGTGTCAGCTCCTTACATAAAAGGTTTGACGACATAGGACAGCCGGCTACTCAGCTTGTGCCTGTCCAAGCGCCTCAAATGTCATCAGAGGCTATGAAACGCCCGCTACCTCAGATGACAGATACAGATGTCGACACGGATACCGACTCCAGTGTCGACGATGATGAGACGAGTGTACCCTCCAATAGATCCACCCGTTATATGATTGAGGCTATGAAAAATGTATTACACATTTCTGATGATACCCCAGGTACCACAAAAAAGGGTATTATGTTTGGTGAGAAAAAACTACCAGTAGTTTTTCCTGTCTCTGACGAATTAAATGAGGTGTGTGAGGAAGCGTGGACTTCCCCAGATAAGAAATTGATCATTTCTAAACGGTTAATGGCTGCGTACCCTTTCCCGCCAGAGGATAGGTCACGCTGGGAAACACCCCCTAGGGTAGATAAAGCGCTGACACGCTTATCAAAGAAGGTGGCACTACCGTCTCCGGATACGGCCGCCCTACAAGAACCTGCTGATAGAAAGCAGGAAAGTACCCTAAAAGCTATATACACACACACTGGCATTATATTGAGACCCGCTATTGCATCAGCTTGGATGTGCAGTGCTGCTGCTGCGTGGTCAGACTCCCTGTCGGAAAACATTGATACCATGGATAGGGACAATATTTTGCTAACGATTGACCATATAAAAGACGCGGTCATATACATGCGTGATGCACAGAGGGATATTTGCCGGCTGGCATCAAAAATAAGCGCTATGTCCATTGCCGCCAGACGGGGGTTATGGACTAGGCAATGGTCAGGTGATGCCGACTCCAAGCGGCACATGGAAGTTTTACCCTATAAAGGGGTGGAACTTTTTGGGGAAGGTCTTTCAGACCTCGTTTCCACAGCTACTGCTGGGAAATCGACTTTTTTGCCACAGGCTACCCCACAGCAAAAGAAAGCACCGTATTATCAGGTACAGTCCTTTCGGCCCCAGAAAAATAAGCGGGCTAGAGGCTCATCCTTTCTGCCGAGGGGCAGAGGAAGGGGGAAAAAGCTGCAGCACACAGCTAGTTCCCAGGAGCAGAAGTCCCTGCGTCCGGTAAGTCCACAGCATGACGCTGGGGCTGCTCAGGCGGAATCGGGAACGGTGGGGGCACGTCTCAGGTTTTTCAGCACACAGTGGGCTCTCTCACAAGTGGATCCCTGGGTCCTTCAAGTAGTATCTCAGGGGTACAGGCTGGAATTCGAGACGTCTCCCCCCCGCCGTTTCCTAAAATCTGCCTTGCCGGCAACTCCCTCTGCCAGGGAGGCAGTGTTGGTGGCTATTCAAAAACTGTATTCACAGAAAGTGATTGTCAAGGTACCCCTCCTTCAGCAAGGAAAGGGTTACTACTCCACAATGTTTGTGGTACCGAAACCGGACGGTTCGGTGAGACCCATCTTAAATTTAAAAGCCTTGAACACTTATATCAAAAGGTTCAAGTTCAAGATGGAATCGCTCAGGGCGGTTATTGCGAGCCTGGAGGAGGGGGGATTACATGGTATCCCTGGACATCAAGGATGCGTACCTGCATGTCCCCATTTACCCTCCGCACCAGGAGTACCTCAGATTTGTGGTACAGGACTGTCACTATCAGTTCCAGACGCTGCCGTTTGGGTTATCCACGGCACCGAGGGTCTTTACCAAGGTAATGGCCGAAATGATGATACTCCTTCGCAAGAAGGGAGTTTTAATTATCCCGTACTTGGACGATCTCCTGATAAAGGCGAGGTCCAAAGAACAGTTGATAGTGGGGGTGGCACTTTCTCAGGAAGTGCTACAACAGCACGGCTGGATTCTAAACATTCCAAAGTCACAGCTGGTCCCGACGACACGTCTTCTGTTCCTGGGAATGATTCTGGACACAGACCAGAAAAGAGTGTTTCTTCCACTGGAATAAGCCGAGGAATTGTCATCTCTGGTCAGAGACATCCTAAAACCAGGAAAAGTGTCGGTACATCAATGCACACGAGTTCTGGGAAAAATGGTAGCTTCGTACGAAGCAATTCCATTCGGAAGGTTCCACGCAAGGACGTTCCAGTGGGACCTGTTGGACAAATGGTCCGGGTCCCATCTCCAGATGCAACAGCGGATAACCCTATCGGCCAGAACCAGGGTGTCGCTGCTGTGGTGGCTGCAGAGGGCTCATCTACTAGAGGGCCGCAGATTCGGAATACAGGACTGGGTCCTGGTGACCACGGATGCCAGCCTTCGGGGCTGGGGGGCAGTCACAAAGGGAAGAAATTTCCAAGGACTGTGGTCAAATCAGGAGATTTCTCTTCACATAAATATCCTGGAGCTAAGGGCCATTTACAATGCCCTAAGCCAGGCAAGACCCCTGCTTCAAAACCAGCCGGTACTGATCCAGTCAGACAACATCACGGCGGTCGCCCATGTAAACAGACAGGGCGGCACGAGAAGCAGGATGGCGATGGCAGAAGCCACAAGGATTCTCAGATGGGCAGAGAATCATGTGTTAGCACTGACGGCAGTGTTCATTCCGGGAGTGGACAACTGGGAAGCAGACTTCCTCAGCAGGCACGACCTCCACCCGGGAGAATGAGGACTTCATCCAGAAGTCTTCCAAATGCTGGTCAACCGGTGGGAAAAACCACAGGTAGACATGATGGCGTCCCGCCTCAACAAGAAGTTGAAAAGATATTGCGCCCGGTCAAGAGACCCTCAGGCGACAGCGATGGACGCTCTAGTGACACCATGGGTGTACCAGTCGGTTTATGTGTTTCCTCCTCTACCTCTCATACCCAAGGTGTTGAGAATAATAAGACAAAGAGGAGTGAGAACAATCCTCATTGTTCCAGATTGGCCACGAAAGACCTGGTATCCTGAGCTGCAGGAGTTACTCACAGAAGATCCGTGGCCTCTTCCTCTAAGACAGGACCTGCTGCAACAGGGGCCCTGTCTATTCCAGGACTTACCGCGGCTGCGTTTGACGGCATGGCGGTTGAACGCCGGATCCTAGCGAAAAAAGGTATTCCGGATGAGGTCATTCCTACACTAATAAAGGCTAGGAAGGATGTGACATCACAACATTAGCACCGAATATGGCGAAAATATGTTTCTTGGTGCGAGGCCAGGAATGCTCCTACGGAAGAATTCCAGCTGGGCCGTCTCCTTCACTTCCTACAAACTGGAGTGAATTTGGGCCTTAAATTAGGCTCCATTAAGGTCCAGATTTCGGCCCTATCCATTTTCTTTCAGAAGGAATTGGCCTCTCTTCTTGAAGTACAGACGTTTGTGAAGGGAGTACTGCATATTCAGCCTCCTTTTGTACCTCCGGTGGCGCCTTGGGACCTTAACGTGGTGTTAAGTTTCCTTAAGTCACATTGGTTTGAACCACTCAAAACGGTGGAGTTAAAATATCTCACTTGGAAGGTGGTCATGTTGTTAGCCTTAGCTTCGGCTAGGCGAGTTTCGGAATGAGCGGCTTTATCACATAAAAGCCCCTATCTGGTTTTTCATACGGATGGGGCAGAATTGCGGACTCGTCCTCTCTTCCTACCTAAAGTGGTGTCATCCTTTCATATGAACCAGCCTATTGTCGTGCCTGTGGCTACACGTGACTTGGAGGATTTCGAGTCCCTTGATGTGGTCAGGGCTTTGAAGATTTACGTGGCCAGAACGGCTAGGATCAGAAAAACAGAGGCACTGTTTGTCCTGTATGCAGCCAACAAGCTTGGCGGCCCTGCTTCAAAGCAGACTATTGCTCGCTGGATCTGTAACACGATTCAGCAGGCGCATTCTACGGCAGGATTGCCGTTACCAAAATCGGTTAAGGCCCATTCAACTAGGAAGGTGGGCTCTTCTTGGGCGGCTGGCCGAGGGGTCTCGGCACTACAGCTGTGCCGATCTGCTACTTGGTCGGGGTCAAACACCTTTGCAAAGTTCTATAAGTTTGATACCCTGGCTGAGGAGGACCTCCTGTTTGCTCAATCGGTGCTGCAGAGTCATCCGCACTCTCCCGCCCGTTTGGGAGCTTTGGTATAATCCCCATGGTCCTTACGGAGTCCCAGCATCCTCTAGGACGTTAGAGAAAATAAGATTTTAAACCTACCGGTAAATCTTTTTCTCTTAGTCCGTAGAGGATGCTGGGCGCCCGTCCCAAGTGCGGACTTCTTCTGCAAGGCTTGTATATAGTTTTTTCTGACGTCCTAGTGGATGCTGGGAACTCCGTAAGGACCATGGGGAATAGACGGGCTCCGCAGGAGACTGGGCACTCTAAAAGAAAGATTAGGTACTATCTGGTGTGCACTGGCTCCTCCCTCTATGCCCCTCCTCCAGACCTCAGTTAGATTTCTGTGCCCGGCCGAGCTGGATGCACACTAGGGGCTCTCCTGAGCTCCTAGAAATAAAGTATATGTTAGGTTTTTTATTTTACAGTGAGACCTGCTGGCAACAGGCTCACTGCAACGAGGGACTAAGGGGAGAAGAAGCGAACCTACCTGCTTGCAGCTAGCTTGGGCTTCTTAGGCTACTGGACACCATTAGCTCCAGAGGGATCGACCGCAGGACCCGTCCTTGGTGTTCGTTCCCGGTGCCGCGCCGCCGTCCCCCTTACAGAGCCAGAAGCATGAAGATGGTCCGGAAAATCGGCGGCAGAAGACTTCAGTCTTCTCCAAGGTAGCGCACAGCACTGCAGCTGTGCGCCATTGCTCCTCATACACACTTCACACTCCGGTCACTGAGGGTGCAGGGCGCTGGGGGGGGCGCTCTGAGCAGCAATAAAAACACCTTGGCTGGCAAAATAATCACAATATATAGCCTCAGAGGCTATATATGTGATAATTACCCCTGCCAGAATCCATAAAAAGGCGGAGCTATCTCCCTCGGCACACTTGCGCCATTTTCTCTTCACAGTGTAACTGGAAGACAGCTCCCCAGGCTCTCCCCTGTAGTTTTCAGGCTCAAAGGGTTAAAAAGAGAGGGGGGGCACTAAATTTAGGCGCAATATTGTTTATACAAGCAGCTATTGGGGAAAATTCACTCAGTGATAGTGTTTATCCCTACATTATATAGCGCTCTGGTGTGTGCTGGCATACTCTCTCTCTGTCTCCCCAAAGGGCTGTGTGGGGTCCTGTCCTCAGTCAGAGCATTCCCTGTGTGTGTGCGGTGTGTCGGTACGGCTGTGTCGACATGTTTGATGAGGAGGTTTATGTGGAGGCGGAGCAGATGCCGATAAATGGGATGTCGCCCCCTGTGGGCCGACACCAGACTGGATGGATAGGTGGAAGGTATTAACAGACAGTGTCAACTCCTTACATAAAAGGCTGGATGACGTTACAGCTATGGGACATCCGGCTTCTCAGCCCGCGCCTGCCCAGGCATCTCAAAGGCCATCAGGGCTTAAAAACGCCCGCTCCCTCAGATGGCAGACACAGATGTCGACACGGAGTCTGACTCCAGTGTCGACGAGGTTGAGACATATACACAATCCACTAGGAACATCCATTACATGATCCCGGCAATAAAAAATGTGTTACACATTTCTGACATTAACCCAAGTACCACTAAAAAAGGGTTTTATTTTTGGGTAGAAAAAGCAGGCAGTGTTTTGTTCCCCCATCAAATGAGTGAATGAAGTGTGAAAAAGCGTGGGTTCCCCCGATAAGAAACTGATAATTTCTAAAAAGTTACTGATGGCGTACCTTTTCCCGCCAGAGGATAAGTTACGCTGGGAGATATCCCCTAGGGTGGATAAGGCGCTCACACGTTTGTCAAAAAAGGTGGCACTGCCGTCTTAGGATACGGCCACTTTGAAGGTACCTGCTGATAAAAAGCAGGAGGCTATCCTGAAGTCTGTATTTACACACTCAGGTACTAGACTGAGACCTGCAGATAGTGCTGCTGCAGCGTGGTCTGTAACCCTGTCAAACAGGGATACTATTTTGCGAACATAAGATGTCGTCTTATATATGAGGGATGCACAGAGGGATATTTTGCCGGCTGGCATCCAGAATTAATGCAATGTCCATTCTGTCAGGAGGGTATTAGAGACCCGACACTGGACAGGTGATGCTGACTTTAAAAGGCACATAGAGCCTTATAAGGGTGAGGAATTGTTTGGGGATGGTCTCTGGGACCTCGTATCCACAGCAACAGCTGGGAAGAAATTTTTTTACCTCAGGTTTCCTCACAGCCTAAGAAAGCACTGTATTATCAGGTACAGTCCTTTCGGCTTCAGAAAAGCAAGCGGGTCAAAGGCGCTTCCTTTCTGCACAGAGACGAGGGAAGAGGGAAAAAGCTGCACCAGTCAGCCAGTTCCCAGAATCAAAATTCTTCCCCCGCTTCCTCTGAGTCCACCGCATGACGCGGGGGCTCCACAGGCGTAGCCAGGTACGGTGGGGGGGCCGCCTAAAAAAAATTTCAGCGATCAGTGGGCTCGCTCACAGGTGGATCCCTGGATCCTTCAAGTAGTATCTCAGGGGTACAGGCTGGAATTCGAGGCGTCTTCCCCCCCGCCGTTTCCTCAAATCTGCCTTGCCGACACCTCCCTCAGGCAGGGAGGCTGTGCTAGAGGCAATTCACAAGCTGTATTCCCAGCAGGTGATAGTCAAGGTGCCCCTACTTCAACAAGGATGGGGTTACTATTCCACACTGTTTGTGGTACTGAAACCGGACGGTTCGGTAAGATCCATTTTAAATTTGAAGTCCTTGAACACATACATAAAAAAATTCAAGTTCAAGATGGAATCGCTCAGGGCGGTTATTGCAAGCCTGGAGGAGGGGGATTACATGGTATCCCTGGACATCAAGGATGCTTACCTACATGTCCCCATTTACCATCCTCACCAGGAGTACCTCAGATTTGTGGTACAGGATTGCCATTACCAATTCCAAACACTGCCGTTTGGACTGTCCAGGGCACCGAGGGTCTTTACCAAGGTAATGGCAGAAATGATGATACTCCTTCGAAAAAAGGGAGTTTTTAATTATCCCGTACTTGGATGATCTCCTTATAAAGGCGAGGTCCATGGAGCAGTTGTTGTTCGGAGTAGCACTATCTCGGGAAGTGCTACATCAGCACGGATGGATTCTATACATTCCAAAGTCACAGCTGGTTCCTACCACACGCCTGCTGTTCCTGGGGATGGTTCTGGACACAGAACAGAAAAAGGTGTTTCTCCCGCAGGAGAAAGCCAAGGAGCTGTCATCTCTAGTCAGAGACCTCCTGAAACCAAAACAGGTATCGGGGCATCACTGCACACGAGTCCTGGGAAAAATGGTAGCTTCTTACCAAGAAAAATTCCATTCGGCAGGTTCCATGCAAGAACCTTTCAGTGGGACCTCTTGGACAAGTGGTCGGAATCGCATCTTCAGATGCATCGGCTGATAACCCTGTCTCCAAGGACCAGGGTATCTCTACTGTGGTGGCTGCAGAGTGCTCATCTTCAAGAGGGCCGCAGATTCGGCATACAGGACTGGGTCCTGGTAACCACGGATGCCAGCCTTCGAGGCTGGGGGGCAGTCACACAGGGAAGAAATTTCCAAGGACTTTGGTCAAGTCAGGAGTCGTCCCTACACATAAATATTCTGGAACTGAGGGCCATTTCCAATGTCCTAAGTCTGGCAAGGCCTCTGCTTCAAAACCAGCCGGTACTGATCCAATCAGACAACATCACGGCAGTCGCCCATGTAAACCGACAGGGCGGCACAAGAAGCAGGATGGCGATGGCAGAAGCCACAAGGATTCTCCGATGGGCGGAAAATCACGTCTTAGCACTGTCAGCAGTGTTCATTCCGGGAGTGGACAACTGGGAAGCAGACTTCCTCAGCAGAGACGACCGACACCCGGGAGAGTGGGGACTTCATCCAGAAGTATTCCAACTGTTGGTAAACCGTTGGGAAAGGCCACAGGTGGACATGATGGCGTCCCACCTAAATAAAAAACTAGATATTGCGCCAGGTCAAGGGACCCTCAGGCAATAGCTGTGGACGGTCTAGTGACACCGTGGGTGTACCAGTCGGTTTATGTATTCCCTCCTCTGCCTCTCATACCAAAGGTACTGAGAATAATAAGAAAACGAGGAGTAAGAACGATACTCGGGGTTCCGGATGGGCCAAGAAGAGCTTGGTACCCAGAACTTCAAGAAATAATATCAGAGGACCCATGGCCTCTACCGCTCAGACAGGATCTGCTACAGCAGGGGCCCTGTCTGTTCCAAGACTTACCGCGGCTGCGTTGGACGGCATGGCGGTTGAATTCCGGATCCTAAAGCAAAAGGGCATTCCGGAGGAAGTCATTCCTACGCTGATAAAAGCCAGGAAAGAAGTAACCGCAAACCATTATCACCGTATTTGGCGAAAATATGTTGCGTGGTCTGAGGCCAGGAAGGCCCCAACAGAGGAATTTCAGCTGGGTCGTTTTCTGCACTTCCTACAGTCAGGAGTGACTATGGGTCTAAAATTGGGTTCCATTAAGGTCCAGATTTCGGCTCTGTCGATTTTCTTCCAGAAAGAACTGGCTTCACTGCCTGGAGTTCAGACATTTGTAAAGGGAGTGCTACATATTCAGCCCCTTTTTTGTGCCTTCTGTGGCACCTTGGGATCTCAACGTGGTGTTGAGTTTCTTAAAATCACATTGGTTTGAGCCACTTAAAACCGTGGATCTAAAATATCTCACGTGGAAAGTGGTCATGTTATTGGCCTTGGCTTCGGCCAGGCGTGTGTCAGAATTGGCGGCTTTGTCATGTAAAAGCCCTTATCTGATTTTCCATATGGATAGGGCAGAATTGAGGACTCGTCCCCAGTTTCTCCCTAAGGTGGTATCAGCTTTTCACTTGAACCAACCTATTGCAGTGCCTGCGGCTACTAGGGACTTGGAAGATTCCAAGTTACTGGACGTAGTCAGGGCCTTAATAATTTATATTTCTCTGACGTCCTAGTGGATGCTGGGAACTCCGTAAGGACCATGGGGAATAGCGGCTCCGCTGGAGACTAGGCACAAAAGTAAAGCTTTAGGACTTCCTGGTGTGCACTGGCTCCTCCCCCTATGACCCTCCTCCAAGCCTCAGTTAGATTTTTGTGCCCGGCCGAGAAGGGTGCACACTAGGGGCTCTCCTGAGCTTCTTAGTAAAAGTTTAGTTTTAGGTTTTTTATTTTCAGTGAGACCTGCTGGCAACAGGCTCACTGCATCGAGGGACTAAGGGGAGAAGAAGCGAACTCACCTGCGTGCAGAGTGGATTGGGCTTCTTAGGCTACTGGACACCATTAGCTCCAGAGGGACCGAACACAGGCCCAGCCTCGGAGCTCGGTCCCAGAGCCGTGCCGGCGGCCCCCTTACAGAGCCAGAAGCAAGAAGAGGTCCGGAAAAATCGGCGGCAGAAGACCACCTGTCTTCACCAAGGTAGCGCACAGCACTGCAGCTGTGCGCCATTGCTCCTCAGCACACTTCACACTTCGGTCACTGAGGGTGCAGGGCGCTAGGGGGGGGCGCCCTGAGCAGCAATAAAAACACCTTGGCTGGCGAAAATACATCACATATAGCCCCCAGGGCTATATGGATGAATTTTAAACCCTGCCAGATTCCACATAAAAACGGGAGAAAAGGCCGCCGAGAAGGGGGCGGAGCCTATCTCCTCAGCACACTGGCGCCATTTTCTCTCACAGCTCCGTTGGAGGGAAGCTCCCTGGCTCTCCCCTGCAGTTACTACACTACAGAAAGGGGTTAAAAAAGAGAGGGGGGCACTAATTAGGCGCAGTATAACAATACAGCAGCTATAAGGGGAAAAACACTTATATAAGGTTATCCCTGTATATATATATATATATAGCGCTCTGGTGTGTGCTGGCATACTCTCCCTCTGTCTCCCCAAAGGGCTAGTGGGGTCCTGTCCTCTATCAGAGCATTCCCTGTGTGTGTGTGCTGTGTGTCGGTACGTTGTGTCGACATGTATGAGGAGGAAAATGAGGTGGAGGCGGAGCAATTGCCTGTAACAGATGTCACCCCCTAGGGCAGGCATTCCCAACTGCGGTCCTCAAGGCACACTAACAGTGCAGGTTTTAGTTATATCCAGGCTTCAGCACAGGTGACTTAATTAGCAGCTCAGTTATTTTGATTTAATCATCTGTGCTGCAGCCTGGATATCACTAAAACCTGCACTGTTGGTGTGCCTTGAGGACCGTGGTTGGGAATGCCTGCCCTAGGGAGTCGACACCTGAGTGGATGAGCTTATGGAAGGAATTATGTGACAGTGTCAGCTCTTTACAACTTCCAGTAGGGCCACACGTTACATGATTGAGGCTATGGAAAATGTTTTTACACATTTCTGATAATACCAGTACCACTAAAATGGGTATTATGTTGGGTGAGAAAAAACTGCCTGTAGTTTTTCCTGCATCTGAGGAATTAAATGAAGTGTGTGATGATGCGTGGGTTTCCCCCGATAAAAAACTGATAATTCTTAAAAAGTTATTGGCATCATACCCCTTCCCGCCAGAGGATAGGGCACGTTGGGAAACACCCCTTAGGGTGAATAAAGCGCTCACACGCTTGTCTAAACAGGTGGCACTACCGTCCCCGGATACGGCCGCCCTTAAGGAACCTACTGACAGAAAGCAGTAAAATATCCTAAAATGTATATACACTCACACGGGTGTGATACTGCGACCAGCAATCGCCTCAGCCTGGATGTGCAGTGCTGGGGTGGCTTGGTCGGATTCCCTGACTGACAATATTGATACCCTAGATAGGGACAGTATATTACTAACTATAGAGCATTTAAAAGATGCATTTCTATATATGCGTGATGCACAGAGGGATATTTGCCGACTGGCACCAAGAGTAAGTGCGCTGTCCATTTCTGCCAGAAGAAGGTTATGGACAAGACAGTGGTCAGGTGATGCTGATTCCAAAAGGCATGTGGAAGTATCGCCTTATAAAAGGGAGGAGTTATTTGGGGTAGGTCTAACAGACCTGGTAGCCACGGCAGCGGCTGGAAAATCCACATTTTTACCCCAGGTAGCTTCTCAACCTAAGAAGACGCCGTATTATCAGGCGCAGTCCTTTCGGCCCCATAAAGCGGGCAATAAGGCGCCTCATTTCTGCCCCGTGGCAGAGGGAGAGGAAAAAGGTTGCAGCAAACAGCCAATTCCCAGGAACAAAAGCCCTCTCCCGCCTCCGCAAAGTCCTCAGCATGACGCTGGGGCTTTACAAGCGGTCTCAGGCACGGTGGGGGCCCGTCTCAAGAAATTCGAGACGTCTCCCCCTCGCCGTTTCATAAAGTCTACTTTACCGACGTCTCCCTCAGACAGGGAGACAGTATTGCAAGCCATTCACAGGCTGTATTCCCAGCAGGTGATAATCAAGGTACCCCTCCTACAACAGGGAAAGGGGTACTATTCCACACTATTTGTGGTACCGAAGCCGGACGGCTCGGTGAGACCAATTTTAAATCTAAAATCCTTGAACACTTACATACAAAGGTTCAAATTCAAGATGGAGTCACTCAGAGCAGTGATTGCAAACCTGGAAGAAGGGGACTATATGGTCTCCCTGGACATCAAAGATGCTTACCTACATGTCCCAATTTACCCTTCTCCAAGGGTACCTCAGGTTTGTGGTACAGAACTGTCACTATCAGTTTCAGACGCTGCCGTTTGGATTGTCCACGGCACCACGGGTCTTTACCAAGGTAATGGCCGAAATGATGATACTCCTTCGAAAGAAGGGAGTTTTTAGTTATCCCTTACTTGGACGATCTCCTGATAAGGGCAAGATCCAGGGAACAGTTGGAAGTCGGGGTAGCACTATCTCAGATAGTGCTGCGGTAGCACGGTTGGATTCTCAATATTCCAAAATCGCAGCTGATCCTGACGACACGCCTTCTATTCCTCGGGATGATCCTGGACACAGTCCAGAAAAAGGTGTTTTCTCCCGGAGGAGAAGGCCAGGGAGTTATCCGAACTAGTCAGAAACCTCCTAAAACCAGGCCAAGTGTCAGTGCATCAGTGCACAAGGGTCCTGGGAAAAATGGTGGCTTCCTACGAAGCAATTCCATTCGGCAGATTCCACGCAAGAACTTTCCAGTGGGACCTGCTGGACAAATGGTCCGGATCGCATCTTCAGATGCATCAGCGGATAACCCTGTCACCAAAGACAAGGGTGTCTCTCCTGTGGTGGTTGCAGAGTGCTCATCTTCTAGAGGGCCGCAGATTCGGCATTCAGGACTGGGTCCTGGTGACCACGGATGCCAGCCTGCGAGGCTGGAGAGCAGTCACACAGGGAAGAAATTTCCAGGGCTTGTGGTCAAGCCTGGAGACATCACTTCACATAAATAATTTGGAGCTAAGGGCCATTTACAATGCCCTAAGCCAAGCAAGACCTCTGCTTCAAGGTCAGCCGGTGCTGATCCAGTCGGACAACATCACGGCAGTCGCCCACGTAAACAGACAGGGCGGCACAAGAAGCAGGAGGGCAATGGCAGAAGATGCAAGGATTTTTCGCTGGGCGGAAAATCATGTGATAGCACTGTCAGCAGTGTTCATTCCGGGAGTGGACAACTGGGAAGCAGACTTCCTCAGCAGACACGACCTCCACCCGGGAGAGTGGGGACTTCACCCAGAAGTCTTCCACATGATTGTAAACCATTGGGAAAAACCAAAGGTGGACATGATGGCGTCCCGCCTAAATAAAAAATTGGACAGGTATTGCGCCAGGTCAAGGGACCCTCAGGCAATAGCTGTGGACGCTCTGGTAACACCGTGGGTGTACCAGTCAGTGTATGTGTTCCCTCCTCTTCCTCTCATACCAAAAGTACTGAGAATTATAAGACGGAGGGGAGTAAGAACTATACTCGTGGCTCCGGATTGGCCAAGAAGGACTTGGTACCCGGAACTTCAAGAGGTGCTCACGGAGGACCCGTGGCCTCTACCTCTAAGAAGTGACCTGCTCCAGCAAGGACCCTGTCTATTCCAAGACTTACCGCGGCTGCGTTTGACGGCAGGGCGGTTGAACGCCGGATCCTGAAGGAAAAAGGCATTCCGGATGAAGTCATCCCTACCCTGATCAAGCCAGGAAGGATGTAACCGCAAAGCATTATCACCGCATTTGGCGAAAATATGTTGCGGGGTGCGAGGCCAGTATGGCCCCGATGGAGGAATTTCAATTAGGTAGATTCCTGCATTTCCTGTAAACAGGAGTGTCTATGGGCCTAAAATTGGGGTCCATTAAGGTTCAAATTTCGGCCCTGTCAATTTTCTTCCAGAAAGAACTAGCTTCAGTTCCTGAAGTTCAGACGTTTGTAAAAGGGGTACTGCATATACAGCCTCCTTTTGTGCCTCCAGTGGCACCTTGGGATCTCAATGTAGTTTTGGGTTTCCTAAAGTCACATTGGTTTGAACCACTTGAATCTGTGGAGTTAAAATATCTCACATGGAAAGTGGTCATGTTGTTGGCCCTGGCCTCGGCCAGGCGCGTGTCAGAATTGGCGGGCTTTATCCTGTAAAAGCCCTTATCTGATCTTCCATTCAGACAGGGCGGAATTGAGGACTCGTCCTCATTTTCTCCCTAAGGTGGTTTCAGTGTTTCATCTGAACCAACCTATTGTGGTACCTGCGGCTACTAGTGACTTGGAGGACTCCAAGTTGTTGGACGTAGTCAGGGCCTTGAAAATATATGTTTCCAGGACGGCTGGAGTCAGAAAATCTGACTCGCTGTTTATCCTGTATGCACCCAACAAGCTGGGTGCTCCTGCTTCTAAGCAGACTATTGCTCGTTGGATTTGTAGTACAATTCAGCTTGCACATTCTGTGGCAGGCCTGCCACAGCCAAAATCTGTAAAAGCCCATTCCACAAGGAAGGTGGGCTCATCTTGGGCGGCTGCCCGAGGGGTCTCGGCGTTACAACTTTGCCGAGCAGCTACTTGGTCAGGGGCAAACACGTTTGCTAAATTCTACAAATTTGATACCCTGGCTGAGGAGGACCTGGAGTTCTCTCATTCGGTGCTGCAGAGTCATCTGCACTCTCCCGCCCGTTTGGGAGCTTTGGTATAATCCCCATGGTCCTTACGGAGTTCCCAGCATCCACTAGGACGTCAGAGAAAATAAGAATTTACTTACCGATAATTCTATTTCTCGTAGTCCGTAGTGGATGCTGGGCGCCCATCCCAAGTGCGGATTGTCTGCAATACTTGTACATAGTTATTGTTACAAAAATCGGGTTATTATTGTTGTGAGCCATCTTTTCAGAGGCTCCTCTGTTATCATGCTGTTAACTGGGTACAGATCACAGGTTGTACGGTGTGATTGTTGTGGCTGGTATGAGTCTTACCCGGGATTCAAAATCCTTCCTTATTGTGTACGCTCGTCCGGGCACAGTATCCTAACTGAGGCTTGGGGGAGGAGCCAGTGCACACCAGGTAGTCCTAAAGCTTTACTTTTGTGCCCAGTCTCCTGCGGAGCCGCTATTCCCCATGGTCCTTACGGAGTTCCCAGCATCCACTACGGACTACGAGAAATAGAATTATCGGTAAGTAAATTCTTATTTTCCAGGACGGCTGTAGTCAGGAAAACTGACTCGTTTTTTATCCTGTAGGCACCCAACAAAATAGGTGCTCCTGCTTCTAAGCAGACTATTGCTCGCTGAAATTGTAGCACAATTCAGTAACAGCCCATTCCACGAGGAAAGTGGGCTCATCTTGGGCGGCTGCCCGAGGGGTCTCAGCTTTACAACTTTGCCGAGCTGCAACTTGGTCAGGGGCAAACACGTTTGCTAAATTCTACAAATTTGATACCCTGGCTGAGGAGGACCTTGAGTTCTCTCATTCGGTGCTGCAGAGTCATCCGCACTCTCCCGCCCGTTTGGGAGCTTTGGTATAATCCCCATGGTCCTTACGGAGTTCCCAGCATCCACTAGGACGTCAGAGAAAATAAGATTTTACTCACCGGTAAATCTATTTCTCGTAGTCCGTAGTGGATGCTGGGCGCCCATCCCAAGTGCGGATTGTCTGCAATACTTGTATATAGTTATTGCCTAACTAAAGGGTTATTGTTGAGCCATCTGTTGAGAGGCTCAGTTATATTTAATACTGTTAACTGGGTATAGTATCACGAGTATTACAGTGTGATTGGTGTGGCTGGTATGAGTCTTACCCGGGATTCAAAATCCTTCCTTATTGTGTCAGCTCTTCCGGGCACAGTATCCTAACTGAGGCCTGGAGGAGGGGCATAGAGGGAGGAGCCGGTGCACACCAGATAGTACCTAATCTTTCTTTTAGAGTGCCCAGTCTCCTGCGGAGCCCGTCTATTCCCCATGGTCCTTACGGAGTCCCCAGCATCCACTACGGACTACGAGAAATAGATTTACCGGTGAGTAAAATCTTATTTAAAGATGCTGTCTTAAGAGATATGTATATATAAAACATGCCCAAAGAGACATGAGTATACTGGGTCCTAGAGTCAAAGCTATGTCGATTTCTGCTTGACGTGTCCTGTAGAATATGCAATGGACAGATGATGCCGACTTAGGAGGCATATGGAAGGCTGAGGATTGTGTGGAGAAGGGTTCTCGGACCTGGTCTCCACAGCTATAGCTGGTAATTCTGATATTTTGCCTTATATTCCTGCACAGCCTAGGAAAGCACGACATTATCAAATGCAGCCTTTCGAATAAAGAAACAAAGTCCGAGGTGCGTTCTTTCTTGCCAGAGGCGGGGGCAGAGGAAAGAAGCTGCCCAACACAGCTAGTTCCCAGGAACAGAAGTCCTCCCCGGCCTCTACAAAAATCCACCGCATGTCGCTGGGGCTCCACAGGCGGAGCTAGGCCCGGTGGGTGCACGCCTTCGTAAGTTCAGCCACAAGTGGGTTTACTCCCTGTTAGATCCCTGGGCAATAGATATTGTGTCTCAGGGATACAAGCTGGACTTTGAGAAGATGCCCTCTCACCGACGGCCCTGCCGGCTTCCCCCCACGAGAGGGAAACAGTGTTAACTGCAATTCACAAATTGTATCTTCAACAGGTGGTGGTCAAGGTTCCCCTCCTTCAACAAGGAGGGGGTTATTATTCGACCATGTTGTAGTCCTGAAACCAGACGGTTCGGTCAGACCCATATTGAATTTAAAATCCCTGAACATATACCTGAAAAGGTTCAAGTTCAAGATGGAATCGCTAAGAGCGTTCATTGCAAGCCTGAAAGGGGGAGATTTTATGGTGACTCGGGACATAAGGGATGCATACCTTCATGTCCCCAGTTATCCACCTCATCAGGCGTACCTCAGAATTGCGGTACGGGATTGTCATTACCAATTCAGATGTTGCCGTTTGGTCTCTCCACGGCCTTGAGAATATTCACCACGGTAATGGCGGAAATGATGGTGCTCCTGCGGAAGCAAGGTGTCACTATTATTACGTACTTGGACAATCTCCTCATAAAAGCGAGATCAAGAGAACAGTTGCTGAACAGCGTATCACTTTCTCTGGAAGTGTAACGGCAACACGGCTGGATTCTATATATTCCAAAGTCGCAGTTGGTTCCTACAGCTCATCTGCCTCTCCTAGGCATGATCCTAGACACAGACCAGAAAAGGGTTTATCTCCCGATAGAGAGAGCTCAGGAGCTCGTGACACTGGTCAGGAATCTATTAAAACCAAAACAGGTGTCAGTGCATCACTGCACTCGAGTCCCGGGAAGGAGGGTGGCATCATACGAGGCCATTCCCTTAGGCAGGTTCCATGCGAGGACCTTCCAATGGGACTTACAGGACAAGTGGTCCGGATCACATCTTCAGATTAATCACCCTATCCCCCAGGGCCAGGGTGTCTCTCCTGTGGTGGCTGCAGAGTGCTCCCCTTCTCGAAGGTTGCAGATTCGGCATTCAGGACTGGTGACCACGGATGCAAGCCTCCGAGGGTGGGGGGGCAGTCACACAGGGAAGAAATTTCCAAGGGCTGTGGTCAAGGCAGGAGACTTGCCTTCACATCATTATCCTGGAACTAAGGGCCATATACAACGCCCTAAGTCAAGCGGAGACCCTGCTTCGCGACCAACCGGTTTTGATTCAGTCAGACAATATCACCGCAGTGGCTCATGTAAACCGCCAAGGCGGCACAAGGAGCAGGGTGGCGATGGTAAAAGCCACCAGAATTCTTCGCTGGGCGGAGAATCACGTAAGCGCACTGTCAGCAGTGTTCATTCCGGGAGTGGACAACTGGGAAGCAGACTTCCTCAGCAGGCACGACCTCCACCCAGGAGAGTGGGGACTTCATCAAGAAGTCTTCATGCAGATTGCAAGTCGGTGGGAACTGCCACAGGTGGACATGATGGCATCCCGCCTCAACAAAAAGCTGCAGAGATATTGCGCCAGGTCAAGAGACTCTCAGGCGATAGCTGTGGACGCACTGGTGACACCGTGGGTGTTCCCGTTGGTCTATGTATTTCCTCCTCTTCCTCTCATACCCAAGGTGCTGAGAATCATAAGGAAAAGAGGAGTGAGTACAATACTCTTTGTTCCGGATTGACCAAGAAGGACTTGGTATCCAGATCTGCAAGAAATGCTCACAGAGGACCCGTGGCCTCTGCCTCTAAGACAGGACTTGTGCAACAGGGGCCCTGTCTGTTCCTAGACTTACCGTGGCTGCGTTTGACGGCATGGCGGTTGAACGCCGCATCCTAGCAGAAAAAGGCATTCCGGATGAGGTCATTCCTACGCTGATAGAGGCTAGGAAGAATGTGATGGCTCAACATTATTACCGTATATGGCGAAAATATGTTGCTTAGTGTGAGGCCAGGAATGCCCCTACGGAGGAATTCCAGCTGGGCCGTTTTCCTTCGCTTCCTACAGTCGGGAGTGACTTTAGGCCTGAAATTGGGTTCCATTAAGGTCCAGATTTCAGCCCTATCCATTTTCTTTCAAAAAGAACTGGCTTCTCTTCCTGAAATTCAGACGTTGTAAAGGGAGTGCTGCATATTCAGCCCCCTTTTGTGCCTCCAGTGGCACCTTGGGATCTTAACGTGGTGTTGAGTTTCCTGAAGTCACACTGGTTTGAGCCACTCAAAACCGTGGAGTTAAAATTTCTCACGTGGAAGGTGGTCATGCTATTAGCCTTGGCTTCAGCTAGGCGTGTGTCAGAATTAGCGGCTTTGTCACATAAAAGCCCCTATCTGGTTTTCCATATGGACAGGGCAGAATTGTGGACCCGTCCACAATTTCTGCCAAAAGTCGTGTCATCCTTTCATATGAACCAACCTATTGTGGTGCCTGTGGCTACTCGTGACTTGGAGGATTCCGAGTTGCTGGATGTGGTCAGGGCTTTGAAGGTTTATGTAGCCAGAACGGCTAGAGTCAGGAAAACGGAGTCGCTGTTTATCCTGTATGCATCCAACAAGCTGGGTGCTCCTGCTTCAAAGCAAACTATTGCTCGCTGGATCTGTAACACGATTCAGCAGGCTCATTCTGCGGCTGGTTTGCCGCTTCCAAAATCAGTAAAAGACCACTCCACAAGGAAGGTGGGCTCTGTTTGGGCGGCTGCCCAATGGGTCTCGGCATTACAGCTTTGCCGAGCAGCTACTTGGTCAGGTTCAAACACACTTGCAAAGTTTTACAAGTTTGATACCCTGGCTGAGGAGGACCTTGTGTTTGCTCAATCGGTGCTGAAGAGTCATCCGCACTCTCCCGCCCGTTTGGGAGCTTTGGTATAATCCCCATGGTCCTTACGGAGTCCCCAGCATCCACTAGGACGTTAGAGAAAATAAGATTTTACTTACCGGTAAATCTATTTCTCGTAGTCCGTAGTGGATGCTGGGCGCCCGTCCCAAGTGCGGACTTCTTCTGCGATACTTGTATATAGTTATTGCTTAAATAACGGTTATGTTGTGGTTGCATCAGGGTTGATCTGATGCTCCGTTGTTGTTCATACTGTTAACGGGGTAAATTTATCACAAGTTATACGGTGTGATTGGTGTGACTGGTATGAGTCTTGCCCTGGATTCCAAAATCCTTTCCTTGTACTGTCAGCTCTTCCGGGCACAGTTTCTCTAACTGAGGTATGGAGGAGGGACATAGAGGGAAGAGCCAGAGCACACCAGTATCAAAATTCTTTCTTAAAGTGCCCTGTCTCCTGCGGAGCCCGTCTATCCCCCTTGGTCCTTACGGAGTCCCCAGCATCCACTACGGACTACGAGAAATAGATTTACCGGCAAGTAAAATCTTATTTTTCCCTCTTATCCACGGATGTGAATGTGCTAGCTAAAATTCTTGCAATGTGCCTGAATTTGGTAATTACTTCTATTATCCACCCAGATCAGACTGGGTTTATACCCCGCGGGAGTCTACAGCTCAGAATCTTCAGACCCAACCAAATCCAAAGGAGGGATTTGGTTGGGTCTGTGTCTGTGCAGGTTTGCTTGGATGCTGCTAAGGCTTTCAACACGGTTGAATGGGGCTATATCTGAGAGGTGCTCATAAATTTGCTTTTTGTCCTCATTTTACCCCAAGGATTCAGTTGCTTCCCCGGCGGCCAGAGTCTCCATTAATGTTATACTTCAGCCCTGTTACTGCTTGCTATAGGGGCCCATAATGGTTGTCCTCTTTCCCCAGCCCTCTTCGGTATAGTGTCTACTGTCTTGTGCGCTCTGATTCTGGCATTCGTGGTCTCAGAGCTGGGGTGGTGAATGATGTAGTAGCGTTATATGCGGACGACATGCTCTTATTCTTAGCAGATGCTGAGGCCTATGCGTTTTCTCTGGGTTACTTACTTATTGGGTCAAATTTCTGCAGCGCGGTACACAGTGTTCCACAGAGAATACATCGGAGTGTAGAGTTGGATCTTCATCCAGAGGCACCAACAGGCTAAAGCTTTGACTGTTCCCTGGATACATTGCATGGCCTCCTCTATAACCCTGCCTCCGGACACTGGAGCTCAGTTTGTAAGTTGGTGACTGCAGAGAAAGTCACTTAACGGGTGGGGGGGGGGGGGGGGGGGTACGCTAGGCAGCCCTGAAAAGAGCTTAGAAGATTCTTCAAGGGCTGCAGCACTTTTTTATGTCCCAGTGACATACTGTGCTGCTGCTCCAACACCTCCCCAGCAGTGCTGCATACTCCCTCTTCCTAAGTTCCCGGGTACTTGCTGTGGAGGTGCTCCAGTTTACAGGCACATGCCGCTTGCGCTCTCCAGGATCGCATGGCTGCTTCTTGAGAGGAGGTAAGAGAGTCCCCCAGGTGGGACCCGCCGAAATCTCGTTTCCGTCGCGGTCTTAGGAGACGAACCGCAACGCTGGCATGGACACTGTGTTAGAGCAAGGACCCCACTTTATCCACCAGGGCAGGGAGCACAGGTCGGATTTCACAAAAAATAAGAATTTACTTACCGATAATTCTATTTCTCATAGTCCGTAGTGGATGCTGGGGACTCCGTAAGGACCATGGGGAATAGCGGCTCCGCAGGAGACTGGGCACATCTAAAGAAAGCTTTAGGACTATCTGGTGTGCACTGGCTCCTCCCCCTATGACCCTCCTCCAAGCCTCAGTTAGGATACTGTGCCCGGACGAGCGTACACAATAAGGAAGGATTTTGAATCCCGGGTAAGACTCATACCAGCCACACCAATCACACCGTATAACCTGTGATCTGAACCCAGTTAACAGCATGATAACAGAGGAGCCTCTGAAAGATGGCTCACAACAATAATAACCCGATTTTTGTAACAATAACTATGTACAAGTATTGCAGACAATCCGCACTTGGGATGGGCGCCCAGCATCCACTACGGACTATGAGAAATAGAATTATCGGTAAGTAAATTCTTATTTTCTCTAACGTCCTAAGTGGATGCTGGGGACTCCGTAAGGACCATGGGGATTATACCAAAGCTCCCAAACGGGCGGGAGAGTGCGGATGACTCTGCAGCACCAAATGAGAGAACTCCAGGTCCTCCTCAGCCAGGATATCAATTTTGTAGAATTTTACAAACGTATTTGCTCCTGACCAAGTAGCTGCTCGGCAAAGTTGTAAAGCCGAGACCCCTCGGGGAGCCGCCCAAGATGAGCCCACCTTCCTTGTGGAGTGGGCATTTACAGATTTTTGGCTATGGCAGGCCTGCCACAGAATGTGCAAGCTGAATTGTACTACAAATCCAACGAGCAATAGTCTGCTTAGAAGCAGGAGCACCCAGCTTGTTGGGTGCACACAGGATAAACAGCGAGTCAGATTTCCTGACTCCAGCCGTCCTGGAAACATATATTTTCAGGGCACTGACAACGTCTAGCAACTTGGAGGCCTCCAAGTCCCTAGTAGCCGCAGGCACCACCAATAGGTTGGTTCAGGTGAGACGCTGAAACCACCTTGGGGAGAAACTGAGGACGAGTCCTCAATTCCGCCCTGTCCGAATGGAAAATCAGATAAGGGCTTTTTCAGGATAAAGCCGCCAATTCTAACACGCGCCTGGCCCAGGCCAGGGCCAACAGCATGACCACTTTCCATGTGAGATATTTTAACTCCACAGATTTAAGTGGTTCAAACCAATGTGACTTTTGGAACCCAAAACTACATTGAGATCCCAAGGTGCCACTGGAGGCACAAAAGGAGGCTGTATATGCAGTACCCCTTTTACAAACGTCTGAACTTCAGGGACTGAAGCTAGTTCTTTTTGGAAGAAAATTGACAGGGCCGAAATTTGAACCTTAATGGACCCCAATTTCAGGCCCATAGACACTCCTGTTTGCAGGAAATGTAGGAATCGACCCAGTTGAATTTCCTCCGTCGGGCCTTACTGGCCTCGCACCACGCAACATATTTTCGCCAATTGCGGTGATAATGTTTTTGCGGTTACATCCTTCCTGGCTTTGATCAGGATAGGGATGACTTCATCCGGAATGCCTTTTTTCCTTCAGGATCCGGCGTTCAACCGCCATGCCGTCAAACGCAGCCGCGGTAAGTCTTGGAATAGACAGGGTCCTTGCTGGAGCAGGTCCCTTCTTAGAGGTAGAGGCCACGGATCCTCCGTGAGCATCTCTTGAAGTTCCGGTTACCAAGTCCTTCTTGGCCAATCCGGAACCACGAATATAGTGCTTACTCCTCTCCATCTTATCAATCTCAGTACCTTGGGTATGAGAGGCAGAGGAGGGAACACATACCCTGACTGGTACACCCACAGTGTTACCAGAGCGTCTACAGCTTATTGCCTGAGGGTCCCTGGACCTGGCGCAATACCTGTCGAGTTTTTAATCATGTGGAAGACTTCTGGGTGAAGTCCCCACTCTCCCGGGTGGAGGTCGTGCTGAGGAAGTCTGCTTCCCAGTTGTCCACTCCCGGAATGAATACTGCTGACAGTGCTATCACATGATTTTCCGCCCAGCGAAGAATCCTTGCAGCTTCTGCCATTGCCCTCCTGCTTCTTGTGCCACCCTGTCTGTTTACGTGGGTGACTGCCGTGATGTTGTCCGACTGGATCAACACCGGCTGACCTTGAAGCAGAGGTCTTGCTAAGCTTAGAGCATTGTAAATGTCCCTTAGCTTCAGGATATTTATGTGAAGTGATGTCTCCAGGCTTGACCATAAGCCCTGGATATTCCTTCCCTGTGTGACTGCTCACCAGCCTCGCAGGCTGGTATCCGTGGTCACCAGGACCCAGTCCTGAATGCCTAATCTGCGGCCCTCTAGAAGATGAGCACTCTGCAACCACCACAGGAGGGACACCCTTGTCCTTGGTGACAGGGTTATCCGCTGATGCATCTGAAGATGCGATCCGGACCATTTGTCCAGCAGGTCCCACTGGAAAGTTCTTGCGTGGAATCTGCCGAATGGGATTGCTTCGTAGGAAGCCACCATTTTACCCAGAACCCTTGTGCATTGATGCACTGAGACTTGGCTCGGTTTTAGGAGGTTCCTGACTAGCTCGGATAACTCCCTGGCTTTCTCCTCCGGGAGAAACACCTTTTTCTGGACTGTGTCCAGGATCATCCCTAGGAACAGAAGACACGTCGTCGGAACCAGGTGCGATTTTGGAATATTGAGAATCCAATCGTGCTGCCGCAACACTACCTGAGATAGTGCTACACCGACCTCCAACTGTTCCCTGGATCTTACCCTTATCAGGGAATTGTCCAAGGAAGGGATAACTAAAATTCACTTCCTTCGAAGGAATATCATCATTTCGGCCATTACCTTGGTAAAGACCCGGGGTGCCGTGTACCATCCATACGGCAGCGTCTGAACTGATAGTGACAGTTCTGTACCATAAACCTGAGGTACCCTTGGTGAGAAGGGTAAATTTTGACATGAAGGTAAGCATCCTTGATGTCCCGAGACATCATGTAGTCCCCTTCTTCCAGGTTCGCAATCACTGCTCTGAGTGACTCAATCTTGAATTTGAACCTCTGTACGTAAGTGTTCAAAGATTTTAGATTTAGAATCGGTCTCACCGAGCCGTCCAGCTTCGGTACCACAACAGTGTGGAATAATACCCCGTTCCCTGTTGCAGGAGGGGTATCTTGATTATCACCTGCTGGGAATACAGCTTGTGAATGGCTTCCAAAACTGTCTCCCTGTCAGAGGGAGACATCGGTAAAGCAGACTTTAGGAAACGGCGAGGGGGAGACGTCTCGAATTCTAATTTGTACCCCTGAGATATCACCTGAAGGATCCAGGGGTCTACTTGCGAGTGAGCCCACTGCGCGCTGAAATTCATTGAGACGGGCCCCCCACCGTGCCTGATTCTGCTTGTAAAGCCCCAGCGTATACTGAGGGCTTGGCAGAGGCGGGAGAGGGTTTCTGTTCCTGGGAACTGGCTGATTTCTGCAGCCTTTTTCCTCTCCCTTTGTCACGGGGCAGAAATGAGGAACCTTTTGCCCGCTTGTCCACGAAAAGACTGCGCCTGATAATATGGCGTCTTCTCATGTTGAGAGGCGACCTGGGGTACAAACGTGGAATTCCCAGCTGTTGCCGTGGCCACCAGGTCTGAAAGACCGACCCCAAATAACTCCTCCCTTAATAAAGCAATACTTCCAAATGCCGTTTGGAATACGCATCACCTGACCACTGACGTGTCCATAACCCTCTACTGGTAGAAATGGACAACGCGCTTAGACTTGATGCCAGTCGGCAAATATTCCGCTGTGCATCACGCATATATAAAAATGCATCTTTTAAATGCTCTATAGGCAAAAATATACTGTCCCTATCTAGGGTATCAATATTTTCAGTCAGGGAATCCGACCACGCCAACCCAGCACTGCACATCCAGGCTGAGGCGATTGCTGGTCGCAGTAGAACACCAGTATGTGTGTAAATACCTTTTAGGATACCCTCCTGCTTTCTATCAGCAGGATCCTTAAGGGCGGCCATCTCAGGCGAAGGTAGAGCCCTTACAAGCGTGTGAGCGCTTTATCCCCCCTAGGGGGTGTTTCCCAACGCACCCTAACCTCTGGCGGGAAAGGATATAATGCCAATAACATTTTAGAAATTATCCGTTGTTATCGGGGGAAACCCACGCATCATCACACACCTCATTTAATTTCTCAGATTCAGGAAAACTACAGGTAGTTTTTCCTCACCGAACATAATACCCCTTTTTTGGTGGTACTCGTATTATCAGAAATGTGTAAAACATTTTTCATTGCCTCAATCATGTAACGTGTGGCCCTACTGGAAGTCACATTCGTCTCTTCACCGTCGACACTGGAGTCAGTATCCGTGTCGGCGTCTGTATCTGCCATCTGAGGTAACGGGCGCTTTAGAGCCCCTGACGGCCTATGAGACGTCTGGACAGGCACAAGCTGAGTAGCCGGCTGTCTCATGTCAACCACTGTCTTTTATACAGAGCTGACACTGTCACGTAATTCCTTCCAACAGTTCATCCACTCAGGTGTCGACCCCCTAGGGGGTGACATCACTATTACAGGCAATCTGCTCCGTCTCCATCATTTTTCTCCTCATACATGTCGACACAAAAGTACCGACATACAGCACACACACAGGGAATGCTCTGATAGAGGACAGGACCCCACTAGCCCTTTGGGGAGACAGAGGGAGAGTTTGCCAGCACACACCAGAGCGCTATATATATACAGGGATAACCTTATATAAGTGTTTTTCCCCTTATAGCTGCTGTATAGTTAATACTGCGCCTAATTAGTGCCCCCCTCTCTTTTTTTAACCCTTTCTGTAGTGTAGTGACTGCAGGGGAGAGACAGGGAGCTTCCCTCCAACGGAGCTGTGAGGGAAAATGGCGCCAGTGTGCTGAGGAGATAGGCTCCGCTCCTTTTTCACGGACTTTTCTCCTGCTTTTTTATGGATTCTGGCAGGGGTTAAATGCATCCATATAGCCCAGGAGCTATATGTGATGCATTTTTTTGCCATCCAAGGTGTTTTTATTGCGTCTCAGGGCGCCCCCCCCCCCAGCGCCCTGCACCCTCAGTGACCGGAGTGTGAAGTGTGCTGAGAGCAATGGCGCACAGCTGCAGTGCTGTGCGCTACCTTGTTGAAGACAGGACGTCTTCTGCCGCCGATTTTCTGGACCTCTTCTGCCTTCTGGCTCTGTAAGGGGGCCGGCGGCGCGGCTCTGGGACCCATCCAAGCTGGGCCTGTGATCGTCCCTCTGGAGCTAATGTCCAGTAGCCTAAGAAGCCCAATCCACTCTGCACGCAGGTGAGTTCGCTTCTTCTCCCCTTAGTCCCTCGATGCAGTGAGCCTGTTGCCAGCAGGTCTCACTGAAAATAAAAAACCTAATCTAAAACTTTCACTAAGAAGCTCAGGAGAGCCCCTAGTGTGCACCCTTCTCGTTCGGGCACAGAGATCTAACAGAGGCTTGGAGGAGGGTCATAGGGGGAGGAGCCAGTGCACACCAGATAGTCCTAAAGCTTTCTTTAGATGTGCCCAGTCTCCTGCGGAGCCGCTATTCCCCATGGTCCTGACGGAGTCCCCAGCATCCACTTAGGACGTTAGAGAAATCCTTTTTAACAAGGCTCCACAGTACCCGGTGGTGAGGACCAGCATAGGGGATAAGGTGCTTGACCTGTAGCCCCTCCCCCAGCTCTGGGCACCATCTACTACTGGTGATTCCGCCCTGGAGCTGCTCCTTACTCTCCCTCACTCCTTGACAGAGATTTTGGCGACATCTTCACAAGTAGCTGCGGCTGATCTCTGGGATTGCAGGACAATGTCTCCTCTGTAAATCCACCTGTTTACTCAGCGCTGTGCATTTACAGTCACTTAAGTTTCTCTGACGTCCTAAGTGGATGCTGGGACTCCGTAAGGACCATGGGGATTAGCGGCTCCGCAGGAGACTGGGCACAACTAAAGAAAGCTTTAGGACTACCTGGTGTGCACTGGCTCCTCCCACTAAGACCCTCCTCCAGACCTCAGTTAGATTCTTGTGCCCGGCTGAGCTGGATGCACACTAGGGGCTCTCCTGAGCTCCTAGAAAGAAAGTATATTTTAGGTTTTTTATTTTACAGTGAGATCTGCTGGCAACAGACTCACTGCAGCGAGGGACTAAGGGGAGAAGAAGCGAACCTACCTAACTGGTGGTAGCTTGGGCTTCTTAGGCTACTGGACACCATTAGCTCCAGAGGGATCGACCGCATGGAACCGGCCATTGATGTTCGGTCCCGAAGCCGCGCCGCCGGCCCCCTTACAGAGCCAGAAGCAAGAAGTGTTCCGGAAAATCGGCGGCAGAAGACTTAAGTCTTCACCAAGGTAGCGCACAGCACTGCAGCTGTGCGCCATTGCTCCTCATGCACACCTCACACTCCGGTCACTGATGGGTGCAGGGCGATGGGGGGGGGGGGCGCCCTGAGCAGCAATATAAACACCTTGCCTGGCAAAATCATCACAATATATAGCCCCAGAGGCTATATATGTGTTAAATACCCCTGCCAGAATCCATAAAAAAGCGGGAGAAAAGTCCACGAAAAAGGGGCAGAGCTATCTCCCTCAGCACACTGGCGCCATTTTCTCTTCACATTGCAGCTGGAAGACAGCTCCCCAGGCTCTCCCCTGTAGTTTTCAGGCTCAAAGGGTTAAAAAGAGAGGGGGGGCACTAAATTTAGGCGCAATATTGTTTATACAAGCAGCTATTGGGGGAAAAATAACTCAGTTATAGTGTTAATCCCTGCATTATATAGCGCTCTGGTGTGTGCTGGCATACTCTCTCTCTGTCTCCCCAAAGGACTTTGTGGGGTCCTGTCCTCAGTCAGAGCATTCCCTGTGTGTGTGCGGTGTGTCGGTACGGCTGTGTCGACATGTGGGATGAGGAAGGTTACGTGGAGGTGGAGCAGAGGCCGATAAATGGGATGTCGCCCCCTGTGGGGCCGACACCAGAGTGGATGGATAGGTGGAAAGTATTAACCGACAATGTCAACTCCTTACATAGAAGGCTGGATGACGTAAAACAGCTGTGGGACAGCCGGCTTCTCAGCCCGCGCCTGCCCAGGCGTCTCAAAGGCCATCAGGGGCTCAAAAAACGCCCGTTACCTCAGATGGCAGAGATGTCGACACAGAGTCTGACTCCAGTGTCGACGAGGTTGAGACATATACACAATCCACTAGGAACATGCGTTACATGATCTCGGCAATGAAAAATGTGTTACGCATTTCTGACATGAACCCAAGTACCACATAAAAGGGGTTTTATTTTTGGGGAGAAAAAGCAGCCAGTGTTTTGTTCCCCCATCATATGAATGAATGAAGTGTGTAAAGTAGCGTGGGTTCCCCCGATAAGAAACTGGTAATTTCTAAAAAGTTACTGATGGCGTACCCTTTCCCGCCAGAGGATAGGTCACGTTTAGAGATATCCCTTAGGGTGGATAAGGCGCTCACACGTTTGTCAAAAAAGGTGGCACTGCCGTCTTAGGATACGGCCACCTTGAAGGAGCCTGCTGATAAAAAGCAGGAGGCTATCCTGAAGTCTGTATAATACACACTCAGGTTATATACTGAGACCTGCAATTGCCTCAGCATAAATAGTGCTGCTGCAGCGTGGTCTGATACCCAGTCAGATAATATTAATACTCTAAGACAGGGATAATAGTTTGCTAACATAGAGCATATTAAAGACGTCGTCTTAGATATAAAGGATGCACAGAGGGATATTTGCCGGCTGGCATCCAGAATTAATGCAATGTCCATTCTGCCAGGAGGGTATTAGAAACCCGGCAGTGGACAGGTGATGCTGCCTATAAAAGGCACATGGAGATTCTGCCTTATAAGGGTGAGGAATTGTTTGGGGATGGTCTCTGGGACCTCGTATCCACAGCAACAGCTGGGAAGAAATTTTTTTACCTCAGGTTTCCTCACAGCCTAAGAAAGCACTGTATTTTCAGGTACAGTCCTTTTGGCTTCAGAAATGCAAGCGGGTCAAAGGCGCTTCCTTTCTGCACAGAGACAAGGGAAGAAGGAAAAAGCTGCACCAGCAGCCAGTTCCCAGGATCAAAAATCTTCCCCCGCTTCCTCTGAGTCCACCGCAGTTATATTTCATACTGTTAACTGGGTATAGTATCACGAGTTATACGGTGTGATTGGTGTGGCTGGTATGAGTTTTACCCGGGATTCAAAATCCTTCCTATTTGTGTCAGCTCTTCCGGGCACAGTATCCTAACTGAGGTCTGGAGGAGGGTCTTAGTGGAAGGAGACAGTGCACACCAGGTAGTCCTAAAGCTTTCTTTAGTTGTGCCCAGTCTCCTGCGGAGCCGCTAATCCCCATGGTCCTTACGGAGTCCCAGCATCCACTACGGACTACGAGAAATAGATTTACCGGTGAGTAAAATCTTATTTTTCTACATGTCATTTTAGACAGTGTTAGTTAAGAATAAAGTGTACTTCTACCTGAATATTTAGTACAAGTATTCTGAGATATACATCCAGTATTTGACTGTGTATGTATAAATATATATGTGTGTGTGTGTGTGTGTGTTTGTATTATAATATATATAATATGTATGTATTATAATATATATAATTTCTCCTACAGAGTCCACAGGATAGCAATGGGATATGATGGAGCGACAGCGGATTGGCACCAAACGATCACAAGCTTTCAGTCCTCCCAGGGTGCAACGGGCTCGACCATATATCCCTGCCCACTGGCTCAGGCAAATCAGTTTTTTGTTTGGTGCGGCAGGAGCCGGACCATGGTCACAGGGCTGCTGTTCTTTGGCAGCCCTAAGCTTTATTAATTAATTTTTATAGTCTTTCTATGTTTTCTGAGTGATCTTTCCGAACAGCGTCTTACACGCATATTGGAAAGAGTCACTCCAGCAACTCTCTGCTGGGTCGCAACAACGCTTACTTATGGTACAAGTGCTGTCTCGACTGGCGTCTGTGTCGGATATACTAGCAGGTCCAGCAGACGTTACCAGGCTGTGGCCGGAGCATGGTGAGAAGGTAAGGCATCGGTTTCACTTAGAAGGGGAATACGGACACAGCTGCACTGTATTGGGAGGAGACTACCAAACAGTAGCTGGCGTGCCGCCACCACGGGTGCTCCAGCGCTAGGCCTTAGGGATCTTAGGCACCAGGAATAGCATGAGGCCGCGATCCCTAGGGTGTGATGTCAGCAGTGGGGAGTCAGGCGCTCTCCTGGTCGCCCCTCCCGCCGGTTCATGACCAGTTTCCACCGAGTCTCCCGCCATGAACTGTTTCCTCGCTTCCGTCTCAGACGCTACTAGCTGCACTAGGAGATGAGAGGACCCGGTCGCAGCATAGGTATGTGACCAGGGCGTCTGTGTTCACTGATTGCTACCATAAGGGGACCCAGTTGCAGCATAGGCGGCTATGTGACCGGTGAGTCTGTGTTCATTGAGCGCTACCCCGAGGAGACCTGGTCGCAGCATAGGCGGCTGCATGACGTTTGCGTCTGTGTTCGCTGAGCACTACCACGAGGGGACCCGGTCGCAGCATAGGCAGCTGTGTGACCAGAGTGTCTGTATTCACTAAGTGCTATCACGAGGGGATCCGTTCGCAGCATAGGTGGCTGTGTAACCAGAGCGTCTGTGATCACTGGGTCAGGAAGCGGCAGTGTACACTACTAGCGTCTGGATCCACTCGGCGTTCGTTAACGTATGATCGATCTTGGAAGCGGGCTGAGTCTCCCTGTATCCCACTCTACTGAGTACGGGTAATACAGCATTAAAGGGGTGATTCCGAGTTGATCGCTAGCTAAAAATGTTCGCTGCGCAGCGATGATGCAAAAAAAAGGCACTTCTGCGCATGCGGCGCAGTGCGTACGCGCAATGTACTTTCACAACAGGCAAAGTATTTTTAAACCAGGTCTAGCGAAGCTTTTCAGTTGCAATGGCCGCCGCAGAGTGATTGACATGAAGTGGGCGTTTCTGGGTGTCAACCGACCGTTTTCAGGGAGTGTTTGAAAAAAAGCAGGCGTGCCAACAAAAACACAGGTGTGGCTGGGCGAACGCAGTTTGTGCGTGTGACGTCAAATCTGGATCTGAACAGTCTGAAGTGATCGCAAGCTTGGAGTAGGTCTGGAACTACTCGGGTACTGCAGAATATTTTTTTGTAGCCGCTCTGCGATCCTTTAGTTCGAACTTTTGCTAAGATACACTCCCAGAGGGCGGCGGCTTAGCGTTTGCACGGCTGCTAAAAACTGCAAGCGAGCAATCAACTCTGAATGACCCCCTAAGTCTCTCTCTACCTTTTGAGTACGATTAGTTAGTGTCTATTGCATATGAGTCTGTACCATTACGGTTTCTTTCGCATTGCGTCTGTATACGTTAGATCTGTTTTAAACAAGAATCCGTAAATGTGTGCTCCTACATAAATAATATATTATTTGTAGTTGATAATATACTCATATTGCTTATTATACTAATGTGACGGTCTGCTAGTATTTAGGCTGACTTTACTAAATGTCTGTTTAGTCTGTCTTGCAGATCCTCAGTGCTGATGCATGGAGGGTCGGATGAATATCATTTAAAGATTACAGTCAGAAAAATGTGTAGTATACTATGAAATTGCTGATTATTTATCATGTATAAGAGCGGCAAAGGTGAGGACTCTCATATTAGGTTTGTTTAAAAAAAAACTGTATTGTCCTCTCATGATCTGGTTTAAGATGGTTCATGTGTATAGTGTTTAGCTTCAGCCAAAATACAAGGCAGATTCAGGTACAAATGTATCCTCCTTGGGCTATTTTTGCACACATTTTGGCCGAAAAGCTGAATGGATAATCTCTTCAGAATCCTGTACCAGGTAGAGCCTTTACATGCAGATCCACCTATAGTGTATCACTCCCAGCAGCAGCTTCTCAGAGCAATGGTAAGCAAAATCTTCACATTCACAGGCTATGCATTGTTGAATTCATCGGAAGATGAAAGTCCAATTTATTCTACTTCAATACAACGAAGAAGTAGGTCTCAGCTGGAATATAGCGGAGCTAAATAAAGCATTGAGTGAGTCTGGTTAAAAACCTAGGGACCTGTATATGAACATCCTAAAAACCTGAGTTCCTGAGTCAGATCAGCTGACAGAAATCAGGGAAGAGGTTGGAGCTATACCCAAATAAAAGTTAGAATCCTAAGAAATTGAATTCTGATTTACCTTCTTCCAGTTGGGGAAGTTTATAAAGAGGTGGCTCCAAAAGTAGTTATGCAAGCGACCTACTTTATCTTTGCTTTCCCCGTCTAAGGCAGTCATAGGGCCAAGTCTTGGTTTTGGCTTAAGTTCTGACACAGTACTAGGTATGTTTCTGCCTTCACAGCCATCTCGGGTAGAGACGAAGGACAAGGCTTGCAAGAAGCAGTTCAGAAATTGCTTCAGCAGAAATAGTCATTCCAATTCCTCTTACAAACGAGGACAAAGTTTTTACCCCAACCTGGGGGTAAATTTACTAAGACGGGAGTTCTACACTGCTCAAAAAAATAAAGGGAACACTTAAACAACACAATGTAACTCCAAGTCAATCACACTTCTGTGAAATCAAACTGTCCACTTAGGAAGCAACACTGATTGACAATCAATTTCACATGCTGTTGTGCAAATGGAATAGACAACAGGTGGAAATTATAGGCAATTAGCAAGACACCCCCAATAAAGGAGTTGTTCTGCAGGTGGTGACCACAGACCACTTCTCAGCTCCTATGCTTTCTGTCTGATGTTTTGGTCACTTTTGAAAGCATGCGCGGTGCTTTCACTCTAGTGGTAGCATGAGACGGAGTCTACAACCCACACAAGTAGCTCAAGTAGTGCAGCTCATCCAGGATGGCACATGAATGCGAGCTGTGGCAAGAAGGTTTGCGGTGTCTGTCAGCGTAGTGTCCAGAGCATGGAGGCGCTACCAGGAGACAGGCTAGTACATCAGGAGACGTGGAGGAGGACGTAGGAGGGCAACAACCCAGCAGCAGGACCGCTACCTCCGCCTTTGTGCAAGAAGAAACAGGAGGAGCACTGCCACAGCCCTGCAAAATGTCCTCCAGCAAGCCACAAATGTGCATGTGTCTACTCAAAGATCAGAAACAGACTCCATGAGGGTGGTATGACGGCCCGACGTCCACAGGTGGGGGTTGTGCTTACAGCCCAACACCGTGCAGGACGTTTGGCATTAGCCAGAGAACACCAAGATTGGCAAATTCGCCACTGGCGCCCTGTGCTCTTCACAGATGAAAGCAGGTTCTCACTGAGCACATGTGACAGACGTGACAGAGTCTGGAGACGCCAAGGAGAATGTTATGCTGCCTGCAACATCCTCCAGTATAACCGGTTTGGCAGTGGGTCAGTAATGGTGTGGGGTGGCATTTCTTTGGGGGGCCGCACAGCCCTCCATGTGCTTGCCAGAGGTAGCCTGACTGCCATTAGGTACTGAGATGAGATCCTCAGACCCCTTGTGAGACCATATGCTGGTGCGGTTGGCCCTGGGTTCGTCCTAATGCAAGACAATGCTAGACCTCATGTGGCTGGAGTGTGTCAGCATTTCCTGCAAGACGAAGGCATTGATGCTATGGACTGGCCCGCCCGTTCCCCAGACCTGAATCCAATTGAGCACATCTGGGACATCATGTCTCGCTCCATCCACCAACGCCACGTTGCACCACAGACTGTCCAGGAGTTGGCGGATGCTTTAGTCCAGGTCTGGGAGGAGATCCCTCAGGAGATCATCCGCCACCTCATCAGGAGCCTGCCCAGGCATTGTAGGGAGGTCATACAGGCACGTGGAGACCTCACACACACTACTGAGCCTCATTTTGACTTGTTTTAAGGACATTACATCAAAGTTGGATCAGCCTGTAGTGTGTTTTTTCCACTTTAATTTTGTGTGACTCTAAATCCAGACCTCCATGGGTTAATAAATTTGATTTCCATTGATAATTGTTGTGTGATTTTGTTGTCAACACATTCAACTATGTAAAGAACAAAGTATTTAATAAGAATATTTCATTCATTCAGATCTAGGATGTGTTATTTTAGTGTTCCCTTTATTTTTCTCTGACGTCCTAAGTGGATGCTGGGACTCCGTAAGGACCATGGGGAATAGCGGCTCCGCAGGAGACTGGGCACAACTAAAAGAAAGCTTTACACTACTGGTGTGCACTGGCTCCTCCCACTATGACCCTCCTCCAGACTTCAGTTAGAATCTTGTGCCCGGCTGAGCTGGATGCACACTAGGGGCTCTCCTGAGCTCCTAGAAAGAAAGTATATTTTAGGTTTTTTATTTTACAGTGAGATCTGCTGGCAACAGACTCACTGCAATGAGGGACTAAGGGGAGAAGAAGCGAACCTACCTAATTGGTGGTAGCTTGGGCTTCTTAGGCTACTGGACACCATTAGCTCCAGAGGGATCGACCACAGGACCCGACCTCGCTGTTCGGTCCCGGAGCCGCGCCGCCGGCCCCCTTACAGAGCCAGAAGCAAGAAGTGTTCCTGAAAATCGGCGGCAGAAGACTTCTGTCTTCAACAAGGTAGCGCACAGCACTGCAGCTGTGCGCCATTGCTCCTCATGCACACCTCACACTCCGGTCACTGATGGGTGCAGGACGCTGGGGGGGGGGGGCAATATAAGACACCTTGGCTGGAAAATCTACACCATATATAGTCAGGAAGGCTATATAGGTGTAAAAATACCCCTGCCAGAATTCCAGAAAAAGCGGGAGAAGTCTGCCGGAAAAGGGGCGGGGCCATCTCCCTCAGCACACTGCCGCCATTTTTCCTTCACAGCTCCGCTGGAAGGACGCTCCCTGGCTCTCCCCTGCAGTGTCAAGCTACATAAGGGTAAAAAAGAGAGGGGGGGGGCACTAAATTTAGGCGCAGTATATATAATATAAGCAGCTATGAGGGAAAAACACTCATTTATAGTGGGATCCCTGTGTTATATAGCGCTCTGGTGTGTGCTGGCATACTCTCTCTCTGTCTCCCCAAAGGGCTTTGTTGGGTCCTGTCCTCTGTCAGAGCATTCCCTGTGTGTATGCGGTGTGTCGGTACGACTGTGTCAACATGTTTGATGAGGCTTATGTGGAGGCGGAGCAGATGCAGATAAATGTGATGTCACCCCCTGCGGGGTCGACACCTGAGTGGATGGTGCTGTGGAAGGAATTACGCGACAGTGTGGACTCCTTGCATAAAAGGTTTGACGACATACCAAATGTGGGACAGCCGGCTTCTCAGCCTGTGCCTGCCCAGGCGTCTCAAAAGCCATCAGGGGCTCTAAAACGCCGCTACCTCAGATGGCAGACACAGATGTCGACACGGATACTGACTCCAGTGTCGACGACGATGAGACTAATGTAACTTCCAGTAGGGCCACACGTTACATGATTGAGGCAATGAAAAATGTTTTGCACATTTCTGATGTTACCCCCGGTACCACAAAAAAAGGGTATTATGTTTGGAGAGAAAAAACTACCAGTAGCTTTTCCTCCATCTGAAGAGTTAAATGAAGTGTGTGAAGAAGCGTGGGCTTCCCCTGATAAGAAACTGGTAATTTCTCTGACGTCCTAAGTGGATGCTCGGGACTCCGTCAGGACCATGGGGAATAGCGGCTCCGCAGGAGACAGGGCACAAAAGTAAAAGCTTTAGGATCAGGTGGTGTGCACTGGCTCCTCCCCCTATGACCCTCCTCCAAGCCTCAGTTAGGTTTTTGTGCCCGGCCGAGAAGGGTGCAATCTAGGTGGCTCTCCTAAAGAGCTGCTTAGAGTAAAAGTTTTATTAGGTTTTTTATTTTCAGTGAGTCCTGCTGGCAACAGGCTCGCTGCAACGAGGGACTTAGGGGAGAAGAAGTGAACTCACCTGCTTGCAGGATGGATTGGCTTCTTAGGCTACTGGACACTAGCTCCAGAGGGACGATCACAGGTACAGCCTGGATGGGTCACCGGAGCCGCGCCGCCGACCCCCTTGCAGATGCTGAAGAGAGAAGAGGTCCAGAAATCGGCGGCTGAAGACTTCTCAGTCTTCATGAGGTAGCGCACAGCACTGCAGCTGTGCGCCATTGCTCTCAGCACACTTCACACCAACGGTCACTGAGGGTGCAGGGCGCTGGGGGGGGCGCCCTGGGCAGCAATGAAAGTACCTATACTGGCTAAAAATACATCACATATAGCCTCTGGGGCTATATGGATGTATTTAACCCCTGCCAGGTTGTCAGAAAAACGGGAGAAGAAGCCCGCCGAAAAGGGGGCGGGGCCTATTCTCCTCAGCACACAGCGCCATTTTCCCTCACAGAACTGCTGGTGGGAAGGCTCCCAGGCTCTCCCCTGCACTGCACTACAGAAACAGGGTTAAAACAGAGAGGGGGGGCACTTATTTGGCGATATGCTTATATATTAAGATGCTATTCTAAGAGGTTACTAATGGCGTACCCTTTCCCGCCAGAGGATAGGTCACGTTGGGAAACATCCCCTAGGGTGGATAAAGCGCTCACACGCTTGTCAAAGAAGGTGGCACTACCGTCTCCGGATACGGCCGCCCTGAAGGAATCTGCTGATAGAAAGCAGGAGGCTATCCTGAAGTCTATATATACACACACAGGTATTATACTGAGACCAGCTATTGCTTCAGCATGGATGTGCAGTGCTGCAGCTGCGTGGTCAGATTCCCTGTCGGAAAATATTGATACCCTAGACAGGGACACTATATTGCTAACCGTAGAGCATATTAAAGACGCACTTTTATACATGAGGGATGCACAGAGGGATATTTGCCGGCTGGCATCTAAAATAAGTGCAATGTCCATTTCTGCCAGGAGAGGGTTATGGACTCGGCAGTGGACAGGAGATGCAGATTCTAAAAGGCACATGGAAGTTCTGCCTTATAAGGGTGATGAGTTGTTCGGGGATGGTCTCTCGGGCCTCGTTTCCACAGCAACAGCTGGGAAGTCTACATTTTTACCCCATGTTCCCTCACAGCCAAAGAAAGCACCGTATTATCAGGTACAGTCCAAGCGGGTTAAGGGCGCGTCCTTTCTGCCCAGAGGCAGAGGTAGAGGGAAAAAGCTGCAGCATACAGCCAGTTCCCAGGAGCAAAAGTCCTCCCCCGCTTCCTCTAAGTCCACAGCATGACGCTGGGGCTCCACAGGCGGAGCCAGGTACGGTGGGGGCCCGTCTCAAATATTTCAACAATCGGTGGGCTCGCTCACGGGTGGATCCCTGGATCTTTCAAGTAGTATCTCAGGGGTACAAGCTGGAATTCGAGACGTCTCTCCCCTGCCGTTTCCTCAAATCTGCCTTACCAACCACTCCCTCAGGCAGGGAGGCAGTGTTACAGGCAATTCACAAGCTGTATTCACAACAGGTGATAGTAAAGGTGCCCCTACTTCAACAAGGACGGGGTTACTATTCCACAATGTTTGTGGTACCGAAACCGGACGGTTCGGTGAGACCCATTTTAAATTTGAAATCCTTGAACACATATATAAAAAAATTCAAGTTCAAGATGGAATCGCTCAGGGCGGTTATTGCAAGCCTGGACGAGGGGGATTACATGGTATCACTGGACATCAAGGATGCTTACCTGCATGTCCCCATTTACCATCCTCACCAGGAGTACCTCAGATTTGTGGTACAGGATTGTCATTACCAATTCCAGACGTTGCCGTTCGGTCTATCCACGGCTCCGAGGGTCTTTACCAAGGTAATGGCCGAAATGATGATACTCCTTCGAAAGAAGGGAGTTTTAATTATCCCGTACTTGGACGATCTCCTGATAAAGGCGAGGTCGGGGTAGCACTATCTCGGGAGGTGCTACAACAGCACGGCTGGATTCTAAATATTCCAAAGTCACAGCTGGTCCCTACGACACGTCTACTGTTCCTGGGGATGGTTCTGGACACAGAACAGAAAAAAGTGTTTCTCCCGGAGGAGAAGGCCAAGGAGCTGTCATCTCTAGTCAGAGGCCTCCTAAAACCAAAACAGGTGTCGGTGCATCACTGCACGCGGATCCTGGGAAAGATGGTAGCTTCCTACGAAGCAATTCCATTCGGCAGGTTCCATGCAAGAACCTTTCAGTGGGACCTGTTGGACAAGTGGTCCGGATCACATCTTCAGATGCATCGGCTGATAACCCTGTCTTCAAGGACCAGGGTGTCTCTGCTGTGGTGGCTGTAGAGTGCTCATCTTCAAGAGGGCCGCAGATTCGGCATACAGGACTGGGTCCTGGTCACACAGGGAAGAAATTTCCAAGGACTATGGTCAAGTCAGGAGACTTCCCCGCACATAAATATTCTGGAACTGAGGGTCATTTACAATGCCCTAAGTCAGGCAAAACCCCTGCTTCAAAACCAGCCGGTACTGATCCAGTCAGACAACATTATGGTGGTCGCCCATGTAAACAGACAGGGCGGCACGAGAAGCAGGACGGCGATGGCAGAAGCCACAAGGATTCTCCGATGGGCGGAAAATCACGTGATAGCACTGTCAGCAGTGTTCATTCCGGGAGTGGACAACTGGGAAGCAGACTTCCTCAGCAGGCACGACCTCCACCCGGGAGAGTGGGGACTTCATCCAGAAGTCTTCCAACTGATTGTAAACCGTTGGGAAAGGCCACAGGTGGACATGATGGCGTCCCGCCTAAACAAAAAGCTAGAAAAGTATTGCGCCAGGTCAAGAGACCCGCAGGCGATAGCGGTGGATGCTCTAGTGACACCGTGGGTGTACCGGTCGGTTTATGTGTTCCCTCCTCTTCCTCTCATACCAAAGGTACTGAGGATAATAAGGAGAAGAGGAGTAAGAACTATACTCATTGTTCCGGATTGGCCAAGAAAAGCTTGGTACCCGGAACTTCAAGAAATGATCTCAGAGGACCCATGGCCTCTGCCGCTCAGACAGGACCTGCTGCTGCAGGGGCCCTGTCTGTTCCAAGACTTACCACGGCTGCGTTTGACGGCATGGCGGTTGAACACCGGATCCTGAAGGAAAAGGGCATTCCGGAGAAAGTCATTCCTACGCTGATTAAAGCTAGGAAAGAAGTAAAGGCAAACCATTATCACCGCATATGGCGAAAATATGTTGCGTGGTGTGAGGCCAGGAAGGCCCCAACGGAAGAATTTCAGCTGGGCCGTTTCCTGCACTTTCTACAGTCAGGGGTGACTATGGGCCTAAAATTGGGTTCCCTTAACGTCCAGATTTCGGCTCTATCGATTTTCTTCCAGAGAGAACTGGCTTCACTACCTGAAGTTCAAACTTTTGTTAAGGGAGTGCTGCATAATCAGCCCCCTTTTGTGCCTCCTGTGGCACCTTGGGATCTCAACGTGTGTTGGATTTCCTAAAGTCGCATTGGTTTGAGCCACTTAAGATCGTGGAATTGAAATATCTCACGTGGAAAGTGGTCATGTTGTTGGCCTTGGCGTCGGCCAGGCGTGTATCAGAATTGGCGGCTTTGTCATGTAAAAGCCCTTATCTGATTTTCCATATGGATAGGGCAGAATTGAGGACTCTTCCCCAATTTCTCCCTAAGGTGGTATCAGCTTTTCATCTGAACCAACCTATCGTGGTGCCTGCGGCTACTAAAGACTTGGAGGCTTCCAAGTCGTTGGATGTAGTCAGGGCCCTGAAAATTTATGTTTCCAGGACAGCTGGAGTCAGAAAAACTGACTCGCTGTTTATCCTGTATGCGCCCAACAAGTTGGGTGCACCTGCTTCAAAGCAGACTATTGCTCGCTGGATCTGTAGTACGATTCAGCTTGCACATTCTGCGGCTGGACTGCCGCATCCTAAATCAGTGAAAGCCCATTCCACGAGGAAGGTGGGTTCTTCTTGGGCGGCTGCCCGAGGGGTCTCGGCTCTTCAACTTGGCAGAGCAGCTACTTGGTCGGGGTCAAACACGTTTGCAAAATTCTATAAGTTTGACACCCTGGCTGAGGAGGACCTAGAGTTTGCCCATTCGGTGCTGCAGAGTCATCCGCACTCTCCCGCCCGTTTGGGAGCTTTGGTATAATCCCCATGGTCCTTACGGAGTCCCAGCATCCACTTAGGACGTCAGAGAAAATAAGAATTTACTCACCGGTAATTCTATTTCTCGTAGTCCGTAGTGGATGCTGGGCGCCCATCCCAAGTGCGGATTGTCTGCAATACTTGTATATAGTTATTGTTTAACTAAAGGGTTATTGTTGAGCCATCTGTTGAGAGGCTCGGTTGTTATCATGCTGTTAACTGGGTATTGTATCACGAGTTATACGGTGTGATTGGTGTGGCTGGTATGAGTCTTACCCGGGATTCAAAATCCTTCCTTATTGTGTCAGCTCTTCCGGGCACAGTATCCTAACTGAAGTCTGGAGGAGGGTCATAGTGGGAGGAGCCAGTGCACACCAGTAGTCTAAAGCTTTCTTTTAGTTGTGCCCAGTCTCCTGCGGAGCCGCTATTCCCTATGGTCCTTACGGAGTCCCAGCATCCACTACGGACTACGAGAAATAGAATTACCGGTGAGTAAATTCTTATTTTTTGAGCAGTGTATTTAAGATGGGATGTTGCCCATAGCAACCAGATTCTACTTCTCATTTATCTAGCACCTTCTAGAATATACCTGGAATCTAATTGGTTGCTATGGGTAACATCCCATCTTAAATAGAACTCCAATCTTAGTTTATTTACCCCCTGGTAGATTCAGAAGCCAAAACGGGTCATTTCGGCCTATGTTCAATCTCAAAATGCTGAACAAATACATTTGAAACCTCGGTTGCACCTGCAATCGTTATGTTCCTTATGTTTGGCATAAAGCCAGGGGATTAAGGCTACCCCTGGATCTACAGCATGCTTACCTTCAGGTGCTATATCACTGTCCATCAGTGTTATTTAAGGGTTTGCTATCTTCCAACAGCATTTTTTAGTTATAGGACTTACCTTTTCGGTTAGCCTGACTATTTAACAAACATATGAAGGTGAGCACGTCTTATCTCCGCTAGCAGCGGTTAAGAATTTTCTCAGATCTAGACGATCTTTAATCCTGGCACGCAGGGATTACCCTTACGCCCTCTGCAGCAGACAATGAACCATTAAGTGTCTCCTGTTCCGTCACATTGGATGATTCACTTGGGAGCTGTACTGGATCAGGTCTGCAAGAAGTAATTTTTACCTTGCAACAGAATATCCAGGGTGTAGTCTAGGATTCAAGTTTTTGTCACACAGTCAAATGGATCCATTCACGCAACAAAGCGGGTGATGGGTTTGATGGTATCTACATCAACAGAGTGAAGTATGCACAATTCCACTCGACGTCTCAACAGCGTCTGAATTTTACCAAATAGAATCTACAGTCACACCACACTAAATGGCAATCTCATTGGATCGTGGAAGATGGGCAGTGTTGTCCGGGTTGGTACTTGGAGGAACCACCTGGGAATACAAGGTGCTGTAGGTAATTAAGGAAGGCTTCCCATAATGGAAACGGAATGGTACTTACGATAAAAGTAAGAAGGTCGTCAGCTTGGTGGAAACAGGAATCCCAGCTGGACAAAGAAAAATCCCTTTGGATATCAGATTGGAAAAATTCTGACACTGAGGAACAGTGTCAGGAAGGTTGTGTTCCCAAAGAAGTATATTGTATGCCAATTAAAGGTGGAACCTTGGGCCACATATAGGACACCGGTGTAGGCACAGGAGAGTCTTCAAGGAAAACTGTGCGCGTGCCTCAACATCAGGAAGGAACTTGCCGCTGAAAAGCGATGAAAAACGTTAAGCACATACGAAGATGGGCATAACTTCATCGTTCAACCGGGTCTGCTATTTTCATTCCGGGAATCCTAAATGGGGAATCGGACTTTCTCAAGTTGACACACCATTCATGAGAAATGAATGGGCTCTACACCAGGAGGGTTCCATATTTCGGTGAACTAGAGGTGTCTGCCAGAGATATCTCATGGAGTTTTTGTCGGAACAACAAAGTGCTCACATAGGGGTCAAAAACAATGGATCCCAGACTTATCTTTGTGGATTTCTTGTCGGTGAGATGAGACTTTCTTCTGGTTTTTATGTTTATCCAATCACCCTATTACCAGGGTGGTGAGAGAGCTAGAAATGGGGGTGTATCTGCACACACACAATTAACCAAAAATAATTTTTTCGGAACCAAAGTTCCTCAGAACCCCTATAAATTATTGGTAATTACCATTTATGTTGGGGGTGCTACCAACTACAGCTAGAATGAATACCAGTAGAAGAAGAAAGAAAGGGCTGTATTATCGGTGCACACAGGGAGGGGTGGATTGATTTCCACTTCTCCTTAAAACTTAACTTTTATTATTATTCTCATAAAACGATAGTGTCTTTCTTTAGACTACAAGTTGAGGCGAAACCTAAAGGTTAAAATCATTGACATAGACAAAACATATAGAAGTGCATAAGAATTGATAGGTGTGAATAAAGATTTAAAAATGTGTGTCGGCGTGCCTTATTCTAATGTCCACAAACAATTTTGTGATATTAATCCCACGCTAAGCTAGTATTCAATTACTCCTTAATTTATCTCTATTCATATATTGATCTCATTATATATTCGTTATGAGATTTCTATAGAGTAAAGATATGTTTGGAAATGCAGGTTCTATTTGAAAGTATATCCTTGATTCAAATATTTGTTCATATTAAATCTTAGATCAGAGCACGAGTCACTTTTTTTTTCTCCTTTTTTTTTTTCTTTTTTTTCCCTTTTTTCTTTTTATTATAATTATAATTATAAAATATAGGTACGCAGGATATACTACTTTGGTATTTTTCTCTGTGTGTTTCAGTTACCAAAGACCTCTTAAATTCTGTCTGTGCTCTGCTTTGCAGTCACACACTATACAGGGTTTTTAAAATGTCAGGTACTTTGTTTGGTTATATTGTACTCTTATGCCCTAAGGTTACGCTGCCCAATAATGTCTGCTAAACAGGGCCGGCAGATCAATGGCTGATCCTGCGCCATGCAGTGCTGGCGCCACGGATTGCTTGGAGGAAAAACATTGCAGCTGAGGGTTCAGGTATCGGGGGTTCTATACCCCTCAGTCAGTCTGCAGCATCAGTGGCACACCAAGACCCACCTTGGGCTGATTTTTCTAATTTACTGACTACGCTAGTAACTAGACTTGCTTCCCCTGTGGGACTTCCTGTGCCATTAAAGCCACATATTGTCCCTGCAGTTAATTCGCTATGGGCAGATAATCTGTTAACTCAGTTGCAGCAATTAAATCTGTCTTTAGCTATACAAAAATCTAACCCTCGCCCGTCTAGGACCAAGGGGTCATCTAAGCGGGCCATTACTTCCTCACAATCCACACGTTTCAGATACTTCATCCGATAAAGATGGTGCATATATTGACCCCTCAGACTCTGATGCGGATGCTTCTGATGGGGAATCTATTACACAAGTGGATGTTCCTGACCTCTTGGAGGCTATCAGGCCGATTCTTCAAATTCATTATGACTCGGAACCTCCAGATACCTCTAAGAAACCTGATAAATTCATGCATCACAAGGTTACTAAATTAGTTTTACCCCATTCTGACCACTTGGTTGACATACGTCTGGAATCCCGGGAATATCCAGGAAAGAATTCTCCCTGTCTAAGATGATGCTAGCTCGTTATCCCCTCGCTGTGGAGTTAAGTAAAAATTGGGAAACATATCCATCAGTGGACCCACAGGTTGCGCGTCTGGTGGTGTCATCTGCTCTGCCTGTCACTACCATCACCTCTCTGAAGGAACAGGTGGGTAGGCGTGTGGAGGGTTGCTTGAAGTCTATTTACACTCTTGCAGGAGCTGTGCATAGGCCCACTATTGTGGCTTCTTGGGCTGTAAAAGCTGTTGAAGCCTGGGTTCAGGAAGTTTAAGCGGAGCTACCGTCTGATTTTCCTGATAATGCTAGACAGTGTCTTTCTTATAGTATTACAGCCTCTCATTATGTTCAGGAGGCAGCATCTGATGCCAGTGTCCTGGTGGCCAAAGCGTCTACTACGTAAATTCTGGCTCGCCGTATTCTCTGATTGCGGTCCTGGTCTGTAGATCTGGACTCTAAAAAGACCTTGGAGGTGATCCCCTTTAAGGGAAACATCCTTTTTAGGGAAGTTCTCAGCAAGATTGTTGCTGACTTAGCATCCGCGAAGACTGATTGTTTACCTAGTACTAATCCTTCGGCTCCGAAGGCTAGAAGTACTTCCTTTCGTTCCTTTCGGCCTCCAAGTAAAGCAAAGGGTCAGGCGTACCCGAAACTGGCTCGTACTTCCAAATCCACTAAGCCCAAACCTAAAACGTTTCTGGGCTGCCAGTCAACCTGCTTCCAAAACAGACAAGCCTGCTGCATGACGGGTCGGGCCGACTTCTACTATTTGCCTAGGTATGGTTACAGACCACTTCAGACGCCTGGGTAAAGGAAGTCATCGCTCACGGATACGCCATCACTTTCAAGAAACATCCCGCTTGCAAGTTTTGCTCAACAAACATTCCCTTTGGGTCCGGTAAAAGCAAAAACTCTCCATTTGGTGGTGCAATCCCTCCTGGACACAGGAGTGATAGTGCCGGTGCCTCTGGCTCAGAGATGCAGCGGGTACTATTCAACACTGTTCCTAGTTCCAAAACCGAATGGATCCTCTCGGCCCATTCTCATCCTCAAGTGTTTGAACAAATTTGTGAAGGTATCCAAATTCCGTATGGAAACTTTTCGCTCTATTGTTCTGGCCTTGGAGCCCAAGGACTATATGGTATCCCTGGATATACAGCATGCTTACCTGCATGTTCCTATTGCCAGGGCTTAAAGTGGTCCTGGTGAGGTGGTGGAACTCATGGAGGACCATGGAGGCATCAGGACCTGAGGAAGGAGTAGGTGGCTGCAGCCCATCAGCAACTTTAGTGCCGCCTGTATCATCAATTGACGCAGATGATGGGGCAGGCTTTTCTGTTGGAATTACTGTGCAGGGCAGTGGAGATGGTGGAACTAGTTCCCCCTACCATTACAGGTGGTGGAACTCCGTTCCACCTCGTTTCCCCCCCCCCCCCCCTTTCCCTTTAACCCCTGCCTATTGCCGTGTCGCATCAGCAATGCTTGCAGGTTTGCTATTGCCAATTTACATTTTCATTTCTAGGCCTTACCTTTTGGTCTTACCACGGATCCAAGAATCTTAACCAAGGTCATGGCGGCTCTGCTCCGCCGTCAGTGTATCAGGATCCTGCCGTATCTGGAAGACTTGCTGATCCTGGCGAACTCCCCAGAGGTTCTCCTCCGTCATCTGGAATGGACGGTCCAATTCTTGCAAGCCCACGGTGGCTCATCATTTGGAAGAAATCCACATTGATCCCTGCTCAGAGCATGGTGCACCTGGGGGCATTATTGGACACCAACAACCAAAGGTTTTTCTGGTCTCCGGAGAAGGTCCTGAAACTTCAGGACAAGATAAGATGCTTCCTATCTCGCCCGCGTGTGTCGATACACTCGGCGATGCAAGTACTAGTCCTCATGGTGTCTGCTTTCGACATGATTGAGTACGCTCAATTTCATTCCCGCCCTCTGCAGAGGGTAATCCTTTCCAAGTGGGACGGCCTGCCTCACCGAATCAGTACTTGCATGATCTCCTGGACTCCGGAGGTTCGCCTGTCGCTGACCTGGTGGCTACAGGACCAGCAATTGAGCAGGGGTCGTCCCTTCTGGATCTACATCTGGGTTCTTCTAACAACGGATTCCAGTCTGCGGGGTTTGGGTGCGGTGTTGGAGCAACAGTCTCTTTAGGGTCGGTGGACCGGGGAGGAATTTATCCTCCCGATTAAACATTCTGGAATTGTGGACAGTGTTCAATGCTTTGGAACTGGCCCTGCCTCTGGTACAGAACCTGCCTGTTCAAGTACAGTCGGACAATGCCACCACGGTGGGGTACATAAATCATCAAGGCGGCACTCGAAGCTGTATGGCAATGATGGAAGTGTCAAAGATTCCTCTTTGGGCGGAACGCCATCTGCCAGCCATATCGGCAGTGTTAATTCCGGGGGTCCTCAACTGGGAAGCAGACTTCCTCAGTCGTCAGGACGTACACGCCGGAGAGTGGAGCCTTCATCCAGAAGTCTTTCAACTTCTAGTGGACAAGTGGAAACTACCAGATGTGGACTTGATGGCGTCTCGACACAATCACAAGGTTAGGGTCTTCTGAGCAAGGACAAGGGATCCTCAAGCAGCGTTCGTGGATACACTGGCAATTCCATGGAACTTTCAGCTGCCCTACGTGTTCCCTCCAGTGTCACTCCTGCCCAGGGTACTACGAAAGTTCAAGCAAGAAGGAGGAATAATACTTCTAGTCTTTCCAGAGTGGCCCAGACAGCATTGGTTTTCAGACCTGCAGGGTCTATCGATCGAGCGTCCTCTTCTGCTTCCTCAACTCCCACACCTCCTCATTCAGGGCCCTTGTGTCTACCTGGACCTGGCCAACTGGCTTTGATGGCGTGGCTCTTGAAGCTTCACTTCTGAGGGCCAAAGGATTCTCAGAGGCGGTTATCCAAACTATGTTGAAGGCCCGCAAACCGGTTTCTGTGTGGATTTATTAGTGTCTGGAATTCTTACTTCACCTGGTGTGCTGCTAAGAATTACGATGCATACAATTTCAGAACTTCCAGACTTTTGGCTTTTCTGCAACAATGCCTAGACTTGGGCCTTCGTCTGGCCTCCCTCAAGGTTCATATTTCTGCCTTGTCGGTGTGGTTTCAGAGGCAGATTGTGTCTACTCCTGACGTTCATACTTTCACTCAATGCGTTTTACTGATTCAGCCTCCCTATGTCCCTCCTGTGGCTCCATGGGATTTGTCTGTTTTCTTGAATGCCCTACATGAGTATCCATTTGAACCTCTTGAGTCTGTGGACCTTAAATATCTTATGCTTAAGGTCTTGTTTCTGCTGGCTATTGGCTCTGCTAGGATGGTGTCGGACTTAGGAGCTTTGTCCCGTCGTCTACCCTTTTCTTATTTTTTTTACCGTGACCTTGCAGTTTTTCGCCCTTGGCTGTTTACCTGAGGTGGTGTCATCTTTTCACCTTAACCAACAGATTGTGGTTCCAGCTTTTATTTCTTCTGGTTTGTCCTCCAAAGAGCGGTCTTTGGATGTGGTATGGGCTCTCCGTATTTACGTGGAGAAGACTGCCTCTCTCAGGAGGTCTGATACCCTATTTGTACTTTTTGGTTTTCACAAGCGTGGCTAGCCTGCAAGTAAGCAAACCTTGGCCAGATGGATTAGAATGGTGATTGCACAAGCTTATGCACAGGCTGGTCTTCCAGATCCTGCTGCTATTAAAGCCCATTCTACTCTCTGTTGGACCTTCTTGGGCGGCCCGCCGTGGCGTGTCCGCTGAACAATTGTGCAAGGCGTCTACGTGGTCCTCAGTGAACACGTTCATTAGGTTTTATGCCTTTGATACATCCGCCTCCCGGGATGTTTCCTTTGGACGCCGGGTTCTTGTGCCTGCTTCGGTGCGTCCCCTCCCATGAGGAACTGCTTTAGGACATTTTGATGTTATTCCCTGTGGAACACTGTTTAGCCTGCTGCAGAAAAGGAGATTTATGGCAGACTTACCATAGTTAAATCTTTCTGCGAGGTACACTGGGTTCCACAGGGCGCCCGCCCTGACGCACTTAGCTTCTTTGGATTTGTATGGCATTAGCCGCTGGTCCCTTCTTTTCTCGTGAGAATGTGGTTCTATGTGACTAACATCTGCCTTCTCTTTTACCTGCTCCTGCATTGGACTGGTTAACGAAACTGAGCTCCAGTGTCTGGATGCGGGGATATAGAGGAGGCCATGCAATGCATCCGGGAACAGTCAAAGCTTTAGCCTGTTGGTGCCTCTGGATCAAGAGCCAACTATACACCCCGATCTATTCCCTGTGGAATCCAGTGTACATCGCAGAAAGAGCTTTAATTATGGTAAGTCTACCATAAATCTCCTTATTTTTCCTATATCAGGCAGTTTACCAGACATTGAGCAATCCCTTTGTCCTTTTACAATGGACTTTATAGTGTAATTACCTGGGGGTTTGGATTACGCCTCTATCCTCGGATTACGTGACTTAAAATATAGATCCCATTACGTGTAATTTCAAAGTGCGAGCCCATACGTGAATGAAATTGCCCCTAACTATTGTGTGTCTTTTTAATCTAATTAAAATGTCCATCCAACCTAAATACTTATCTCCGTCAGCTCTCCAGTTTACGTTCCTAAAAAGTGTTTTCTGGTATAGACCGTATACTGTCTTACTTTATTTGGGGGAATAAGCCAGCTACGGTGGCCATCAAAACCTTGTACAAGTCTAAGGCGTTCTGTGGTTTTAGGCTTCCCCAATCTCATTAGTAGTAAATTGCTGCACAATTGGTTCACCTGTCTAGCTGGGCACATGAGTGTTAAACTTTGGTAGGATTTTTGGCCGAGCTGGTAGGGTTCTCCCTTTTCTTACGCAGTTTCTGCTTTCTTGCTTCTTTGCACCTGGTCTACTTCCTTTACTCCGACTCTGTTCGACTGGTCCGACTCTGATTTCTCTCTGATTCAACACTTTTTACCCTGAATTGCATAAAATCTCCTCTGAAAATATTTGGGTGCTTAAAGGGGTTACTTCCCTGGGCCAATTGTATGGAGAATGTTTTTTTATTTTTTATTTTTATTTTATAGTCCTTTTACAACTGTGGAGCAAATTTGTTATACCGAATACAGCATTTTTCAGATACTTGCAAAATTAACCCTAGTGTATATGGGTTTAGGGCAGACTAAATTCTATGGGGGGATTTCTATTTTCTCCCTGCAGCTATTACAAAATGGCGCCCAACTGAGCAGTTCAATGGTTGCTCCGTTTCGGCGAGCTGAGCTGCTGGAAGACTCATTTCAGCTCGCAGCCTCTCATGCCCAAACGGCACTTCATGTTTGTGCCCATTAGTTTAGTCGGGTTTAGATGTTTTATGCGGCTAAACCAGATGCAAATATGCTCGATAACTGGCATCGATTAAATATTGCCCCTGCGATCCCCCCTCACTCTAGATTGGAGATAGGACTGCACTATAAATTGAATTCCCCTCTTTGTTTCATATGGCAAATCGACCATTTGCTCCCAAACACTGGAAAACGAGAAAAAAACAAAACCTGTTGTTCAGACAACTTGGTGAAATCTGTGATTTGTCTGAACTACCATTTTTGTCAGTTTCCCAATGTATGGGAGCAAACGGCTGTTTGTCATTTGCTCTCATCCATTACCAAATTTTCATTCCATCCAGCGAGATTTGACAGCTGGTCTGCCAGATAATTGTATAGTGTATGCCCAGCTTTACATTTTCTTAGTAACTGAAATTCAGCCTCTGTCATTTGGTGCTAAAAGTAAAAAGAAGAGGAATCTCTGACTAGTACTAGTCCAGCACTGGTTGTCTTGCCAAATTGTAGGATATTATCATGCCCTTAACCTGAGTCCCAGGTACTGTGTGCCATCTGCTGTTTCATTATAAGCTGCGTTTGTCTTGAATATTGTTTTGATTATAGACTTGGGGGCACATGCAATTAGCCGTGGGCTTTTATCTGCTGTGTTAAGTGTCTATGTAATTACTGCCTGTGATCATTTACATGCAGTGTGGTTTGATTATTCAGCATATATCAAGCTTGTGTTTTTTGTTGTGTTTTTTTTAAATTTTATTTTAATTTTTCCTGAAAGTACTGAGCAGGGAGTAATTTAGAATGTTGGGTTTAGTATTGTGCATTGGTAACGTACAACAGCCTACAAATCAAGTCTATTAGCAATTTATCATTGTAAGTATTATTGTCGCTTTGGATAATTGAAGCAGAGTTTCAGACTCCACATTGATAAACGCCATTATAAGCTCTGCCTATAGACTTGGCATGGAGAGTTTACATGTAGACAAGCTTCAACATACTGCTATTTTATACTAAAAAAGAACAGACCTGGGGGTATATGTAATGGTCTGAATTTGTGGGAAGTCTGCTTTAAAATACTGCTATTCTCTGCTGACAAACTCTCTGTCCCTATTACATATACCCCCTCATATCCAGCCAACTTATTATAGAATTGTGAAAAAGGCCACATAAACTGGATTATTGCAGCTACATAGTCACAGACAAACACAGCTACCAATGTATGCCATTCACCTCTTGTATGGATAATGAACATTTTTGACAACAAAACGCTTTACTTTATTTCTTCGACACCAAATGAGCTAAATTCACCTCTAAAACAAAACCATGAATAAATAAAGTAGTTTGTGCATTCCATTAGTCTCCAATGTACGGGTGCAAAAAACTAAGTTCTATCACTAGTGCATTCTGAAACTCTGTAGATCTGTAAAATTATACTAATGCTGTGGGTAGTTGTGCAGAGACTCCCACCATTGGAGTCTCTCTGATCCGCGGGTGCATATAGATGCATCATCACTTGCACTATCTGACCTCTCAGCAACGCTTGTGATTGCTTAGAATGTCTGACGCAAGCAAGCCTCCCTAGCCTTTACAGCTTCATACGATGATGCAGGCTTGAACTTGCCCTGAAATTATGTTTGACAAGTGCGCCCCCCCCCCCCACCTTGTTGCCTTCCACAGACGCTCACGATCTGTCACTCACCTGGCAAATAAATACTTCATCTGCCGATGCACACATGCTATAATTGATTAGCACTGTGACTTGTATGCATGCGTGGTCCAAAAGAAATGTAATCAACTTAACAATCATTGGCATTGTGTCCAATCAGGTCCAAAGAGCGCAGCAACAGGCTCCTCGAACTTGCTTTTGCACCTGTACGTTGGGGATTTATGGAATGCACAGACCTCAGGACTTCTCTATTTCTTCATTTGTGCTTTCACACACAGTGAGACCTAGAATTGCCACATAACCTGTAGGGTAGTTTTAACTAGTCACCATGATGATCAGTTACTAGTTTTCATAGAGCCCTGCATTAACGCATGGTTTACATTCATTTGCTTGTATGAAATAGTATTGAACACATTGTAAATAAAAAAGAAATGTATTTACAAAGCAAGTGAACCAGGCTGCACTTGTTTGTTTGATTACTTCAAATTGAGTCAGATGTTTTTGCTCTTAGATTATACAGCGTATTACTTGGGTAAGTCCCCCTGCTATAACCCCAGAGTGGAAACGGAAGGTGGCCCAGGATGCTATAGAAAGTTTGAGTGCTTCCAAGCTTGCAAAGAGCATCTGCAGCCAATTCTACAAGCGTCTCAAGAGCTCACATGAAGCATTCGCTGCATCCCTCAAGCAGGTGAGTTTGTGTATATTTTCTTGTAAGGATTGTTTTAAAGCGCATGAAAACAATACTTCCTCTACCTTCCAGTCTGGGTACACTGCCGAATCTAGGATATAGGGCTCCCACAAAGAGCAAGCACTTTATAGTTAACACTATGAACCAAGCTCTGTCCCCCCTCTAAACCCTCCCTCCTTCACTGGACCTCAGTCTTTTATTTAGTGTCTTAGAAAAGGCTAACTTTTAGGTAATTTTTAAAGAAGGGTATATATGGGTTTAGTATGAAACGCCTACAATCAAAATCCCAAAAACAATTGACTGACTGTCAAAATACTAACATTTAAAATACTGACATTTAAAATGTCGACATGTTAAAAAGTCGACAGTTTTTTCATATTTTGTGTGTGTATGTCGACATAGGTTGACACCGTATAGGTGTGCCACGTCCCCTCGCATGGCTCGCTGTGCTCGCCATGCTTCGGGCACACTATTATATTCCCCCTCCAGGTCCACTGGGATGGTAGTGTATGAACAAGTCTGTTTCAATGAAAAAAATCATGATAAACTCATGTCGACTTTTTGACCAGTCGTTATTTTAAATGTCGGGATTTTGACGTCGGTCAATGGTTGTCGGGATTTTGATTGTAGGTAAATTGACCGCATCCCTCCTCTCTCTCTCATATCTCTCATATTTTTTTTTATTGTTATACGTTTTTTCTTCTTCTTGTTTTGGCACATAGAGTGCCTCAGTCCTGATTACAGGGCTCTGTGCCCGGAACAGGGCCTTAGTTATAAGTCAGAGGAAGACACTGGTCCTGCTCAGTATCAGCTGCTGGAAGCGCACAGAGTCGGTGCACATAGTGTATTAGCCACACGACTGGTCTCTCAGAAAATGCAGGCATAAGGTAGGACAGCTGAAGCCTGCCTCTGGATAACGCTGCATCACGGGGTGATTAACTCCCCCAGTACACAGTGCTGCTCGGTGCAGAGTCTGACTGGATAATTGCAGCTGCAGCCTTGTCAAGAGAGTTCTGGCGCTACATTACAGGAAGCTCCTTGTCCCATACCTCCTTGGTGGTCTTTTCACTTGGAAGTCGAGACACAACCAACATTTCACCAGAGTGAGTCTTTGCTTTTGTTTTCCAGCTAATTATTGGGCTCTTTGCATAGTTAAGGCTGTGTAAGGTTTCTGCCCCCTTTTCTTAATTCTCAGTTATAACAATATTTAAGTGTATTCTTTCTTATTGCTGTGGTCTGTGTGGGTCTTCAACCATCCGGACGCCCGATAGATGAGGCGGTGAATCCATAATGACCAAAGTATGTCTCGGGCCATTTTGGAACTTCCGTTAAAAGTTGATTACTAGCCGGAAGTAAGTGCCTTTTTCCTACTGGCTATCCAGCCTGAACCCTGATTTCCCTAAGGTTATCGCTGGTAACTCAGGGGAACACCTATGTGTTCGGAACACATACAATAACCTTTAAGATCTCTTCTATGGAAAAGAAGCTTGAATCTTCAAGGGATTCCTGCTAGTGTTGGCTTGCATAATTTAGTGTAGTACAGTCTGCCAATTGCTGAATGTTTAGAATAAGGAGGCTTCTGAGTCAGATCCTTCTTCCTTATTCAAACGTAAGAAGCAGATTGACTTTTCCTGCTTTTTCTAATGTTTTGGATATTTTGGTGAAGCCTGGCTTAAGTATAATAAATTTCCAGTTCTCACATCTTTTTAAAGCCACGTATCCTTTCGTAGATGAGTACAACACATCTTGGATGTTTCCACTGCGGATGGATGCATCTATTGCTAGATTGACTAAGGCTGAAGTCATTTCTACAACAAAGGCAGTAACCTTAAGGGAATATTTAGCAAAGTCTGTTTTGCTTCTCAGGTACCGATATTTGCTGTAGCTTTGGTCAATAAAGCCTTTTAGGCCTGGATGAAGCAGTTGGCAACTGGTCGGCAAGAGAATGGTGACTCCAGAGAGCTCCTTGTATTGGTTGTTCAGATTCATGATGCTTCTCTTCGGTGTCTGATGTTTGCCTTAGTGGTTTCTAAAATGACTTTGTGGCTCAGATCTTAGGAAGTAGACCTGGGATTTAAGCTTAGTTTTGTTGTTTCTTATCCTGTTAGGCATTTATTTTCTTTTTCTGCAGCGGGGTACACTGGTATTCCACATGGAATAATATCGGGGTGGAAGGGGGGGGGGGGGGGTGTAGAGTTGGATCTTGATCCGAGGCACCAACAGGCAAAAGCTTTGAACGTTTCCCAGGATGCACTGCACCACCTCCTCTATATCCCCACCTCCAGGCACTGGAGCTCAGATTGTAAGTTGTTTTGCCTGCAGTGCAGGCAGCTGACAGGGAATGCTGTGCTAGGCAGCCCTGAAAAGAGCTTTTCTGATAAGAAAGAAGACTTCAAGGGCCGCAGCTTAGGCACTTGGTGCTATATGTCATACTTACATATCGTGCTGCTGCTCCCTCACCTCCCCCAGCGGCGCTGTATACTCCCGCGCCCTGGTTCCCGGGTACTTACAGCGGAGGTGCTCCGGTCTCATCAGGCACACATACTGCTGCTGCTGTCCTGGATCGCTTGGCCACACGATAGGGAGGAGGTAATAGGGTCCCCCAGGCGGGACCTGACGAAATCGCCATCCGGACGCGGTCTCCGGAGACAGACTGCGCCGCTGGCGTGTACACTGTGGCTGTGCAGGGACCCCACTATATCCACCAGGGCAAGGAACACAGGTCGGATTTACTAAAATCCGTTTAGTACAGGCTCCATAGTACCCGGTGGTGAAGTCCAGCAGAGGGGATAAGGCTCTGACCTGTAGCCCCTCCCCAGCCCCAGGCGCAATCTACAGCAGATGTTCCCGCACTGGAGCTGCATCTCTCTCACTCCCTCACTCCCTGTTAGCGTTTGGGCGCCATTACACAGAGCTGCGCTGATTCTGGGACTGCTGGGCACTGTCTCCTCTGTAAAGCCGCTTGCCTCATCAGCGCTGTGCAGTTACATGACACTTAAGTATTCTACATGTCGTTTAGACAGTGTTAGTTAAGAACAAGTGCATAACTACAGGGTTATTTAGTACAAGTATCCTGTGATATACATCCAGTATTTACTGTGCATTGTTATATCAGTATACATACATAGCTTTACTTAGTATTGCTAGTCCAGTGCAGTTTTATTGTCGCTTGTAATAATTTCTGCATTGTACATGTGATATAATATACTGTGGAACACTAATTAATAAATATGAATAAGTTTTAGATACATAGATATAGAGATAGATAGATATATAGATATATATATAGAGATATATATATATAGATATATATATAGAGATATATATATATAGATATATATATATCTCTATATATATATCTCTATATATATATATATATATATATATATATATATATATCTCTATATATATCTCTATATATATATATATATATATATATATATATATATATATATATATATATATATATATATAAAATAATGTAATGGGCGGCACTCCAAAGGATTTTCAATAAATCATACAGCTCACAGGAGAACCACCTACAGACATCGGTTTATCATAAACCTACGGATAAAAACACGTTGCTGCACGCTAATAGTTTTCATCCCACGGCCATGAAAAAGGGTTTACCCTTCTCACAATTTCTTCGTGCGAGACGGATCATTAGTAATCAAGATGAGTGTGAGTTGGAATTGGATAGAATGATTGGGAAATACCTTGAGAGATGTTACCCAATTGAGGATCTTGAAAGTGCCAAAAGAAAAGCATTGGCACTCCCACGCACACAATGTCTGCAGCGGAAAGAAAAAACATCAGAGAAGGTACTTCCGCTAATTACCACCTTTAATACTGCAAGCACAATAGTGCGGAAGAAAGTCAGGAAACTGTGGCCAATCATCAAGACAGATAAATCTTTACCATCTTTGAACCAATATAGGGTGCTGAACTGTCATCGGAGGGGACGCAACCTTAAGGACTGGTTGGTCCACAATGATACTACGGCAGAGAAAAGGGAATTACGTTCACATTTCCTTACTAAAAAACCAGGTTCATACAGATGTACAGGCTGTACCACATGCAGGTACCTGGAAGTAGGTCCAGTAGTGTTACATCCACACTCAGGAAAGAAAGTTCCCATTAAACATGTTTTAACTTGCACGTCTAAATTTGTGATTTACATCATCAAATGTCCTTGTGGGTTCGCCTACATTGGTAAGACCACCTGTTCCTTTAGAGAACGGGCAGCTCAACACAGGTCAGCCATAAGACAAGCTTTGGAAGGAAAAGAGATTGAACAGCCCGTTGCGAGACATTTTAGGGAGGCGCGACACACGATGGCAGCCTTACGATACAAACTCATCGATCATGTCCCCCCTATGCCAAGGGGAGGTGACCGCAACAAGAAACTATTACAGCTGGAAGCACGTTGGATCTTTGAGTTCAACAAGGTTGCCCCATCAGGATTGAATGAAAATCTCTCCCTTCTATGCTTTCTTTAATAACTCTGTTGGTAGTTTCTTTCCCTTTGACTCTGCATGCCTATCTGCCTCCAGGGGTTGCCATTGGGGTTATTAATCTTAATTATCAGTTTCTAGTTTAGTCTGCATAGTCCTCAAGTTTAGTTTACATGCTTGTGGGGCATGTGTTGGATATATATTAGATTCATGTTTAAACACTGATGTTAACGTGTTCCCATGTTCTGGGAAATGAATATACATTTTGTTTGTTGAATCTCTACTTGATCCCTAATGGCATCCACCTGTACTTCTAATTTAATGCCTGGACTTCTGTAGGGTTGTGACATGATATAGAGTATACTGCTATGTTGGAGGAATCACTCTAGTCTGATCATTATTTTTTGCTCCCTCTGGTGTTTGGTGTTGGTGTGATTTTTTTTCACTTTATAGTTACTATTGAAGCAACATGGACTGAGTGTGACGTCATTCAGTTCCATTAGTGCTTCATGGGGAACGAGCCGCCGCGTTATAGCGGTGTTTTTACACATGGTTAGCCTCGGGCTCTGTGCTCTGGCAGCCCGGTGTGCTGGCAGTGTGTTAGGCTGGTAGCTTTGACAACTATCCCCGCCCATTAGGTGGGGCTAGAGTGGCTTGCAGGAGCTGGACGTAGCGTGTCTAAAGCTCTGTTTAGTATTGTTGTTATGACAACCACTCCTCCTACCCTCTACGTAGCAGTAGGGGACGGCGTCTATGACGTCTGCGCCGGGGGCCGGAAGCAGAGGGGACGAGGCGTGTCTCACGTGTCTGGTGTTATAAAAGGTATGTTTGTTTTGTAAAATTTGTATCCTGACGAAAGGTGTAAATAAAGACACCTGAAACGTTGATCGCAAACTGGCTTGGTGAGCTGTATGATTTATTGAAAATCCTTTGGAGTGCCGCCCATTACATTATTTTGTTTGCTGGGCCTTGCAGTGCCACGGGAGGGCACCCAGGTATTTGTTCTTTGCTGTAGGAGTGCCGGTCATAATTGTTTTTATATATATATAGATATATATATATATAGATATATAGATATATATATATAGATATATATAGATAGATATCTATATCACTTAAATCCTCTGTTTGTGATCTGCATTGCAATCACACTCCCACAGGTTTTTTTTGTCAGGTACTGTGTCTGGCTATATTGTACTGTTACACCCTAGAGCTACATTCTCCAATAATGTATGCATCACAGGGCGGGTGATCTGCTGACGCTGCAGATTTATTTGAGGAAAATATTCCAGCTGAGGGTCCAGGTATTGGGAGTTCTGTACCCCTCGGTCAGCCTGCAGCACCAGTAGCACACCAAGACCCACCTTGGGCTGCTTTTTCTAATTTACTGACTACGCTAGTAACGAGACTTGCGCCCCCCTGTGGGACCTCCTGTGCCTTTACAATCACATATTATCCCTGTTCCAAATCCACCATGAGATTTAACAATGGTAAGTCTTACCATGTATCTCCTTTTTCCATGTGGCTTTGATAGTTAAAGACCTATGGTAGAGATGTACTGTATTAATGTTTTTTTAACGCTTGTCCTTTCCTGCTTCACTCATTATTGTGGCGAAGCGGAGTCATTTATAATCAGGATGTATTAACAAAGTAATTGCAAAGAGGGAATGTGCACTGTCCCTCTGTTGCTTTTATTGACCGGCACTTTCATAGATTGTGTACGTGCAACCGTTAGAAATACCCCATCAGCACAAAAAAAAAAAAGAACTTTTTTTTTTTAATGGTTTGCACAATCTTGCTGTGAGACACGACAGCCAGAGACAATGTTGTGTATGTGAAAATGACTGTCGAAATCGATTAGTTGCAGCTGCTAATACTGTTCTCTAGGGATAAGGGCTATTGTGTACACATTAGTACGATGGGTATAGACGGGGTCCAAAGGAGCCAGTGCACTTTACATTTCTTCCACTGGGTGTGCTGGCTCCTCCCCTCTATGCACCCTCCAACAGGCATTTTACAAAAAAGTGCCCTCAGGAGAGGATGCTCACTCTGGAGCTCCAGAGAGATTTCTTCAATTTATTTTAAAACTTTTTTATTTTCGGTATGCTGTTTGGGCAACAGCATACCTGCGCCGTGGGAGTTAGGGGAGGGGGGCGATCACCAGCCTTCTGAGGTGCAGAGCCGCTTCCCCACTGCAGGACCACCGTCCTGAAGGGCTGTTTGTTCAGCGGGGCACTGCACCTTAGCTGTTGCAGCATGCCGCACACCCCTAACGCTGCCTGAAAGGGATCGTCTGTGGTGAGTACAAACCGGGGATCCCGCTAGGGGGGTCCCCCGGTTCATGGTGCGGCAATAGCGCGGGTGAGGTATACGGGTCCCTCCTGGGGGGGGTACCCGCTGTATTCCCTGCGTGACACTGGCTGGCATTTGCTTTACTTAACATTTATGTGACAATACAGCACATTTAGGTGACATAGCCAGTATAAATATGTACAGTAGCTCTGGCGTCATTATGGAGGGCGGAGCTATATCAGAGCGGGCTCAGCGGCATTTTGGCGCCTTTCTCTGCATAAGCAGCAGCAGCCTCACACAGCACCTCCGGTCTGTCACACGCTGAATCACTGGTACATGTTGTTTGAGTAGGGGGAGAGACGCTATTCGTGCACCATATTGTTATGAGCCACGGCTGTGGGTCATTCCTATGTTTCATTTTGGTTATGTATTTTATGTTATACTTCTGTTTATGTTCCCCGTGGGTGTCATGGGGTGCTCGGAGCTCACCCTTAAGGAGAGGATACTGTTATGAACCACAGGTAGTGGTTCATTCCTATTTTATGTTTATAGTTCTCTTGCAGGCCAGGATTTCCTTTTGCTATGGTTTAGAAGATATTTGTTTGCTGTCAGTGGTGAGTCTGTGTAATTGCAGCCTGTTTCCATGTGGTTGGTCTCACCTGTCTGCTAATTGCATCTTGTCAGTTTGGAGTCATGCAACGGGGCAGCTGCACGATATAATTAATTAGGCCTCTGTTATATGCTGTCGGAGTGCAATTCACAGACGCTGGTGATATTTCTAGGTTTCCAGTCTTCCAGAGTGCTTGAGTTCTGAGCTTGTTCCTGCCAGTTCCTGAGCTCCTGTTTAGCAGTGTCTGTCTAGCTGCTTCCTGTGTCGATTCCTGTGTCAGTCCCTGTGTCGATTCCTGTGTCTGATCCCGTGTCCTGCCGTGAAGCGTTCCTGTCCAGAAGTCCTGTGGCTTTGCCTATGCCTGGTAGAGTTTCTGGCTTCTTGGTGTCCACCGGTCTGTCGTTTGGGATTCTGCCTGTCCTCCAGTTCAGAGAGTCTGTGTCGGCAGCATTGGGGGTTCCTGTCCGTTTGCCAGTATTTGTACCGGTTCCGTGAGTAGCGGCTTTGCCGCGTCCGTCGGCCTAGGCCGCTGTATTCCTTGGTTGTATCTGTCACTGGTGTTTTGCAGAGGGTTCTGCTTATGCTGTCACCGCCGGTACACAAAAGTATTGTGTCGGCGTGTGGTCAGCATTTCCTTTGTTGTTCTTTTCCTTTGGCGGCAAGCCGCACATACATTTAGTTTTAGGCTAGTTAGTAGCCCCTGGCTTTGGTTGTTTCAGTTAGAGGGCCCCTTGTTATTACCCTGTCTCAGTTCACGCTTTGTCTCTCTTTAAGACCTGAGGGGGCATCGGAGTTGGGCAGACCTAATCCGCCCTTCAAACGCGGCTGCCATGGGCCCAAGAAACCATAGTCCTGCAAGCGTGAATTGACAACACGGGTAAAACAACGGAGGTAGGGTGCCAGGGGCTATTCCCGTTCCATTTCACCAAATCCAGCGTTACGTCCTGGTGCTCTGGACTCACTTCATAACATCTCCCTTGTTCTGAGCACCAGGAACCTAACACATATTCCTCTAGGGGAATCTTCGTTAGAAACAGTTTAACTGATATATATATAAATATAGACGCTGACAGCCTCACTGGGGCTCTGCAGTGTTGGTGTCCTCTCTAACTCCTTGTCTCCTCTCACATGCAATAGGGCAGGCTTGTTTGTAGCTCAATATGTGTTTTATGTGTTATTGTGTGTTACTCAATGAAGATGAAACAAAAATTATGCAGTGTATGTAATGCCAGATTCTCCCCTCCTTCATCTGGCTCCTTATGTGAGCAGTGTAGTCAGCCATCACAATATTCTGACAATGTGGGGGAGAGTCAAGTGCCTTCCTAGCTGGGTACTATCAAAAATCTGATGTGTGATATGTCCTCTCAATTAACTGCTAATGCCAGTAAAACACAAGAACTGCAACAAGCAGTAGCAAGTCTACTACAGGTGCACAAAAATGTGCTTTACCTGCTTCCCTATCAGATACTGATGATATACAGGATGATGTGGACCCCCTAAGTATAGCCTCATTTTGGCTATGAGGGATGTGCTAAAGCTCCCCCTGGAGGATGCTACAAATCAAGTACTTTTTCCTCCCACAAGACAAACTGACAGTCACTTTTCCAGAGTCCAAGGAATTAGATGGTTTGTTTAAATTAGTTTGGAAGACTCCTGATAAAAAAATATCAGGTGTCAAAACGATTTTTGCATACCTCTCTCTTCGCTCCTGAAGGTGGAAAGTTCTGGGAAGAATCTCCAGCTGTAGATGTTTGTCTCTCGCCTTTCCAAAAAGGCGGTACGCCCTGCCCCAGGAAACTTTACGGTAAAGGACCCGGGGGATAGAAAAATTGAGGCCACACTGAAATCTATCTACACTGCTGCAGGTGTATCTTAAAGACCAGTCATTGCAGGGCTACTCAAATTCAGGCGGGGCTCTCGGGGGATATGACCCTGGTTACTACAGTTACTTTCCTGAAACACATTCAGTACACGGCTAGAGTCCTCTGTGACTCCCTAAAAGAGAGGCAATATTAATGCTAGGACCACTGCTATGGCTGCTTCTGCACGCATAACCATATGGTTGTGTCAGTGGATTGCTGACTGCAAACGAAATGTGGAATCTCTTCCCTTTACAGGTGAGTGGCTGTTCGGAGGTGAATTGGATGCATGGTTTTCCAGGGTTACTGCTGGAAAATACATGTTTCTTCCCTCTGGGGCTCGCCTGCTAGACGTACCTACCCGGGACAGTCTACCCAGTTCTTTCGGTCCACCAGATTTCGATCTAGGGCCAGGGATGCCTCCAAAGCAACTAGAGGCAACAGAGATAAGCTTAAGAAACCAGCCATTGCTGGCTCTCCGGAACAGAGCACCAGTTCAGCGTCCGTAAAAGCTTCAGCATGACGGTGCCCACCCACCCCGAGAGGATCTCGTGGTGGGAGCTTGATTACGTCGCTTCAGCCGTATCTGGGAAGGTTCCTGCAAGGATGCCTGGGTAACAGGGTTACAAGCTGGAGTTCGACGGTGCTCCTCCCCCAACGATATTTCAAATCAAGTTTACCAGCTTTGGAAAATATGCGTGTAACGCTGCTACTGGCCGTCGCAAAGTTGGTCCTGTCCCAGGTCATTGTTCTGGTGCCCCTGCATCAACAAGGACAAAGTTACTACTCCAGCCTATTCGTAGTAACAAAACCAGACGGATCTGTGAGACCCATTTTGAATCTGAAGTCCATGAGTCCTTACCTGAAGGTCTTCAAATTCAAGATGTAATCTTTGAGAGCAGTGATTGCAGGCCTGGAACACCAGGAGTTCCTCGTGTCTCTAGATATCAAGGATGCCTACCTTCCTATCGCAATTTGGCCTCCTCATCAGGCCTATCTGAGGTTCACCCTGCTGTACGATCACTACCAGTTCCAGGCATTACTCTTCGGCCCGTCTACAGCTCCGAGGGTGTTCACGAAGGTGATGGCAGAAATTATGTTTCAACTCAGAGTGAATATAGTCCCTTACCTGGACGATCTCCTCCTGATTAAATTGAGTTCCTGGGAGCTTCTACTTCTCCATATAGATTGCACTATCCAACTTCTGTCTCACCACGGGTGGATCCTCAATCTACATAAGTCCCACCTGGAACCGTCTCAGCGGCTCCTGTTTCTGGGTATGCTACTAGATACTGTAGCACAGATAGTGTTCCTCCCGGTGGAAAAAGCGAACACACTCCAGGAAATGGTTCGAATAGTCCTCAGACCTGCTCGAATGTCCATGCATTTTTGCATAAACTTATTGGGAAAGATGGTGGCTTCGTACAAGGCGATACAGTATGGACTGTTCCATGCCAGAACGTTCCAATTAGACATCCTGAACAAGTGGTCCGGTTCCCATCTCCAGATGCATCGGATGATTCAGCTGTCACCACAGGCCAGGATTTCTCTACTGTGGTGGCTACCAGGGACGTGCAGTCAGGGGAGGCAGGGGAGGCAGTGCCTCCCCTGTCATTAATGATTAAGATTATACAAAGAAGATGCATATGACACATATTCTGTGTCATATGTATCTTTTCAATATTATTCTTTGCATTGCTCCCCTCTGTATGTGTTTGGGAGGCACCGATCGTGGTGCCTCCCGTTGTCTCTGGGGAAAGGTATGGGTGCGGGGGGTGGGCACGGGCGGGGACAAGCCATGGGCAGTAAATGCCCATTGAAAATATATGGGAAAGCGGCACCATTAGAGGTGCCGCTTTCATACAGGGACGTGCTTTCAACCTATGAAAGCACGTCCCTGTCAGTGAGGCCACAGTGATTGGCCAGCGGATCCGTCACTGGATCCGCTGTCAATCACTGTGTGTGCGCGACGCTGGCAGAGGAGGTGCGGGCGGCTGGATGCGGCGATGTTGCAGGCGGCGGGATGCAGCGGTGGTGCGGGTTGCGGTGGCGGTAATTTACCTTTATCTTGCTGAGTTTGGCAGCGGAGCGGTACCAGTTTAAAAAATGGCGCCTCAGCGTCATTTTTGAAATTCAAGATGGCCGCCGCGTCATCGCCCCGCCCCCTCCCGCTGACTTATATAGGCAGCGTCTGTCAGTCCGACGGCGGAGGAGGAGCGGAGAAGAGCTCCTGAAGACGCCGTGGAAGTCCTGGATGGGCGGCGGCTATGCAAAAGAGCTTAGCAGCCGCCGCCCACCAGGTGAAGATGCTGGAAGTCCTGGGAAGGCGGCGGCCATGCAAAAGAGCTTAAAGGCCGCCGCCTCCCAGGTGAAGACGTCGTGGAAGTCCTGGATGGGCGGCGGCTATGCAAAAGAGCTTAGCAGCCGCCGCCCACCAGGTGAAGACGCCGGAGCAAGACCCCAGAAGCCCTGGGAAGGCGGCGGCCATGCAAAAGAGCTTAAAGGCTGCCGCCCCCAGGTGAAGACCCAGTTTAATAAAGGATTTTTTAAAGAATGTGTCGTGGTTTTTTTTCAATATTTTCTTTACAGGTGCCAGCGGGCCCTTTATGTCCGGGCATGCTGGCACTTGTGGTTCTCCAAGTGCCAGCATGCTGGGGCAGGCTTGCTGGGACCTGTAGGCCACCTGTAAAGAACAATATTACTATTCTTTGCAGGTGGACTACAGGTGCCAGCGGGCCCTTTATGTCCGGGCATGCTGGCACTTGTGGTTCTCCAAGTGCCAGCATGCTTGGGCAGGCTTGCTGGGATCTGTAGGCCACCTGTAAAGAACAGAACATACAATGAACCCCGCACTCACCGCCACCAGGGGTGCGGGGCATAGCACTGGGCTATCAGCCCAGTGCTGGTTGTTGCTTGGGAGGGGGGACCCCATTTAGATTTTTTGGGGGCCCCACTTTCCGAGGAATTCCAGCCCTGGGCTGACTGGTTTGGGGGGTGTTTAATGGCATGGCAGGGGGACCCCACACTGAGTGTCTCCCCTGCTATGGCATTATCCCCCCTGGCTGGTTCTGCCTGGTGCTGGTTTTAGTGGTGTGGGGGGACTGCACTTTTTTTTTTTTTCGGGGGGTGGGGGTGGGGTGGGGTGGGGGGGTGTTAAGCTGCAGTGCCTCCCCAGGCCCTGACCTCACCGCACGTCACTTTTGGCTACAGTCTTCCAATCTCCTGGAAGGTCGATGCTTTGGGATTCAGGATTGGGTCCTCCTCACGACGGATGCGAGTCTAAGAGGGTGGGCGGCTACCCAAGAGGCCCTACCTTCGATCAACATCCTGGAACTTCAGGGTATCTACAATGTTCTGATTCAGGCCTCCCCTCTGCTCAGGAATCTGGCAATCCAGGTTCAGTCGGACAACGCCATGCCTGTCGCGTACATCAATCGACAAGGAGGGAAAAAAGCAGGGCCTGCATGCGAGGAGTGTCAAGGATACTCCTCTCGGCGGAAAGAAATGCAAAAGCATTGTCCGCCATCTTCATTCCGGGAGTGGACAACTGGGAAGCGGACTTCCTGCCGAAGGTGGTCTCTGCGTTTCACTTGAATCAACCTATTGTGATTCCGTCCAGTTCTTGCACTTCTGCCCCTATGGATGCATTTAATGCAGTGCGAGCCTTGAAAATCTGTGTGAAGAGAACGGCTCGGATCAGAAAGTCTGATTCCTTGTTCGTGCTCTATGATGCGCAGAAGTAGGGTTGCCCTGCTTCAACGCAGTCCACCTTTGTGACGTTCTACAAATTTGATACCCTGGCCAAAGAGGATACCCAGTTTGGGCAGGCGGTGCTGCAGATGTCTCCGCACGTTCCTGTCCGTTCTGGAGGCGTTAGGACATCCCCATCATACGAACGTGTCCCCAGTATCCCTTATGGATGCTAGCGAAAATAGGATTTTACTACCTACCGGTAAATCCTTTTCTCGTAGTCTATAAGGGATATTGGGCGCCTGCCTCTGTGCGGTGACTTTTTGCAGGTTATTTGTTCTGTGTAACCTGTTCAGCTGTTGCTGTTATGTTGCTGGCCTGGTTATGTTATGGTGTGCTGGTGTGTAAATCTCACCACACTGATTATGTTCCTTCTCTCAAGTATGTCATTTCTCCTTCGGGCACTCTTTTACCTATAACTACCTGTGAGAGGGGGCATAGAGGGGGGGAGCCAGCACACCCAGTTGAAGAAATGTAAAGTGCACTGGCTCCTTTGGACCCCGTCTATACCTATCGTACTAATGTGTCCCCAATATCCCTTATGGACTACGAAAAAAGGATTTACTGGTAGGTATTAAAATCCTATTTTATTGTTACAGCAGTGACGTGAGGAAAACATATCGAGTGGCCAATCTGTAAGTGCTTACCTGAATCCGCCCCTCTGTTGTATAAGACGCGGTCACCCCTGTGTTGCTAATGCTGTCACGGTGGACATTGTTTTGTATAATGCGGGGCCTAGCATCCGCTTCCTTGGCAGTAGACCTCTCTTCTTGGCAGTCCCATTCTCCAGTTATTCTGTACTGTCTGTACCAGTGTGTTAAGTCACTGGATCGTGACTTCCAGTTCCCTCCTCTTCACACTGTCTTGTGGAATTTGGAATGGTAACATGGTGCCCTTATCTAGTCATGCCTAAATATTGGGTTATTTGCAACTCTTCTGTCCATGAGTATAACAACCCCACAGTCTTTACTGCGTGGGACAAATTTCCTATCTAATGTCTTATAGTGCATTATCACTCCCTTACGTCTGCACTGCACTATATGATTGTTCCCACTTTCTGTAGCTTGCCAATTACCATGTTAAATGACAATCCTTGCAGCCCAAGGGGAAGAGTATCAAGTTTAAAATAATCTGGTTCACATACTTTACCTGCTGCTGTAGTGTCTAGTCTTCTTTGCTTTTACAGTGCATTAATGCACAGCCAACCAGTCTTCCGCTTTAAAAATAAAATAAAATTATATTATACTGTATCTATATAGGCATTGATGAATGGCGGCACTCACGGGACTCACAAAGAAAGATTCAGAAGACAACCATGTCTACTGGTTTAACATTTCTGTCTATTTGACTTTTTTGAAGAACTAGTTGCTTGGCCTTGTTTTGACTCAACTGTCAATGAAAACATAGGAACTGGGGAGCAGAAAAATGGCAGTAGGTACTCTAGACTGATGAGTCAAAAAGTGAAATATTTGACTGTAACAGAAGGCAGTTTGTTCACCGAGGGCTGGATAGCGGTACACTGGTGACTTATTCTGCACTAGGACCACAACCTCAAACATAGTCAATGTCATTAAGAACTAGCTTCAGCTTAAAGAACGAGTCCTGGAAGTGATAAAATGGCCCCCACAGAGGCCTGATCTCAACATCATCGTGTCTGTCTGGGATTATGTGAAGGGTCATTTGAGGATTTGAGTAAGCATACGTCCACAGAAGTTCTGCGGTTTGTCCTCAAAGATGATTGGAGTAACCTCCCTGCCGAGTTTCCTCAAGAATGGTTTGCAAGTGTACCTAGAAGAATTTGATGCTGTTTTGAAGGCAAAGGGAGATTTAATTAAGATATTTAAATATTTGATGTAGATTTCTCTTCTGTTCATTCACTATGCATGTTGAGAATTGATATAACTAAAGTATTCTATTTTTTTAAAGCATTCTTACTTTGCAGCTTTTTTTCCCACACCTGCCTAAAATGTCTATTATGCAGTGGTGCCATTTGTTCAGTGGCGAAACACCTTCACCGAAGCAGCACGCAAACAGTTCACAAACTGCGCTGTTTCATAAATACTGTCACCCTTGACCCGATAGTTGATAAACATCCCTTTTTGCAACTCTGATAAATCGCACCTTTTACCCATGACCATAAGTGCTGTGTGCCTATCGCACTCCCTATATACCCACCACACCAGCGCATGACACATGATGTACGTCATGGGCTACGCGCTGCCGACGTAGGAGGTGGTCATAATGTGACTTGTGAACTATATATAAATAACAAGTTAAAAAAAAACAAGTTGATGACCTGTTGAGTTTGGGCATAGCCGGGATCCGGTCTCTAGGTCGACCACTATTTCTCGAAAGTAACTAGGTTGACAGGGTCTCTAGGTCGACAGGTCAAAAGGTCGACATGAGTTTTTCACAATTTTTTCTCATTCGTTCTAGAAGATGCAGGGTCCACTTTAGTACCATGGGGTATAGACAGTTCGGCAGGAGCCATGGGCACTTTAAGACTTTTTCAGAGTGTGGACTGGCTCCTCCCTCTATGTCCCTCCTCCAGACCTCAGTTTAGAAAATGTGCCCAGGCAGACTGGTCGCACTCTAGTGGAGTTCTACTAAAAAGACTTTAGGTTATTTATTTTACAGGGGACTGCTGGCAACAGTCTCCCTGCTTCGTGGGACTTAGGGAGTAGAAGTAGGAACCAACTTCCTATATAGTTTCATGGCTCTGCTTCTGCTGACAGGACACCATTAGCTTCTGAAGGGTACTGAACACTAGCTGCGGCTATGCGCTCACTTCCATAGCACGCCGTCACCCCCCTAACAGAGTCAGAAGACTGGTGAGTAGTGTTACCGGAGATCTGCGGAGAGGGACCTCCGGTCATTGTGACGGCTTAAGGTACCGCGCAGCGAGCGGGAACGCTGCGCGAGCATGCAGTCCGTAACACATAGCCCAGCAGGTTTATGGGCTGCATGAATCCTACTCTCTCTGGCAAAAGGGTAGCTTATGATGTTGGTACACAGTCCTACAACCCCCGCCAGTAGAGGAGAAACGCGCCATTGCAGGGGGCGGAGCTTCTTCCTCAGACAGCCAGCACACTGCTCAATGCCATTTCTCTGACGTCCTAAGTCGATGCTGGGACTCCGTAAGGACCATGGGGAATAGCGGCTCCGCAGGAGACTGGGCACAACTAAAGAAAGCTTTAGGACTACCTGGTGTGCACTGGCTCCTCCCACCATGACCCTTCTCCAGACCTCAGTTAGAATCTTGTGCCCGGCTGAGCTGGATGCACACTAGGGGCTCTCCTGAGCTCCTAGAAAGAAAGTATATTTTAGGTTTTTTATTTTACAGTGAGATCTGCTGGCAACAGACTCACTGCAGCGAGGGACTAAGGGGAGAAGAAGCGAACCTACCTGACTGGAGATAGTTTGGGCTTCTTAGGCTACTGGACACCATTAGCTCCAGAGGGATCGAACACAGGACCCGACCTCGATCGTTTGGTCCCGGAGCCGCGCCGCCGTCCCCCTTACAGAGCCAGAAGCAAGAAGTGGCCCGGAAAATCGGCAGCAGAAGACCTCGGTCTTCAACAAGGTAGCGCACAGCACTGCAGCTGTGCGCCATTGCTCCTCATGCACACCTCACACTCCGGTCACTGATGGGTGCAGGACGCTGGGGGGGGGGCGCCCTGAGCAGCAATATAAACACCTTGGCTGGCAAATCATCACAATATATAGTCCCAGGGCTATATATGTGATAAATTTACCCCTGCCAGAATCCATGAAAAAAGCGTGAGAAAAGTCAGCCGAAAAAGGGGCGGAGCTATCTCCCTCAGCACACTGGCGCCATTTTTTCTTCACAGTGCAGCTGGAAGACAGCTCCCCAGGCTCTCCCCTGTAGTTTTCAGGCTCAAAGGGTTAAAAAGAGAGGGGACACACTAAATTTAGGCGCAATATGTGTATACAAGCAGCTATTGGGGGAAAAATCACTCAGTTATAGTGTTAATCCCTGCATTATATAGCGCTCTGGTGTGTGCTGGCATACTCTCTCTCTGTCTCCCCAAAGGACTTTGTGGGGTCCTGTCCTCAGTCAGAGCATTCCCTGTGTGTGTGCGGTGTGTCGGTACGGCTGTGTCGACATGTTGGATGAGGAAGGTTACGTTGAGGCGGAGCAGAGGCCGATAAATGGGATGTCGCCCCCTGTGGGGCCGACAAATGGGATGTCGCCCCCTGTGGGGCCGACACCAGAGTGGATGAATAGGTGGAAGGTATTAACCGACAATGTCAACTCCTTACATAAAAGGCTGGATGACGTAACAGCTGTAAGACAGCCGGCTTCTCAGCCCGCGCCTGCCCAGGCGTCTCAAAGGCCATCAGGGGCTCAAAAAACGCCCGTTACCTCAGATGGCAGACACAGATGTCGACACGGAGTCTGACTCCAGTGTCGACGAGGTTGAGACATATACACAATCCACTAGGAACATCCGTTGCATGATCTCGGCAATGAAAAATGTGTTACACATTTCTGACATGAACCCAAGTACCACATAAAAGGGGTTTTATGTTTGGGGAGAAAAAGCAGCCAGTGTTTTGTTCCCCCATCAGATGAGTGAATGAAGTGTGTAAAGAAGCGTGGGTTCCCCCGATAAGAAACTGGTAATTTCTAAAAAGTTACTGCTGGCGTACCCTTTCCCGCCAGAGGATAGGTCACGTTGGGAGATATCCCCTAGGGTGGATAAGGCGCTCACACGTTTGTCAAAAAAGGTGGCACTGCCGTCTTAGGATACGGCCACTTTGAAGGAGCCTGCTGATAAAAAGCAGGAGGCTATCCTGAAGTCTGTATATACACACTCAGGTACTATACTGAGACCTGCAATTGCCTCAGCATGAATAGTGCTGCTGCAGCGTGGTCTGATACCCTGTCAGATAATATTAATACCCTAGACAGGGATAATATTTTGCTAACATAGAGCATATTAAAGACGTCGTCTTATATATGAGGGATGCACAGAGGGATATTTGCCGGCTGGCATCCAGAATTAATGCAATGTCCATTCTGCCAGGAGGGTATTAGAGACCCGGCAGTGGACAGGTGATGCTGACTTTAAAAGGCACATGGAGATTCTGCCTTATAAGGGTGAGGAATTGTTTGGGGATGGTCTCTGGGACCTCGTATCCACAGCAACAGCTGGGAAGAAATTTTTTTACCTCAGGTTTCCTCACAGCCTAAGAAAGCACCGTATTTTCAGGTACAGTCCTTTCGGCTTCAGAAAAGCAAGCGGGTCAAAGGCGCTTCCTTTCTGCACAGAGACGAGGGAAGAAGGAAAAAGCTGCACCAGACAGCCAGTTCCCAGGATCAAAAATCTTCCCCCGCTTCCTCTGTGTCCACCGCATGACGCTGGGGCTCCACAGGTGGAGACAGGTGCGGTGGGGGCTCGTCTCGGGAACTTCAGGGACCAGTGGGCTTGCCCACAGGTGGATCCCTAGGTTCTGCAAGTAGTATCACAGGGATACAAGCTGGAGTTCGAGGCGACTCCCCCTCGCCGTTACCTAACATCAGCCTTGCCTGCTGCCCTCGGAGAAAGGGAGGTAGTACTGGCGGCAATTCGCAAGCTGTACTTCCAGCAGGTGAAATCAAGGTACCCCTCCTTCAACAAGGCCGGGGTTACTATTCCAAAATGTTTGTGGTACCGAAACCAGACGGTTCGGTGAGACCCATTTTAAAATTGAAATCCTTGAACACTTATATACGAAGGTTCAAGTTCAAAATGGAATCGCTCAGGGCGATTATTGCAAGCCTGGAGAATTTCATGGTATCACTGGACATCAAGGATGCTTACCTGCATGTCCCTATTTACCCTCCTCACCAGGAGTACCTCAAAATTGTGGTACAAGATTGTCATTACCAATACCAGACGTTGCCGTTGGTCTGTCCCCGGCACCGAGGTATTTACCAAGGTAATGGCCGAAATAATTATCCCGTACTTGGACGATCTCCTTATAAAGGCGAGGTCCAGGGAGCAGTTGTTCGTCGGTGTAGCACTATCTTGGGAAGTGCTACAACAGTACGGCTGGATTCTGAATATTCAGTAAGCTGGTTCCTACGACGCGTCTACTGTTCCTGGGTATAGTTCTGGACACAGAACAAGAAAAAAAGGTTTCTCCCGGAGGAGAAGTCCAAGGAGTTGTCGTCTCTAGACAGAGACCTCCTAATACAAATACAGGTGTCGGTGCATCAATGCACGCAAGCCCTGGGAAAGATGGTAGCTTCTTACGAAGAAATTCCATTCGCCAGGTCCCATGCAAGGATCTTCCAGTGGGATCTGTTGGACAAGTGGTCCGGGTCGCATCTTCAGATGCATCGGCGGATAACCCTGTCTCCAAGGGCCAGGGTGTCGCTGTTGTGGTGGCTGCAGAGTGCTTATCTTCTAGAGGGCCGCAGATTCGGCATACAGGACTGGGTCCTGGTGACCACGGATGCCAGCCTTCGAGGCTGGGGGGCAGTCACACAGGGAAGAAACTTCCAATGACTATGGACAAGTCAGGAGACTTCCCTACACAAAAATATTCTGTAACTAAGGGCCATTTACAATGCCCTAAGTCAGGCTAGACCCTGCTTCAACACCGGCCGGTACTGATCCAGTCAGACAACATCACTGCGGTCGCTCATGTAAACCGGCAGGGCGGCACAAGAAGCAGGATGGCGATGGCCTAAGCCACAAGGATTCTCCGATGGGCGGAAAATCATGTGTTAGCACTGTCAGCAGTGTTCATTCCCGGAGTGGACAACTGGGAAGCAGACTTTCTCAGCAGACACGACCTCCACCCGGGAGAGTGGGGACTTCATCCAGAAGTTTTCCAAATGATTGTACACCGTTGGGAAAGGCCACAGGTGGACATGATGGCGTCCCGCCTCAACAAAAAGCTAAAAAGATATTGCGCCAGGTCAAGGGACCCTCAGGCGATAGCGGTGGACGCTCTGGTAACACCGTGGGTGTACCAGTCGGTGTATGTGTTCCCTTCTCTGCCTCTCATACCCAGGGTAATGAGAATAATAAGAAGGAGAGGAGTAAGAACTATACTCATTGTTCCGGATTGGCCAAGAAGAGCTTGGTACCCAGAACTCCAAGAAATGATCTCAGAGGACCCATGGCCTCTGCCGCTCAGACAGGACCTGCTGCAGCAGGGGGCCTGTCTGTTCCAAGACGTACCGCGGCTGCGTTTGAACGCCGGATCATGAAGGAAAAGGGCATTCCGGAGGAAGTTATCCCTACGCTAATTAAAGCTAGGAAAGAAGTGAACGCAAACCATTATCACCGCATATGGCGGAAATATGTTGCGTGCTGTGAGGCCAGGAAGGCCCCAACGGAGGAATTTCAGCTAGGTCGATTTCTGCACTTCCTACAGTCAGGGGTTGACTATGGGCCTAAAATTGGGTTCCATTAAGGTCCAGATTTCGGCTCTATCGATTTTCTTCCAAAATAGAACTGACTTCACTGCCTGAAGTTCAGACTTTTGTTAAGGGAGTGCTGCATAGTCAGCCCCCATTTGTGCCTCCAGTGGCACCGTGGGATCTCAACGTGGTGTTGGATTTCCTGAAGTCGCATTGGGTTGAGCCACTTAAATCCGTGGAGCTAAAATACCTCACGTGGAAAGTGGTCATGCTGTTGGTCTTGGCGTCGGCCAGGCGTGTATCAGAATTAGCGGCTTTATCATGCAAAAGCCCTTATCTAATTTTTTTATATGGATAGGGCGGAATTGAGGACTCGTTCCCAATTCCTTCCTAAGGTGGTATCAGTTTTTCATGTGAACCAACCTATTGTGGTGCCTGCGGCTACTTGGGACTTTGAGGATTCCAAGTTACTGGACGTAGTCAGGGCCCTGAAAAATGTTTCCAGGACGGCTTGAGTCAGGAAAACTGACTCGCTATTTATCCTGTATGCACCCAACAAGCTGGGTGCTCCTGCTTCTAAGCAGACTATTGCTCGCTGGATCTGTAGCACGATTCAACTTGCACATTCTGCGGCTGGACTGCCGCACCCTAAATCTGTAAAAGCCCATTCCACGAGGAAAGTGGGCTCTTCTTGGGCGGCTGCCCGAGGGGTCTCGGCTTTACAAATTTGCCGAGCTGTTAGTTGGTCGGGTTCAAACACTTTTGCAAGAGTCTACAAGTTTGATACCCTGGCTGAGGAGGACCTAGAGTTTGCTCATTCGGTGCTGCAGAGTCATCCGCACTCTCCCGCCCGTTTGGGAGCTTTGGTATAATCCCCATGGTCCTTACGGAGTCCCCAGCATCCACTAGGACGTTAGAGAAAATAAGATTTTACTTACCGGTAAATCTATTTCTCGTAGTCCGTAGTGGATGCTGGGCGCCCATCCCAAGTGCGGATTGTCTGCAATACTTGTATATAGTTATTGCCTAACTAAAGGGTTATTGTTGAGCCATCTGTTGAGAGGCTCAGTTATATTTCATACTGTTAACTGGGTATAGTATCACGAGTTATACGGTGTGATTGGTGTGGCTGGTATGAGTCTTACCCGGGATTCAAAATCCTTCCTTATTGTGTCAGCTCTTCCGGGCACAGTATCCTAACTGAGGTCTGGAGGAGGGTCATAGTGGGAGGAGCCAGTGCACACCAGGTAGTCCTAAAGCTTTCTTTAGTTGTGCCCAGTCTCCTGCGGAGCCGCTATTCCCCATGGTCCTTATGGAGTCCCAGCATCCACTACGGACTACGAGAAATAGATTTACCGGTGAGTAAAATCTTATTTTTCTCCCACGAGCTGCAGGGGAAGAAACGCTGATCCTCCTCTCCACTTCTGAAACAAGTATCAGGGTGCAAAAAAAGGGGGGGGGGGGGAGTTTAATATTTAGGTGTTAAACCTATTATTGGCAATACATAAGCGCTTGAATTTTTTTCTGTGGCCGCTGAGTTGTAAGCTGGCAATTCCTTTCTGCGTGCCTCTGACAGATTTTACTGTGGGTCTGTCCCCAGAAGCCCTGGAGTGTCTGTGGTGTGATTTTGCACGTGGGATTATATCACTAGCGCTGAGTTGTGAACTGGCAAATCCTTTGTGTCTTTCTGACAGATTTTACTGTGGGTCTGTCCCTATAAGTCTCGGAGTGTCTGTGGTGTGGTTGTGCACGTGTGTGACATGTCTGAGGCAGGGAGCTCTTCCCCTGAGGGAGCCATTTTAGGGACACAGAGTTGTAATGTGGTGGCGCTGCCGTCGCACCACAAGCCTGAATGGGTGAAAGAATTACGTGATAATGTGAATCATATCAGTAAGAGATTGGATAAGTCTGAGTCTCATGCAGAAAACTGGAGAAAATCAGTGGAAGATGTGATTTTTAATAGTTCTGCCTTTTCATCCACAGGGGACCCCTCTGGTTCACAAAATAGTAATTTGCACAAGTAGTACAAACTGATACCGTCACGGACTCTTGATTCCTGTGTCGACACTAGTGATTCCAGGGAAATTGATCCAAAGTTATCGAAAAACATTCAATACATGATTGTTGCTGTAAGGAGGTGTAAGAAGTTACGGAGCCCCCTCCTTTACCACAGGAGAAGGCTTACTTTAATAAAGTAAAGAAAATTAATGTAACTTTCCCTCCATCTCATGAGCTGAACAGTCTCTTTGAGGGAGTCTGGACTAACCCTGAAAAGAAATTTCAGATTCCCAAAAGAATTCAGGCAGCTTACCCTTTCCCGGCAGAGGACAGGAAAAGGTGGGAGTCACCCCCCATTTTAGACAGTGCCCTGTCACGCTTAGCTAAAAAGGTGATTCTCCCTGCGCCTGGGATGGCTTCACTAAAGGAGTCTGCAGACCGCAAGTTAGAGACTACGTTGAAATCTATTTATGTGACCAGTGGGACACTACTCAGGCCTACCATTGCCTGTGCGTGGGCGAGTAGTGCTATTGAAAAGTGGTCAGAAAACTTGTCATCAGACATTGACACAATAGATAGAGACGAGATACTCCTAACGTTAGGTCATATCAAAGACGCTGCTGCATATATGCTGGAAGCCATGAAAGATATTGGTCTCTTGGGATGAAGAGCCGCTACCATGGCAATTTCAGCACGTAGGGCGTTGTGGATTCGCCAATGGAATGCTGACGCAGATTCCAAAATGAATATGGAGGCTCTCCCGTATAAGCGCGAGGCCTTGTTTGGAGATGGGCTATTTGCCTTAGTTTCTGCGGCTACGGCAGGTAAGTTGACATTTTTGCCTAATGCTCCTGCCCCGGCGAAAAAGACACATCACTCTCAGATGCAGTCTTTTCGGCCCAATAAATACAAAAAGGGTAAAGGTTCCCCTTTGCAGGTAAAGGAAGGGGAAAAGGAAAAAAGTCCACAGCGTCTCCAGGATCACAGGAGCAGAAATCAACCTCTGCTTCTGCCAAATCTTCAGCATGACGCTGGGGCTCCCTTGCGGGTGTCTGCTCAGGTGGGAGCACGTCTGAAACGCTTCAGTCAGATTTGGGTTCAATCTGGCCTGGACCCGTGGGTCTTACAAATAGTGTCCCACGGGTACAAGCTGGAGTTTCAATACATTCCCCCATGCCGATTTTTCAAATCTGCCTTACCAGCTTCTGTCCCAGACAGGGAAGTGGTATCCGCAGCAATATAAAAATTGTGTCAGGAGCAAGTGATTGTCCTGGTTCCCTTGTCACAACAAGGAGAAGGTTTTTATGTAAACCTTTTCGTAGTTCCGAAGCCCGACTGCTCGGTCAGACCAATTCTGAATCTGAAAACACTGAATCTCTAGCTCCAAAGGTTCAAATTCAAGATGGAATCTCTGAGGGAGGTGATTTCCAGTCTGGAGGAAAGGGACTTCATGGTGTCAGTGGACGTAAAAGATGCCTACTTACATGTTCCTATCTATCCTCCGCATCAAGCTTATCTGAGATTTGCTGTGCAGGATTGTCATTACCAATTTCAGATGTTGCTGTTCGGACTCTCCACGGCATCAAGGGTATTTACCAAGGTCATAGCAGAGATGATGGTCCTCCTTAGACAGCAGGGAGTCAATATAATTCCTTACCTGGACGATCTCCTGATAAAGGCGAGGTCCAGGGAAAAGTTGGTGAAGAGCATTTCACTATCCCTGACAGTACTTCAACAACACGGTTGAATCATACATTTTCCAAAGTCACAGTTGGAACCGACGACAAGATTATCGTTTCTGGGGATGATACTGGACACAGAAGTACAGAGGGTATTTCTTTCAGTGGAAAAGGCTCTGGAAATCCAGAGAATGGTCAAACAAATTCTGAAACCAACAAGAGCGTCGATTCATCAATTCATTCGGTTGTTGGGGAAGATGGTAGCGGCCTACGAGGCCATTCAGTTTGGCCGATTCCATGCCAGTGTATTCCAGTGGGACCTATTGGACAAGTGGTCCTGATCCCATCTACACATGCATCAGAGGATAATCCTGTCATCCAAAGCCAGAATTTTGCTCCTGTGGTGGCTGCACAGTTCTCACCTCCTAGAGGGATGCAGGTTCGGGATTCAGGACTGGATCCTAGTAACCACGGATGCAATTCTCCGAGGCTGGGGAGCAGTCACACAGGGGGAAAGCTTCCAAGGAAGATGGTCAAGTCAAGAAACCTGTCTTCACGTAAACTTTCTGGAGTTGAGAGCCGTTTACAACAGCCTTCTACAAGCGGGGCATCATCTTCAAGATCAACCCATACAGATCCAGTCGGACAATGTAACAGCAGTGGCGTACGTAAACCATCGGGGCGGAACAAAAAGCAGAGCGACAATGGCAGAGGTGACAAGGATCCTCCAAGAGCTCGGTCGGCTATTTTCATTCCGGGAGTGGACAACTGGGAAAGCAGACTTCCTCAGCAGACACGATCTCCATCCAGGAGAATGGGGCTTACACCAAGAAGTCTTCGCAGAGGTGACAAGATTTTGGGGAGTTCCTCAAGTAGACATGATGGCATCTCGTCTCAACAAGAAGCTTCAGAGATATTGTTCCAGGTCGAGAGACCCACAAGCAATAGCAGTGGATGCACTAGTGGCCCACTGGTTGTTTCAGTCGGTGTATGTCTTCCCTCCACTTCCGCTAATACCAAAAGTTTTCAAGATCATAAGAAGAACAGGGGTTCGAGCGATCCTCATTGTCCCAGACTGGCCAAGGAGGGCTTGGTATCCAGATCTTCAGGAGTTGCTCATACAAGATCCTCTTCCTCTTCGCGAGGACCTGCTGCAGCAGGGGCCGTGCGTGTATGAAGACTTACCGCGGCTACGTTTGACGGCATGGCTGTTGAGCGCCAGATCCTAGCCCGTAAGTGTATTCCCAAAGAAGTCATTCCCACTCTTATTCAGGCTAGGAAAGGAGTAACGTCTAGACATTACCACTGCATTTGGAGAAAATATGTATCTTGGTGTGAATCCAAGAAGGCTCCAATGGAAGAGTTTCAGTTAGGACGTTTTCTCCATTTTCTTCAGGCGGGTGTGGATACTGGCTTAAGATTGGGTTCAATCAAGGTCCAGATTTCAGCCATGTCCGTTTTCTTTCAGAAACAACTGTCCTCCCTTCAAGAAGTACAGACGTTCGTGAAAGGGGTTCTGCACATCCAACCTCCATTTGTGCCTCCTACGGCACCGTGGGATCTTAACGTGGTATTGCAGTTCCTTCAATCAGTTTGGTTTGAACCTCTCCAGGAGCTAGAGTTAAAGTTTCTCACTTGGAAAGTGGTCATGCTGTTGACCTTGGCATCCATAAGAAGGGTGTCTGAGTTAGGGGCCTGTCTCACGAGCCCTTACTTGATTTTCCATGAAGATAGGGCTGAACTAAGGACTCGTCTGTAATTTCTTCCGAAGGTGGTTTCTTCTTTCCATGTAAACCAGCCTATTGTGGTGCTAGTGGCTATTGACACCTTTGCTGCTTCAAAGTCTCTGTATGTGGTCAGAGCTTTGAGAATTTGTCGCAAGAACGGCTCGGATACGGAAAACAGAGGTTCTGTTTGTCCTGTATGCTCCCAACAAGATTGGGTGTCCTGCTTCTAAGCAGACGATTGCGCGCTGGATCAGAGGTACGATTCAGCACGCTTATTCCTCGACAGGATTGCCGATACCGAATTCGGTGAATGCCCATTCTACGAGGAGGGTGGGTTCGTCCTGGGCGGCTGCTCGGGGGGTCTCGGCATTACAGCTTTGCCGAGCAGCTACTTGGTCAGGTACAAAAAACGTTTGCTAAATCTTTCTAAAGTTTTGACACCTTGGCCGCTGATGACCTAAAGTTTGGTCAATCGGTTCTGCAGGGACATCCGCACTCTCCCGCCCGTACTGGAGCTTTGGTATAACCCCATGGTACTAAAGTGGACTCCAGCATCCTCTAGGACGTATGAGAAAACAGGATTTTTATACCTACCGGTAAATCCTTTTCTCCTAGTCCGTAGAGGATGCCTGGCACCCAAACCAGTGCGTACTTTACCTGCAGTAGTTTTTTGTTATAGTTTTACACAGGTGTCGAGTTAAATTGTTTTCAGCACGTTTCTGCAATGGTCATGCTCATTGGCATGTGTTATGTTGTATGCCATGTTTTGCGGCATGGTTGAAGTGTGAGCTGGTGTGAATCTCACCATTAACTTTAAAGTAAGCCCTTTTCTCGAATTGTCCGTCTGCCTGGGCACAGTTCCTATACGGAGGTCTGGAGGAGGGGCATAGAGGGAGGAGCCAGTTCACACTATGAAAAAGTCTTAAAGTGCCCATGGCTCCTGCGGAACCTTCTATACCCCATAGTACGGACTAGGAGAAAAGGTAGTTATTAAATAAAATCCAGTTTTTTTTATTGTCTTACATGATCCCAAGAAAATTGGGTGTCTTGCTGGATCAGGTGTGTTCTACGGCAGGATTGCCGTGTCCTACGTCTGTTAAGGCCCACTCTACTCGTAAGGTGGGGTTGTCCTGGGCGGCTGCCCGTAGTGTCTCGGCGTTACAACTTTGCCGAGCAGCAACTTGGTCTGGGTCGAACACGTTTGCAAAGTTCTACAAGTTCAATACTTTGGCCTCTGAGGACCTGAAGTTTGATCTGTCAGTTCCTGTTTTTTCTTTTTTTGAACCTTTTCATACTTAACGATCCTTGTGGACTACAATTGGGAACGGTAACCTGTGACGAGCGCAACAAGGCACCTTACCCGAAGTAAGGGGACACGGTGCACTAATTGGTGTTCCCGATCACTCTACGAAGAAAACCACACAAATTATTAAAAACTCATGTCGACCTAGAGACCCTGTCGACCTAGTTACTGTCGACCAATAGTGGTCGACCTAGACACTGTCGACCTAGTTACTATCTACCTTCCATACCACACCCGGCTTAGCCCAGGGGTGGATCAGTGAGGATGTTTTGTTGTTTTTGACAGTGTATTTTCCAAATTGTCTTATTTATACATTACCTAAAGTACATAAATCCCTCACTGACTCCTCTTGGCAGCCCATAATCTCAGCTAGGGGCTCTTTACTATAGCCCCTTGCAAAGTTTATCGACTATTATTTACAACCTATTGTTAAGACCATACACACTAAACGATAAAATGAGCGACGTCGCTCATTTTCCCCCTCCTTGAGCGACGTCGCTCATTTTATCGTTAAGTGTGTATGCCGCCAGCGACGACCGATGCGCGGCCCCGCGGGTCAGTAACGATCGTCCCTGTCGGTAGGGCACGCATAAAGGATGTGGACTGTCGTCCACGACCTTCATGCAGGGCTGGCGGGGGCGTGACGTCACTGAGCGATATGAGCGGTCATATCGCTCAGTGTGTACAGGCGGCCGCCGACCGGCCGGCCTGGGAGGGGGAAACGTTAGACGATGTCGCTCACAGAGCGACATCGTCTAATGTGTATGGGCCTTAAGAGTCTGTAATTGTTTGTTTATGTTTAGATGTGATGATGGGCACTATCTGCCTGTATGTGCCTTGAGCCTGTTAATATGGATGGCCGCTCTCAGGATAACGCTGCGCTGGACCATGATATGCGTTCCACCAATAAATAGGTGGAACGCATTTACCGGCACTAGAAGGGCACTTTGGCCTGTAGCGCCTGTTTCCTATGTGGAAATACGCAACTGCGTGACGTCTCCCATGTAGGAGGTGGATGGCGCAGCTGTTGCTATATACTAGGAACCCTTGTAGTGGAGTGGGGTTTCTG